>NC_061108.1:125796762-125829262 GCF_015104395.2 Macrobrachium nipponense
TAATTGGAGAATTTAAGACCCAATGCGACCTACATATCCAGACGGTTCCATTCGTCAGAGTCCAGTGCTCGTATATTGTTGCATGAGCTGCAGCACCATTTTGGAAAGCACCAGAAATCACGTTTTAAATGCCCTCTTACTTTCGGGAATACAAAAGTGCAGCAAAAACATAATAATAAAAGTTTCCGACTCCATTCTTCGCTTTGCCAGACATGCTTTTGGGCTTTTGACTTTTTTTTTTTTCTCTCTGTCTGTCTCCCCCTTCTCCCACGTTACTGGAATAATGCCAGAAAATTAAAAGTTATTTATTCGGTCTCTCTCTCTCTCTATTCAAAAGTGAACCAAGTGCAAATTTTTAATTTTGTCTAGGGATGGTGCAGTTATTCAATGAGTCTATTTTAGTGAGTGGAACGCTGTTTTTAACTTTGAATTAGTTTTAAAACTTGATTCAATCATTCCATCTTTGAAATTTTTATCTTCTTCTAATTCATTAGGATGTCCTTTATAATATTCTATCATTGTATACATAAATATATATGATGCAGTGCCTCCTTCGACTTAATGAAATTAATTCTGTTGAATGATTTTTTTTTTATTCTACCAAGTTTGAAACCTGATTATGGAACCTATTTTTAGATCTGGCATGATCTCTTAATACTATTATAATGTCAATAACGTGCGTGCCTATTCCAGCTCCCTCTAGGAGACTTTTTTTTTCACATTCTCCTCTTCATCTAGTGGGTTAACCTGTCTTCTCTCTCTTATCCTTTCACTTCTGTTTTCTCTCTCCTGCCTTCTCAGTTCTGTCTTCTCACTCATTTCTTCTCTCTCCTGTCTTCTCTCTCTTATCCTTTCACTCCTGTCTTCTCAGTTCTGTCTTCTGTCTCTTATCCTTTCACTCCTGTCTTCTCAGTTCTGTCTTCTCTCTCTTATCCTTTCACTCCTGTCTTCTCACTCCTGTCTTCTCACTCATTTCTTCTCTCTCCTGTCTTCTCACTCATTTCTTCTCTCTCCTGTCTTCTCACTCCTGTCTTATCTCTCTTATCCTTTCACTCCTGTCTTCTCACGCCAGTCTTCTCTCTCCTGTCTTCTCACTCCTGTCTTCTCTCTCTTCTATCCTCTCACTCCTTTCTTCTCTCTCCTGTCTTTCCTCTCCTGTCTTCTCTCTCTTATCCTCTCACTCCTTGTCTTCTCAGTCCTGTCTTTTCTCTCTTATCCTCTCGCTCCTGTCTTTTCTCTCCTGTCCTCTCTCTCTTATCCTCTCACTCCTTGTCTTCTCTCTCCTGGCTTTCTCTGCCTCTCCGGTACTGGCAGTATGCCAGGAGACTGTGGTTGCGTGTCTGGTTCATTATATCGGAAGGTCCTTGTGTCTCCATAAGTGAAACTAGATTAAGAGTCCTTCAGAAAATTCACCTCAGTCCTTGAAATGTTTTTCAGTTACCCAACCGTTCCGAATTTTAAGAGAGAGAGAGAGAGAGAGAGAGAGAGAGAGAGAGAGAGAGAGAGAGAGAGGTGCATGCATGCAACTCTACAGTAAAAACAAAAAATACGAGCATACATTCAATCACAAAATCAATTGCTGAATGTTTGCAGCTGTATTCACTCGTAAGTCTTCGCAGTCACGGGAATCCTTTCAAATACAGCCATGATTTTTTCTTGCAGTTTTATTTTCATTGTCTATTATATCCTATCGCATATCACATAAAAATCAATGGTTCAGATAAGTTGACTTTTCGTCGGAAAAATTTTACGGGCTTTTTATACTTCTGCCAATGAATAGTGCTTGAGGTATATATATAGATATATATATATATATATATATATATATATATATAAATATATATATATATAATATATATATATATGTTTATATATATATAATATATATATATATATAATATATATATGCACCTCAAGCAACAACATTATTTATATGTCTTGTAAGGAGACAGGCAGACAGTAAACAAGCAACAATATCCTCATGGAAGACACATAAGCTTCTTTGAACTTCGTTAGCGGCTAAAGGGAAAGAGAGGGGAAAAGAGATAAAGGTGTTTTTACACAGCGCGATGAACTGACAGCTGCAGAAAGAAAAATTACCGGAACTAGAACAAGTTCAGAACTAGATCTTACCAACCAAAACGTCAACTAAAGTACAAAATCGTTGACAAGAAGAACGGAGAGTTTAATGATTAAAAAAGGATTGTAATCGCATGTAGAACGTGGGCGTTTGACGATAGGAAGATTACTGAATGTTTTCGTTTTAGCAAATACAGTCTACGCTCAAAAGAAGATTACAGGGAAGCCGATTAAATGGCAGAGAGAGAGAGAGAGAGAGAGAGAGAGAGAGAGAATTAATTTCCACTTACTCAGCCTGCAATGTCATCAGTAGAAACACAGAAACAGTGAGAATTAATTTCCGTCGAAATGCCTACACACACACACACACACACGCACGCACCCAAAGGGCTCTTAATTTCTTTGTTTCAAGGATCATAATTACTACAAGGCCCACACTTACTGAAAGACTGTTAATGAAGCGTAGAATTAGAGGAAATATATTTATAAATATGAATGGGGACAATTTTCTAATGACTTATTATGCTCGAAGATGGCAGTTTTCAGGTTTACTGTAGGATTGATTAAACTTTCGCTCCTCCCACTTCGCCTGCGTGAGTTTCACATGTTCCTATCATCTTTTATCTCCTACGAGGCGGTTCCCTGGTTCTGTCGCTTCGTCCGTGGTTAGGTCCCACACGTTTTCCCTTCCACTTTTCCTTTCAACTGGCCATATATTATATATATATATAAATGTATTACGTACATATAAATTACTGTATTACTATGGATATGTTTATATGGCGCATTATATATATATATATAATATATATATATATATATATATATATATCACGTACTGATTAATATGCATATGTGTATATACATGCATTTTTATATAAGTAAGTTTTCATTAAAATTCAGAGGATTCATAGGTGCAACAAAAGGTGCTCATTCTACTGCCTTGTGGGTATTATTATTATTATTATTATTATTTTTTTTTTTTTTTTGCTCTATCACAGTCCTCCAATTCGACTGGGTGTATTTACAGTGTGGGGTTCCGGGTTGCATCCTGCCTCTTAGGAGTCCATCACTTTTCTACTATGTGTGCCGTTTCTAGGAATCACACTCTTCTGCATGAGTCCTGGAGCTACTTCAGCGTCTAGTTTTTCTAGATTCCTTTTCAGGGATCTGGGATCGTGCCTAGTGCTCCTATGATTATGGGTACGATTTCCACTGGCATATCCCATATCTTATTTTCTATTTTCAGATCTTGATACTTATCCATTTTTCCTCTCTTTCTCTTCAACTCTGGTGTCCCATGGCATTGCGACATCAATGAGTGATACTTTCTTCTTGACTTTGTCAATCAACGTCACGTCTGGTCTATTTGCACGTATCAACCTATCTGTTCTGATACCATAGTCCCAGAGGATCTTTGCCCGATTCGCTTGCTATGTGGTTTATGGTTTCATTTTTCTTATTGCACTTCCTATATATGGGAGAGATGTTATTTCCGTCTATGGTTCTTTGAACATATCTGGTTCTTAGGGCCTGATCTTGTGCCGCTATTATCATTCCTTCAGTTTCCTTCTTTAGCTCTCCCCTCTGTAGCCATTGCCATGTGTCATCGCTGTCTAGTTCTTTAGTCTGTCTCATGTATTGTCCGTGCATTGGTTTGTTGTGCCAGTCCTCTGTTCTGTCTGTCATTCTCCTGTCTCTGTATATTTCTGGGTCTTCGTCTACTTTTATTAGTCTTTCTTCCAATGCACTCTTTAGCCACTCGTATTCACTGGTTTTCAGATATTGCCCCAGTGCTCTGTTTTCGATGTTGACGCAGCCCTCTATACTTAGTAGTCCTCTCCCTCCTTCCTTTCGTGTTATGTATAGTCTGTCCTTATTTGCTCTTGGGTGTAGTGCATTGTGTATTGTCATGTTTCCTGGTTTTCTGATCATGCTGCGGAGTTCTGCCTTCGTCCATTCCACTATTCCTGCGCTGTATCTGATTACTGGCACTGCCCATGTGTTTATGGCTTTTATCATATTTCCGGCGTTGAGTTTTGATTTGAGTATCGCCTTGAGTCTCTGCATATATTCTTTCCTGATCGTGTCCTTCATCTCTTGGTGTTTTATATCCCCTCCTTCCATTATTCCCAGGTATTTGTATCCTGTCTCATCTATGCGTTTGATGTTGCTCCCATCTGGTAGCTTTATCCCTTTAGTTCTCGTTACTTTGCCTTTTTGTATGTTGACTAAGGCGCATTGTTCTATTCCAAACTCCATCCCGATGTCCCCAGATACAATTCTTACAGTCTGGATTAGGGTATCTATTTCCTTGATGCTCTTATTATTATTATTATTATTATTATTGCTTTTATCACAGTCCTCCAATTCGACTGGGTGGCATTTATAGTGTGGGGTTCCGGGTTGCATCCTGCCTCCTTAGGAGTTCATCACTCTTCTTACTATGTGCGCCGTTTCTAGGATCACACTCTTTTGCATGAGTCCTGGAGCTACTTCAGCCTTTATTTTTTCCAGATTCTTTTTCAGGGACAGGGATCTTGGGATCGTGCCCAGTGTTCTTATGATTATGGGTACAATTTCCACTGGCATATCCCATATCCTTCTTATTTCTATTTTCAGGTCTTGATACTTATCCATTTTTTCCCTTTCTTTCTCTTCAACTCTGGTGTCCCATGGTATTGCGACATCAATGAGTGATACTTTCTTCTTGATTTTGTCAATCAGCGTCACGTCTGGTCTGTTTGCACGTATCACCCTATCTGTTCTGATACCATAATCCCAGAGGATCTTTGCCTGATCGTTTTCTATCACTCCTTCAGGTTGGTGCTCGTACTACTTATTACTGCTGATGTTTCTTGCACAGGCTCCAGTGGAGGGCTTTTGCTACTGAATCATGCCTCTTTTTGTACTGGTTCTGTGCAAGTGCCGGACATTCGGTTGCTATGTGGTTTATGGTCTCATTTTTCGTATTGCACTTCATACATATGGGAGAGATGTTATTTTCGTCTATCGTTCTTTGAACATATCTGGTTCTTAGGGCCTGATTTTGTGCCGCTGTTATCATTCCTTCAGTTTCCTTCTTGAGCTCTCCCCTCTGTAACCATTGCCATGTGTGTCATCGCTGGCCAGTTCTTTAGTCTGCCTCATGTATTGTCCGTGCATTGGTTTGTTGTGCCATTCCTCTGTTCTGTTTGTCATTCTCCTGTCTCTGTATATTTGTGGGTCTTCGTCTACTTTTATCAGTCCTTCTTCCCATGCACTCTTTAGCCACTCGTCTTCACTGGTTTTTAGATATTGCCCCAGTGCTCTGTTCTCGATGTTGACGCAGTCCTCTATGCTTAGTAGTCCTCTCCCTCCTTCCTTTCGTGTTATGTATAGTCTGTCCGTATTTGCTCTTGGGTGTAGTGTTTTGTGTATTGTCATATGTTTCCTAGTTTTCTGGTCTATGTTGCGGAGTTCTGCCCTCGTCCATTCCACTATTCCTGCTCTGTATCTGATTACTGGCACTGCCCATGTGTTTATGGCTTTTATCATATTTCCGGCATTGAGTTTTGACTTGAGTATCGCCTTGAGTCTCTGCATATATTCTTTCCTGATCGTGTCCTTCATCTCTTGGTGTTTTATATCCCTTCCTTCCATTATTCCCAGGTATTTGTATCCAGTCTCATCTATGTGTTTGATGTTGCTCCCATCTGGTAGCTTTATCCCTTCAGTCCTTGTTACTTTGCCCTTTTGTATGTTGACTAAGGCGCATTTTTCTATTCCAAACTCCATCCTGATGTCCCCAGATACAATCCTTACAGTCTGGATTAGGGTATCTATTTCCTTGATGCTCTTACCATACAGCTTGATGTCGTCCATGAACATCAGATGGTTAATTCTGTTGCCTCTTTTCTTGAGTTGGTACCCAGCATCCATCTTCTGCAGTACTTTTGTCATGGGAATCATGGCTACTACGAAGAGTAGTGGAGACAGTGAGTCGCCCTGGAAGATCCCTCTCCTGATATTAACCTCTGCTAGTCTTTTTCCAGAGCTTGTAAGTATTGTATTCCAGTTGCGCATTGTATTTTTGAGGAAGCTGATGGTGTTTCCATCTGCCCTATATATTTTCAGGCATTCTATTAGCATGTGTGTGGTATCATGTCGAAGGCTTTCTTATAGTCTATCCATGCCATGCTTAGGTTGGTTTTCCTTCTCTTACTGTTCTTCATTACCATTTTGTCTTTCAGGAGCTGGTCTTTTGTGCCCCTACACTTCCTTCTGCAGCCTTTCTGTTGGTGGGGGATGGTGTTTGTATCCTCTAGGTAGTTGTATAGCCTTTCGCTGATGATACCTGTTAGTAACTTCCACATTATTGGTAGGCAGGTGATAGGCCTGTAGTTACTGGCTATATTTCCCTTACTCTTGTCTTTCTGGACTAAGGATGTTCTTCCTGTGGTCATCCATTTGGGCGCATGGTGATTTGTGATACAATGCTGGAGTTGTTCTGCTATTCGTGGGTGTAGGGCCTTGAAGTTTTTGAGCCAGTATCCATGGACTTCATCGGGACCTGGGGCTTTCCAGTTGAGCATTTTCTTTCTTTAGTTTGGTGGTGCTGGACTGTGTCTGTCGTGATGTCAGTGAATCTTTGTTTTATTTCTCCCTGTTTCTTCTTCCTTGACTTCCTGGAGCCATGTTGCATGTTGTTGTGTGATACCGGATTGCTCCATATGTTTTCCCAGAATCTCTTACTTGGTTCGGCTTCAGGAATTTCTTGGTGGTTGTTCTTCCCCTCTTTAGTTGGCTGTATAGTCTTTTTCTGGTTGGTTTCCGAATAGTTTGTTCTGTTGCTATCCCTTATTCCTGTTCATATATCGTTGGATCTTATGTGCTTTGGCCTTAAGCCTCTGTTTTACATCTTCTATTGTGTTGTTTAGTCCCCTCTCGTGCACTTTGTATTTCTCGTTCAGTTCCTCCCTTGTTTTTCTTCTTCTTCTTCTTCTTCTTCTTCTTCTTCTTCTTCTTCTTCTTTTCTTCTTCTTCTTTCTTCTTCTTCTTCTTCTTATTATTATTATTATTATTAATTATTATTATTAATTATTCTTTTTATATTATTATTTATTTCAACTAAATGTGTACCCATTTGTATGGTTCAAGCCTGGAAGCCTTGACATGCAAAGTCTATTTAGGAAATAGATTTTGCATGTTTACGGCCTTTCAGGCTTGTTCCATACAAATGGCTACACATTTAGAATAATAATAATAATAATAATAATAATAATAATAATAATAATAATAATAATAATAATAATAATAATTATAGACTGCCTATAAGAAAGAAAAACCAAAAATAAAGAGAGCGTAACAAAATCAAAACAGAAAACAAATGTAACACATAATATGCTACAATAAATGAATGGAAGTGAGATAGTAAAGGTATAATGGGCGCAGGAAATACGCTTCTATTTTTATATTTGCAGCTTTTAGGTATTGAATTATCTCTGCACAGACTATCACAGAAGCGATTACTGCATTGTTTTAGGCTTTTCTGAAGACAACTCTGAGTTTCAAAAACTTTTCACTCCATAATGCCAAAGGTTTTTAGTAAGTGATTTTGAATCCCAGAAGAAATTATTTAGATTTTTATAAATATTTTTTCTCTTTTCATATCAGCCTTGAGAGAGAGAGAGAGAGAGAGAGAGAGAGAGAGAGAGAGAGAGAGAGAGAGAGAGAGAGAGAGAGAGAGAATACTTTGTCTTTTCATATCAGTAATGAGGAACTGACACGCAAAGAGAGAGAGAGAGAAATATTTTGTCTTCATATCAATATTAAGGAACCGGCAAGCAGAGAGAGAGAGAGAGAGAGAGAGAGAGAGAGAGAGAGAGAGAGAGAGAGAGAGAGAGAGAGAATTCAACATTCTGTGCTTTAATACCTCTTCATAATGCATATTTTTGTGCTTGCTTAAAGGAAGCTTCACGGCTTCCCTTCATCTCTGTATGAATTTTGAGGCGAATGAATAATGCTTGCTACGACCGTCAGTCTCCTTCTGCTTGAATATTGCATTCCTTTTGTTGCAGAATCCCAGGGCTTACCTTCAGGACGACTTGGTAGATTGTGTTCGGGTCTGCATTGTTTAAAAACGAGGAGTTCTATTTGAAATTCAAAGCTTTATTCATTTTCCATCTTACATATTTACTCATCACCCCCTTAAATAATTAAACTCAATTTTAATGCAACATAAATTGATCTTTAAACACCTGACTTTTGTACAGCATATGTATGTTAGGCTCTTATATTTCAAATATACTTAATTAACTATTTTTCCCTCAGCAAAAACCGTTATTCCCTGTGAGATAGTTGCTGCAGAGAGTTATTGCAGTGAAATCCACTATAAGTGAGTTATTACAGAGAAATCAACTATAGGAGTGAGTTATTTTATAGAAATCCAGTATAGGAGTGAACCATTACAGAGGAATCCACTACAGGATTGAGTTATTACAGAGAAAGCCACCATGAGTATGAGTTATTACAGAGAAATCCATTACGGAATTGAGTTCTTACAGAGAAATCCTCTTCAGAATTTGTGCTACAGTGAAATTCAACTACAGAATTTGGGTTCTTACAGAGAAAGAAATCCACTACAGAAATTGCAGTCTTTACAGAGAAATCCACTACAGAATTGAGTTCTTACAGAGAAATCCACTACAGAATTGAGTTCTTACAGAGAAATCCACTGCAGAACTGAGTTCTTACAGGGAAACCCACCGTGAGAGTGAGTTATTACAGAGAAATCCACTACAGGATTGAATTATTACAGAGAAATCCACTCAGGAGTGTTTTATTAAAGAGAGTGAGCTGTTACAGAGAAGTACACAATTAGCAATATAACCACTATCATGCCTGTTAATAAACACAGACTTCAACTCTAATATCTTAACGCTAGGTTGTAATAATCAAATTAGCTAAAGGAATTAGTAATGAATAAGAATAATAATCATTTAATTCTAGCATATGCAAGTTAAAAAAAAACATCTTAATCAAGAATAAACGTTTCCATAATCCCTTACTACATCGGGTGGAAAATAAACGTGTGAATGAGCAAGCGTAAGTAAACTTAATTCTAGAGTAGACTGCGGGTTGTTAGGCCATATTTCGCAAGGTCATGCCACTGTTCCTCAGTTGGCTTCCATGGCCTAATTGTGGTCACATACTTCCTAGAACATATTGCAAGTTTCATTTGAGTGTAAGATTACAGTAATACTGTAAAGCGTGAGCCTGTTGAATACCAGTGTAAGCGTTTTGCCTAGGCTTATGCGAGGCATGACTTGAGGTAAGTTAGGCTGACTTTAGCTTTGAAATTACTACTACGGTCAGCTTTCAGTTTGTCATTTTCTAGAGGTGGAGGTTGGGCTAGAGGTTATACTATTATAGGAAAATTAGCATATAACATGTTGAAATCAAGGCCATAACTCTGTAGTGCCCAGAAACATTGTTTATTTACAGTAACGATTACATTTCTACGGCAAGTGTTTAGTTGGTAAGACTATTGTGATGTTTCTTGAAAGAGTTTTGGTTGGTGTTGAACTTTTTTGCGTTAGCTGTTCATGGCAATTCTTTGCAATGTTTTGTGGATTCCATATCACCCGTTTTCGTTAGTGAAGTCGAAGTTAACAAAGTGTGAAATGTAGCGTTAATTCGAACAAAATAGTGGATGACTTTCGTATTTTGAAATCATAGCCCTCGTGCGAATTGAAGCAATGGTGATCCAAGGCTCCAAACAAATTAGATATATTTCTTTTATTCCGCTACTCTTGTAAAATGCCTATGTATCCCGGTACTATGTATGCATAGGTGTAAATTACATTAAAATTACACATGATATGTCTTATGTAACCCTATGCCAATTAAAAAAATTGTAAGGTAAGAGGTTATACGATACACTGTGAAATGGGTTTTGCGGCAAGAATTTACGTTATTTCCATGCGTGGGTGTCAGGACCTGTAAAATCCCGCCCTCTCTCCGAATCACTGACACCCTCCTCTCTGCCGCCGCCCCCCTCCCCCCACCACACACAAACACA
The DNA here is from genome assembly GCF_015104395.2 of Macrobrachium nipponense. Classification (NCBI taxonomy): domain Eukaryota; kingdom Metazoa; phylum Arthropoda; class Malacostraca; order Decapoda; family Palaemonidae; genus Macrobrachium; species Macrobrachium nipponense. Next base: position 125,806,904 of record NC_061108.1, read on the forward strand.
CTCTTGGCTTTCAGATGAACGTTTAACGGACATATATTTTACACACGTGTATAATTTACACGCACACACACACATCTATATATATGTATATATATATATATATATATATATATTATATATATATATATATATATAATTATATATCTATATATATATATTATATATATATATATATATATAGTATATATATATAATTAAAGGAGCCCATAAAAACACCAAAATATATAGAGAAAAATACTATATTTCAGACTGCTGTCTCCCTTTTCAGGTATATGAATATTTTGGTGTTTTTATGGGCTCCTTTTATTAGATGGAATTCTGTTGTAACAGAACATTTTTTTAACACACACACACACACACACACACACACACACACATATACATATATATATATTATATATATATATCATATATAATAACGTATATATATCACTCAAAAATAGATAGCAGTAACTAACAACTCTATAGGGATTAGAATCACGAATCAATGAATTAAGACGCCAGTGCTTTAGCCACTCAACCATATCGTTGACTTACTGATTGAGTGCTCAGAGATTCAAATACTCAAGGAAGAGGTTCAGAATTCTTGGGGTAAGAAGCAATCCTCGGATTACTTCGATTCTTTCTCTTACTCTTGTTTGCATATTATGCTTTTACTGCGGAGAGCTGATTGACTTCTCATGGGAAATATTGAGCTACGACAGTGTTGTCAAACGGATACCGTTGTGTAGGTAAAAAGACTCCGAGCTTGTTCGATCACCAAACATCCACCTCGTATACTATGTAGTATATAGAGTTGCCAGATGTCACAGATTCCTTGTTTTACAATCTTTGGTTGTTTTTTAACCGGTTTCCAGCTGGCGCTGGAAGATTATCCTGTTGTTAAGACCGAAGGTTTGTTAGCCATGAAAATTACAAATTTATAAAAAATTTCTCATATCAGCATGAATTATTGCGGTTTAGTGTTGTGGAGTGAGATTGCGAAAACGCCGATAGATGGCGCCAGAGTATTGGCGAGTGATGGAGTGTGGTTGTATGAAGGAGCTGATGCCATGGAAGTTATTTATTCATTTATTTTAACGTTGAAGACGTGAACATATTTTGATGGAAACTGACGAAAACTCGCCATCTTTTGTTTTAAGCAAAAGCCGTTCATTCGTTCTCGAGATGATTTATGACAACACAGACGTATGCTCATTAGACTTGGGGAGGTTTGCCCTTTCTAGTCCTTATGAGAATTTCTGGGTAATCTATTTTAATTTGATGGTCAATACTCCATCGACTGTTTTCACGCCTTCCTTTACGGGAAGATATTAAAATGTTGAATTCGTGGGTACTGTTAATTGATCTATCAGCTTCGATAATTCCCCCTTTGGTTCCGCTGCATTGACCAAAATCCATTTGTAGTACATCTTCGTCAGAACAATTCCGTCCGACTTTACTGGAGGCTTCGGCACCTCGATAACAACTTGATTGGAATGGTAATTCGTCGGGGGCCACCTTAGGAAAGGACTATGGTATTCAGATGCAGAGAGGACTGTATACACGCATATCTGGGCATGTATATTCGTATACAGCCATACGGACATACATAGGCCGTAGCAACTATAGAATTCCATAGCTTGTAGGTAACTGCAGAGATGTCGGCAGGGATGCGACCAACTTTAGTACTTGCGTCGATACTTAATGTCTTGAGTTTTTTTTTTTTTTTTTTTTTTTTTTTTTTTTTTTTGTGTGTGCAAATGCTTCTTATGTTTATATAATGTGAATTATGTTTGAGAATATTCTTCTAGGCCTACTGTTTAAATTGGAAGAAAACGAAGAACCCCTTATTTGCTGATGATGGGTTATATTCTGTATTTTGTTTGAGTGTCAAAACCTTGAAATGGCAATTTTATTTTATTTTTCGTCGTGCAAACTTCAAAAGACATACTATAAATATGGGCTTAACTGGGATTAGCATATTTTGTTAAGTTTATGCCTCTTCCGAACCTAACTTTTTCTTGCCCTTTATCAGTCGCTCTGGATTTGAGATTGTGCCGTGTACTTTTTTCTTTTTCTTTTTTTTGGTAATATTTTGGTTTTGGGGGTGGGGGGGGGGGGGGGGGGTGATTATTTCATAATTCTGGAGGTTTTTATGTTTTTCTCCATGTTGACCCTTTCCTCAAGTTAAGCTCGCCAGTAAATAACGAAATAACTTTAATAATGTTTAGGTCATTAGATAATATTTATATCATTCCGTTATATCCAAAGAAAGAGTTGCGATGTTAAGACTTCATAATAAATACTGAGGTAAAAGAAAAAAAAAAGGAGTATTTTTCGTATAAGGGCAACTTTGTCTTTCGGCTTAAAATTTTAATAGGTGCTCGAGCCTAAATAATGATGCCCTCCAGCGCCGAGTTATGCGCGCCAAATCTGGAGTCGGAAGGAAACGTATTTTCTTGTTTCGTCTCGGCCACATTCTTTGGAGGAATTCTTTCTTTTTTTATGTTTTTACTTCAAAACTCTTTAATGACTGTGATTCGACTATTAATATATTCTTAGAGGGAAATCATTATTATGGTACCACGAATTCGAGGATTATTAGTCAACGGTATCGAGATATTTTGTTTGTTTTTATGCAGACCATTTTAACAAACAAAGCAAACTTGCTTAATGAAGAAGAGAATAAAACCAACGTAATCTTGTTTAAATTTTTTTTTTTTTTTTTTTTTTTTACATCGCTTGAATTTTTGTCTCTACAATACTCTTCACATGAAAAGGTTACCACACATTTAAGGCGTGAGATCTTAGGCCTCAGTGTGACCCATTGTCACTTATTCTAGATTAACCCCCCCCCCCCCCCCCCCCCCCCCCCCCCCCCCCCCCCCAAGGCTGGTTCTACCTCCATGTCCCTTTGAATCTTACCATCCTGGCCTAGTTATGTCTCTCTCCCATGTCCGGTGAATTACAAGAAGCACAAAAGAGCTACCCTGGTGCGGAGTAGTGCCGTCAGTGCACCTCACGGGGTACACTGTAGGCATTACTAAAAGGTCTTTGCAGCGTCCCTTCGGCCCTTAACTAGAACCCATTTCATTCCTTTTACTCTACTTCCATTCATATCTTTCTTCCATCTTGCTAACAATCCCTCCCAGCAACAAAATTTCAAAGTGCAATTTTGTTTGCCCCAAGAATTTTAAATTTATCCCAGAAGGATTGATTACCAAGCAATAAATGGTTTGTTGCCCAGCAAAAAGTGGCCAGAAGTTAAATGATAGCCAAGCAATAAAATTGGTTGTGCCAGCAAGTGCCAGCCAAGTAATGCCCAGAAACATGATACCAAGCAATAATTGGTTGAGTGCCAGCCAGTGAATGCCCAGAAGTATGATACCAAGCAATAATTGGTTGTGTGCCAGCAAGTGAATGCCCAGAAGAATGATACTAAGCAATAATTGGTTGAGTGCCAGCCAATAAATATCCAGAAGTATGATACCAAGCAATAATAGGTCGAGTGCCAGCCAGTGAATTCTTAGAAGTATGATAACCGGTGTAGCTGCTGCTCTCTCCACCAGTCAAGTTAAACGACACTGGATTTGGTCAGTTTTTGGATGGGTCACCAGAAGTGAAACCACATATTTGGGACAGTTTTGTGATAACATTAACGAAACTTTGCCATTAACAGTCAGATGGGAAAGGTAAAGGGTTACAACAAGGCTTCAAAAGCTCAAATGTTGGATGATGGGGAGGAGTTGTAATGGAGACGATGTATACACACACACACACACACACACACACACACATATATATATATATATATATATATATATATATATATATATATATATATATATATATAGTAAGCAGAGCTCAAGTTTTTATAACCACAGAGACGTTCAGCGCTTTCATGTTACTTGGTTTTACTTCCTTAAGCATTTTGAATAACACTCGCCTGCATTGTTTAATTCACCTAATTAGGCGTTTCCTTTCGGTCCTTTTGGTAACATAATAACTGCAGGAGGAATATAATTTTGCGAAGTGAAATTCCCAAGAAAATCTAAACACAAGACGTAGCAGTCACTCAGGGTATCTTATATAAGTGGTGTTATTTTGGACCTAAATATATACGGTGGATTATCCTATAGTGTATGTTACTTTGGACCTAAATATTCACGGTGGATTATCGTTTGTATGTCGAGGTAAAAATAAGACGCGTTGTCTTGTCCTTAATCGTATTGCTTTAATGGCTCTTGTGATTCTCATTTGGTTTCTAGGTTTGAAAAGTGCTTTTCCTTATTCACATCTGCCACTTCCCACTCTCCCCTGACGATCGATTCCGAGCACAACTGCTTTGAGATTTGCCTCCTGTTACCCCTTTCAAACCTTTGTACTACTCTCAATTTCCCTATCAGCGCTGAATGACTTCATAGGTCCCAACGCTTGGAGCCTTTGGCCCAAATCTTATACCCCAATTCTGTAGTGTACTTTTCATGTATAATGGCTCCTCGTTGGACGAGTGGGTTACGGGCTCGCCTACCGATTCGGTAGTCGCGAGTTCGATTCCACTCTCTTCCAACGTGGAATCAGAGGAATTTATTTCTGGTGATTAGAAATTCATTTCTCGGTATAATGTGGTTCGAATCCCTCAATAAGCTGTAGGTATTGGCATAGACCATTTATGCCTGCGTGTCCGTATGTTTCACGTCGTTGATGAACTTTCTACGGATGCTTTGAATTACGTGAATCGTTTCTAGTCTGTGGTGAAGTCTGTATCTGCCGACATCCTCAAAGTCTGTCATGCAAAGGGTTTACATTTCTTCATATTGTTTCGTGTATGAGAGGAGTCACAATTTCCATAAACAGGAAATTAAGTCGGGCAAAGGCCATACCCTCTTGGCATGCTCGAGTTGGCAAAAAGTTCCTCGCTGGACGAGTGGTTTTCGCGCTCGGCTGCCAATCCGGTGGTCCGAGGTTCGATTCCCGGTTCGGCCAACGCGGAATCAGAGGAATTTATTTCTGGTGATAGAAATTCATTTCTCGATATAGTGTGGTTCGGATCCCACAATTAGCTGTAGGTCCCGTTGCTAGGTGACCAATTGGTTCCTAGCCACGAAAAATATCTAATCCTTCGGGCCAGCCCTAGAAGAGCTGTTAATCAGCTCAGTGGTCTGGTTAACAAAAGACTAAGAGGCTTAATTTTGTAAAATGAACAAAGACTACCCGATGTCCAAATTCACATGTTTTTTTTTTTTTTTTTTTTTTTTCTTCTTTAATTCTGTTATTCACTTCAGCTAATCACCTCCTCGTGTCAGTAACATCTGCCAAGTTAAGTATATCTTACTTTAATTGAAGTATCTTGCATCTTTCAGGTTGTGTGGTAGTGGATTCTTTCAAGGCCGATTCTACGGATCATCGTTGAATTAAAGGTAAGATTATATGTTTGTTTCCAGAGTGGTTTTGGGACTCTGTTCGTATGTTAGAAATAAGGTCAGCAAAGATACCTTTTTTTTTTTGTAGCATATGTAGAATAATCATGCTTTTTTCGTGGGTATGAAAGATAAATTGACGATCCCTCTCATGAAGAAGAGATGTACTTTAGGTTAAGTCGATACGATAGAGGAATCGTATGAGTTCAACGTCTTTTCTAACTTAATCGCCTGTATTCTGCCATTAGTAGATGAGCTGACTTACACCTAGTCTTCAAATAATAACATTGTTAGGACCAAGTCATACTTTTAGCAATTTGTTTGCTGACTCTTACTGGTTATTGCTTTCTTTTGCGACATTTATTTCCCGGTCTGGTTCGCTAAGTTTGCCATAAGTAATTATATGATGCTTCTGATATCAGGAGGTATTTGTATTAGCCGATTTCTTTCCTTTTTTGGGGGGGGCAGGGGGGGCTATTTTAAATTCTTCGGGTTTTCTCTAGAATCTTGAAGATTTATTATATATTTCTTATTTCTCGGGAAGCTTCTTGCTTGAAGACCTATATGTTTTCATTTACGATTCATTGGGTTTTAGCCTTTCATTAACGCAATGTCCTGCCATTGCGTAGGACTGCTTATGTCCATATTGTTCCATAGCATTTGTTGCAAATTTACAAACTCTTAGCGTTTACTAGGCATAGGCGTTAATCCTGCTCTTAACCTTCCACTTTATCCAGCCATGGTACTTTCATGATAGCGTGTGAGAATTACAGGTTTGGAAATGAATACTGTAGACTTCAGTTGATATCAAGGTAGTATATAAGAAAATTGCTCTCACTCTGATGGCATGTTAAGTCCTAGAGAATGATAACCAGCGTATATTTAGAACGACTGTACAGGGTGTCCATAAAATCCCAGTACCATTACAAGTATTTATGGCTCAGAATGGTGCTGGGACTTTATGGACACCTTGTGCAATAGAATATACTTCCATTATGGCAAGGGTGAATAGCGACTCTTATACAAACATTGACGGGGTCCGGCGCTATTATGCATTTGTTGGCTGAACGTTTAGTAAGTAAATTGAGATTGACAAGGTAACCCCGTCTAGGGCTTCTTAAGTGTACCCATGGGAGTATAGGCACAATAAACCCAAATTTATCGCTCCCTACCATGAACATTTTTGTTGAAACCTGCAGTACTGGAAAATTGCGTTCTCATCTCGAGCATGATGTTATTTCCTGATCCATTTTGTTGTTACTGGAGTTCTTGGTATCAGATAGATGACAAAGAGTTCATATGGCTCAGTAACCGACCTTACTGTGTGAATATTTCACCGTGACAGCTTTGTGTTCAATGATGATGTACTCTGAAGAGAATGGAATGGAATGGAATGGAATGGAATGGAATGAAAGGTAGAATTTATGCCAAATGCCAAGCTACGGGACCTATGAGGTCATTCAGCGCTGAAAGAAAGATTGAAAGTAGGAAGGTGTGAAAGGGGTAACAGAAGGAAAACCTTAGAGTTGCACTATGAAACAATTGACAGGATACGGGGGAAAGAAAGATGGAAGAAAGAGAATATAAACGGAGATAGTGTAAAAGGAATAGAAAGTTTGCCCGTCGAAGAGGAAGGCTCACAAAGGACACGTTAATTTTCGGACGATAGCGATCATTCAGTAATCCGTATTGTTGTCATAGTGATGACGCCTGCTTGTAATGTTGCAACGCCATGACGCGACACAGGAAATGGGAAGTGAGATCGGAGGATATTTTCCGCTTTAACAGTTAAAGGGTAACTGACGCTATCATAACTCGCCTAGATATTGAGATGAGTTGCAGCGGGAATAGCGAACTATTGACTATTGAAGCATTTCCTGGGAGTATATGAAATTGACGGGATTTAAAGTATTAAACTAAGGTGAGACGAGAATTATTGTCCTCTAATCTTTGCTTTTTAGTGACACTGCTGTGTATTTTCTGGAGTTTTGCCTGTGTGTGTGTGTGTGTGTGTGTGTTGGACAAGGGGAATACCGGCCAGTTATTCTCTATGGGATCCCATGAACTAGACTGGATTCCAGTGCGTGGCTTTAAGCCTAAATTCCATATTCCATTCCATTCCAGTCCATGAACTAGACTGGATTCCAGTGCCTGGCTTAAAGCCAAAATTCCATATTCCATTCCATTTCCATGCCGATGAACTAGAGTGGATTTCCAGTTGCTGGCTTTAAAGCCAAAATTCCATATTCCATTCCATTCCAGTCCATGAACTAGACTGGATTCCAGTGCCTGGCTTTAAGCCAAAATTCCATATTCCATTCCATTCCAGTCCATGAACTAGAGTGGATTCCAGTGCCTGGCTTTAAGCCAAAATTCCATATTCCATTCCATTCCAGTCCATGAACTAGACTGGATTCCAGTGCCTGGCTTTAAGCCTAAATTCCATATTCCATTCCATTCCAGTCCATGAACTAGACGGTACAGCAGTACTGATACCTCTCCCTCTCTTTCTGTTTCAGCCGTAGTATTAAAACGTAAGACTTAATTATTTTTTGGGGGGTGGGGTTGGGTTTGTGGGAGAGAAAGTCCTAAAAATCGAAGTGAATTTTTCTTAATTTTATAAAAGAAAATTTGAACTGAGTTTAGTAAGTCAAAGTCTACACCTAAGATTCTAGGATGCAAAAAATAAGGGTGTCATTGATTACTAATGAACAAAACAAGCCAACAGATGATTCATTCCATAAGGCTGATACATTGTATCCACATTGCTGTCTTCTTGAAGGTTACTAGTATTAATATTACTAATAGAAAGGAGGTGTCTATTGTCAGCTCGACTTCTGCTCAGTGAGCATCCTTTATTGAGGTTAATCGATGCTTGAGAGTCTGTTGCTGAAAGCAGAGGGTTACGCAAGATACAAGACAAAGGATACGGTGCTACTTTTGGTTCGCTGTCTACGCGTCACCTCCGAGGAGCTAGTACTAAACATGGCGGAATCTCAATGGGACGCCGTGTTTAGTATTATTCCCTCGGCGATCAAAGTATTGTATAGACACTCAATTCTATATTGGTAGTCGACGGATTATATTAATAGAAGATATCTTTGATCCCCGAGGGGCTAGTACTAAACATGGCGTCCCACTGCGATTCAGCCATGTTTAGTACTAGATTCACATCAACCGTGCATTTGATGTCTAGGCCAGTCCCTTACGACGCTCCTGATTGGCTGTTGATAAGCCAATCACAGGGCTGGAAACTCTCAGTCTCCCTCGAGAGGGATACTTTTGAAAGACGTATATCCCTCAGGAGAGGTGGAACATAGATCCTACCCATGTGAACTCTCGAGAGAGACTGAGAGTTTCCAGCCCTGCGATTTCTTATCAACAGCCAATCAGGAGCGCCGTAAGGGACTCGCCTAGACATCAAGCCAAAATAGCACCAAGGACACGTTGTGAAGCCGTTGAAGTTATGTTGTAGCTCTCAAATTTACTCCCAAGAAACGTGTTAAATAAAAAATATAATTTGTGGTTTTCTAATCAGAATTATGACGGAAGAGATAATTATTATGTTCAACAGAAATAAAAAAAAAAACTCGATTTATATTCATGTTCCTAGACTGAAAACGTTTATGGATTTAACCGCTCTTGTCATGTCCGATGTTTAAATCATATTGTTATTATTATTATTATTATTATCATTATTATTATTATTATTATTATTATTATTATTATTATTATTATTATTATTATTATTATTATTTGCAGGGAGCAGACCTTCTCTGATGCATGTTTTGTTGAAGATAATGGCAGTTTGTAACGAATTAATCTTATACAGGGTCTTTCCAATTATTCTGGTAATTCGTTTTTCTGACTCAGCTAGGTTGTTGAGTAGAATTCCAATATTCATATTTGTCATAATTAGGACATTTTGACAAATATCCTAATTATGACAAATATGAATATTGGATAATGGAATTCTACTCAAGAAACCTAGCTGAGTCAGGAAAATGAATTATCAGAGTAATTGAAAAGACCCTGTATAAGTTTTATTCGTCAAAAACTGCCATTATTATTATTATTATTATTATTATTATTATTATTATTATTATTATTATTATTATTATTATTATTATTATTATTATTATTATTATTTTTGCATTTTGCCTAATATTTATGGATTTATTAAATGAGTCTTATTAATTAGCGTGTTGTGATGATAATATTTTATTAATTAGTGATAGGCTAATAGCCATGGTTTGATGTTTTTTTTTTAAATATTGTTTACGCTGACACACTCACGATCCATTAATTGAAAATAACTGTCTGCTCATTATAGGTGACAATATATTATTCACCGTAATAGTTATTGGTTTATACCTCGGTAATGATCTGTAACCATCGTGTGCAATATAGGGCTTCATGGACTTTCTTCATTCCCCTTCTTTACTAAAGGATTGCTCACATAAACTCGTTAATTGCTAATTAATTTTTAACAAAGCGTGATCTGACCTCCAGCTTACTCGGGACGCGTGCTAAAATCTTCAGTCAAATAGCGAGTTGCTTCAGCAACGAGAATTGAAATAAATACGTTATATTTTATTAGAAATAATTGTTCTTTACTGTTTAACATGCACAGTAATTAGTTTTTTTGCATTTTCATTCTAATAAATAAATCATAGATATCCTATCCTAAAATTGCTGTGTCTTTAACTCAACTCGAAACACCTTTTTCAGATCTTTTTTGGCTCTTCCATAGACCTTTCCGAACGCCTCAGTGGCGTGATCGGTATGGTCTTGGCCTGCCATGTCGATGGCCGAGAGTTCAATTCCTCGGCATTCTACTGAGGTGGTAGAGATGTGTATTTCTTGTGATAGAAGTTCACTCTCGACGTGGTTCGGAAGTCACGTAAAGCCGTTGGTCTCGTTGCTGAATAACCACTCGTTCCATGCAACATATAAACGATACAAACAAACGTAGACCTTTCCTTATCCCCCTATGAGAACAACAACATCAAAGTAGTTTGTAGGCTTACCCCCAATTAAGCGTAAATATAACTTGAACGTATAATAAATGCAGTTTTATATGAGAGAAGGCTATGGGTTAGAATATGATTTAGAAAACATTAGTAAGGTTATTGGAACCATCGACATCCCTTTGTTCCGAAGACTCCATTGTTGCCTTGATGACCTTAGTAGTTTAATTATAGATACCTGGTGATTAGTCGACTATAGTAGGTTGTAGACCACACCATGAAAAAATGGAATGCACGATCTTTCGCCTTCATTCTGAGGCATTTACAACCTAACAGCGCCTCTGTGGTGATCGGTATGGTCTTGACCTGCCACCTCGGTGGCAGCGAGTTAGATTATCGGGCATTCCACTGAGATGTGTATTTCTGGTAACAGAAATTCACTCTCGACGTGGTTTGGAAGTCACGTAAAGCCGTCGGTCCCGTTGCTGAATAGCCACTAGTTCCATGTAACGTATAAACATATACAAACAACCCAAAAAAATTTTCAATCTAAGTTTATACGATGAAACAACTTATCACAAAGGAAACTCAGTTTGAAGAGAAATAAAGTAAGAGAGGCATTTAACCCTTTTTTTTACTTACAAAGGTTGTTACGTATGAGGTAGAGCTGCTCTTCATGTGAGGATTAATGATTAAGGTTCTAGATAAAACCAGGAAAAACAAATTTATGTCCACTCTTGCCCCGCCCGCCCCCCATTCTGCATAAGATGTTCGAAGGAGATTTAAAAGGGAAACTGAAGAATCTCAGTAATCCTTGTTCCGTTACAGTCTACTCTTTTTTTTATATCCTTTTTCTAATCCTCTAATTTCATCTTCCCACACCTAATTTTCCTAGCGCCTCAGTCGCGTGGTTGGTATGGTCTTTGCCTCCCACCTCGGTGGCCGCGAGTTCTATTCTCGGGCATTCCATTGAGGTGTGAGAGATGTGTATTTCTGGTGATAGAAGTTCATTCTCAACGTGGTTCTGAAGTCACGTAAAGCCGTTGGTCCCGTTGCTGAATAACCACAGGTTCCATGCAACGTAAAAACACCATACGAACAAAAATGGAGATTCAAAAGGGAAACTGAAGAATCTCAGTAATCTTTGTTCAGTCGTAGTCTACTGTTTCTTTTTTTTTTAATTTCCCTTTGCTAATCCTCTGATTTCATCATCCCACACACCTTACTTTTCCTCTCCATTCCTTTCCTTCTCATATGATTACGGGCTGCTCTAGGAGCAAGAACCCGTGCTGGCACAACCAACCAACTTCATGACATGGTTCGAAAGTCACGTAAAGCTGTTGTTCCCGTTGCTAAATAACCACTGGTTCCATGCAACGTAAAAACACCATACAAAAAAAAAAAAAAAAAAAAAAAAAAAAAAAAAACATATGGCGCCCCCCCCCCCAAAAAAAAAAAAAAAATAAAAGAATCCTTACTAACTAACTGTGAACCATCCTTGGAAATAGTAGTGGGTACATTTTTCAGTGATCATATTTTGTTAATAATGACTATATTACGATTAACCATTACAGGGAAGAAGTCATTGGTTGCTTGAAGTAATTTTTTTTATATGGATTTTGTTTATAGCAGCATTCATTTTAGACTTGTAATTTTTTTACTGTAATTACCCCACTTCTTTATAAGCAAAAAAAATCATAAAAAAATAATTACTTAACGTTCTTGCAGCGTCCCTTCAGTCCCTAGCTGCAGCCATTTTCACTCCTTTAACTGTACCTCCGTTTATAGTCTTTTATAGTCTTCTAACAACAGTTTCATTGTGCAACTGCGAATTCTTCCTCCTGTTTTACCATTAAACCGTTTGTACTCTCAATTTACCTTTCAGGGCCAAATGATCTCATAGGTCGCATCGCTTGGTCTTTGGCCTAAATTTTATATTCTCCCGTAGGGGGTTAGTGCCGTCAGTGCACCTCATGTGGTGCCCTGTAGGTTCTTTGCTGCGTGCATTCGGCCCCTTAGCTGCAACCCCTTTTGTTCCTTTTACTGTACCTCCATTCATATTCTCTTTCTTCCATCTTACTCTCCACCTCCTTCTAACAGTTGATTCATAGTGCAACTGCGATGTTTTCCTCCTGTTACACCTTTCAAAGTTTTAACTGTCAATTTCCGTTTCAGCGCTGAATGACCACCTCGTAGGTCCTAATGCTTGGCCTTTAACCTAAATTCTATATTCAATTCAATTTATAAATTTTATATTCCGATTCTGATTAATTATAAAATACAATTGCAGAAAAGAGTCATTTATTTTCGCGTGAAATAGATCCCGAAAGAAATTGCTCTTAAAAAGCCAGACAGCAGCGCAAAAGCCTCGTGTTGGCAGAAGATCGGCGCTGTTTGGAGGGCAAACAGGACGATCCGCTTAGCTAATGACACGGGATCGTATGTTTTTACAATTTGCCCTTTCGTCTTCTTCTTCTTCTACTTCTTCTTTTTAAGATCTTGGCTCCGTCTTTGTTCAAATATGATAAGAAATTCAAGAACGGATAGGCGGGTTACTGATTGTTTTTAGGGAGCTAATAATGGAGGTTTATTTTTTGCAAATATGCTTTTCATTTACTTGTTGACTTACACAAAATAAAGAATAAAAAATAAAATAATAATTTAAAATGCAAAAAAATAATAAATAAAAAAATAAAATTTAATGAAAATAAAAATAATGATTATAATAAATGAAAGAGAATGAAAATAAAATAAAGAATATTACACAGACACACACACAATGGCTAAGTTAAGTTAATATTTTCACATTATTACTGACTATTATTGCCCTTAGTTCTTCTGCGTTCACCAATTCTCAGCGTTATCTGTGAAGTACCTAATATGTCTTGACACAAACTATTCAATTTTTTTAAGTCTACTACATTTTTTCGGATCTTCAATAGACAGTGACCCCAAGGGTATTAACCCGGTATGCATCCACCTTTGCGGTGTGTTTAGTACAAGCTCGTGGGTGATGACCGTAAAAACGTTGCCCCAAAATTGTAAATATAAAGATAATGACTCCCCAGAAATATTAGTATTTTGGAAAGCCTTTTTTTTTTTCCCCTACACAAACAAGCCCACTTCAGCAAGGTAGCAGCGCCTCAGTGGCGTGGTCGGTTCAGTCTTGGCCTGCCACCGCGGTGACCGCGAGTTCGATTCTTGGGCATTCCATTGAGGTGTGAGAGATGTGTATTTCTGGTGATAGAAGTTCACTCTCGACGTGGTTCGGAAGTCACGTAAAGCCGTCGGTCCCGTTACTGAATAACCACTGGTCCCATGCAACGTAAAAACACCATGCGAACAAACAAGCAAGGTAGCTTTCATGACAATATATTTCACCCGTCCTTGAAATTTTATGCGCCTGACAAGCTTTAATTCAAGATTAAATTGTAGAGAAGGCTCACCTTTGTTAATGCTTAGATTGAATGGGTACCCGAGTGCCAAAATTACCACTCATCCCATGGAATTTGTCCCGAGGGGGAGCAGCATTATGAAGGCTTCACTTTCTCAGTTCGGCTTTGTGCAAATTTTGTGAAAAATGAAAACCACTTGGATTGGAATTCCTGGAATTTGTGATATCGTCTGGGTTTTCAACCCACATTCATTTCATTCTGTTGCTGACATTCAGGGTTACAACTATTCTGATTATCTTTCTAACATTTTAAATAATTTTAATGGAAGATGGTCTAGACTCATAAGAATAGTTTTTCTTCTAGAATGGTTTGTAGGGCCATAATGACTGTTTAGTTTTGTCCATGTCTTCAAGCACGTAGGATTTATGATGTAAACAATGGAAGCAAAAGGAATATCATAGATATTGTATGTTTACAATCATCAGTTCACCAGCAACGAAGGCTGAAGGTGACACTAGACTGATATCGAGAAAACTACAGATAAAGCACTATCTCTTTCTTGCGGCTGGCAACTAAGTTCATTTTATAATCGTCCATATCGCTAGGTCTTCATTTCCTAAGCATTCTTAGTCAACATAGACTAAATTAAATGAAACAGAAAGCGGAATTGTTTCGGCAGAAAGAGGAAAAACTCAAGACAGATGAACCAAACGTTAGAATGTGTGACTGAATGACATCTTCTGCTTTAATACTTAAAGGTTCGCTAACAATGTGGTAAATTAACTAGAAAAGGCTAAGATATAGTAAAGGTTGACTCTAGTTGGTTCATTTTGATCCTAAGGGCTAAGGAATTCGTGTTGAGCTACAGTTTGGACAAAGTTCAGTTCAGAATCACAGTCAGAATGTTTTGTTTGGGTCATTTAGCGGTAATACGTATGACAAGTATTGATAGATGCATTCATAGGTAATATTCATGTAAATTGATGGTGGGTAACGCTTTTGAGATGTAATGATAATAATAATAATAATAATAATAATAATAATAATAATAATAATAATAATAATAATAGTATATACTAGTAGTAGGAGCAATCGAAAGCTCCTGTTCCTCGGCCTAAGTCGCACAATGTCTTCCTATCACTGTGATTAAACGTAATATGATGCTCCTTCCTATGCAATTCATGCAGTAGAAACTGCTCCTGAGTTTGTTGAAGGCACGATTGGTTGTAGATATTAACAGTACTTCAAGAATGGGTCTATTAATTTGGTTTAGCAAACAGATGATTCAACTGATGCAGCGTTATCCCCGGTGTTTCTAAACTGCATTTAGAGTCAATAGTTCTCCGTATATTATATCTATAATATATAATATATTATATATATATATATATATAATGTATATATGCGGATTAGAATTTGTATTATGTATTCTCAGCACAAACGTCAGGTGCTTCCCGCGCAAATGGAAGGTTGATTTGCATAAACGTTATGCACCGAGTTTATTGTGTGTAACTCATCCCAATATAGACCAAATCCAAGGTGCTCTAAAATCACTGCTCGGAAGACCCAGTCATGTAGCAAATGCTTTTACTGTCGATGCTGTGAACTGTATACTTACCTATCCGGGGAAAGCGTTTGATCGGTAGAAGTAACAAATGGGTATGCCCAGTGCTTGTTTTGCTGTTTATCTTTAAATGTGTTTTTTTTTATAAAGATTTCATTTTGGCTCGTACGGTTTGCTAAGGTTTCGTATCTCTGGAGTTTTTATTTATTTATTTATTTCTTGACGTTGTCAGAAAATCCTAATAAAATCACTATCTTCAGAACTCTTGTGGTAGAACAATATAAAAATATTTGGGTACCTAGACATTAATATACAAATATACGATCTCACTTTTGTCGACTATTAAAGAAAAGACTTTTGGAGAGATATAGTATGTTGAGAACTATATGGATATTTTTTTTTTTTGCATTTCTTGCCTCAGTAAAAAATGTTATTAATAAAATCAGTATATTCAGAATATTTATTGAAGAATAATATGCAAGTTTTCTATACCAAGACAAAAAATATAAAAATGTAAGATCTCACTCTTGTCGACTATTGAAGAAAAGACTATTTGAGAGTTGTTATGTTGGGAACCGTACGAAGTTGACTATTTCTTTTTTTTATCGAGGAGCCTTTACTTGGTAATATACGTTTAATTCTGCTTTCAGACAGAGAAGTTTAACTTCTGTCATTACCAAGCAGGGGAGTGATCCCCCCCCCCCCCCCCCCCCCCCCCACACCACCGCGCAACATTTGCTCGTAAACACCTTACTCGATTGAACTCCAGTGCAGATTTTAGTATTACCTTTCGAATTAAAACTTTATTCTTTTAACATTAAAAATGATTATGCTGTCTGCATACTATAAATTTAGAAACTTAAATTGAAAAGTCATGATTTTCACGCTTGTCTTGGATCAAATTACCCTGGTTTTAGATTCAAGAAAAAAAAGTTTTATTTTGGGTGGATCATAATTAGAAATATCTCTTTTCCTTTGTGATTCTTTTCTTGCGTATTCCAATTTATTTTTCATTGCCTCAATCGGTCTTTTAAATTTATTTTTGTTAGTTATAAGGATTAGGATGTCTCACAGACTTATTAGTTCATCCAAGGTGACATCGAGTCCTCACTTATCTCTTGAAGCGGGTTTTATTTTTCATTCACAGCGTCCTAATGATTTTGTCTAGCTTTCTTTTAAACTCTTCCACACTGTTGCTGTTTACAACTTCTGGTGGCAGTTTATTCCATGTGTCGCATATCTTGTATGGAAAGAAGTTCCCGCAATGAGATGTGTTATATCTCTTCAGTTTTAGTTTCCATCCATTATTTTTGTCTTGTTTTCGTTTAACGTAAATAGGTTACTGTCTACTTTTTTTTATGTCTTTTAGTATTTCGGATGTTTCTGTTAGTTGTCCTCTCAGTCGTCGTGTTTCTAAGCCATAGATGTTCAGGCTCTCTAGTCATCTTTGGTAACCTATTTGCCTGATGGATGGAATGAACTTGGTGGCTCTTGCTTGTGGATGTATATTATTTTTTTTATGATATTATTTCATACTTTCAGTTTTCACACAACAGTACATGTAACGCTGACCGTTCATCTGATTGCAATCAGAAAAATTAATGAACAATACTTAAATACTCAAGGTCTTATGGGAACTTTTCTTAACCATCAACCTGTCTTTATGTCTAGAAATAAGTTTTACACCTGGTTTCTAAATCCATAATTAGATCAAATTACCACTGCAGTATTGCACATGCCCAGATAATTTCGATTACGGAAGACTAGGCTTCTTATATATATATATATATATATATATAAATATATATATATATATATATATATATATATATATATATATCAACAGAACTACTGTAATCGTAACAGCCTTGGAAATGAGTGTAATAGATTTAAAAAAAGATATCTAGGAGTACATACATTTGGATTTTGAAATGACAGCCAGGACAGTTTACCTCCCGAAGTAAATGTGTTCAGTGCAATCCCCTACCCACAATGCATATGTTTTTTTTTTTTTTTTTTTTTTTTTTTTAGTGTTACCCGAGCACTGGGATGCTTTTGACGGTCTATTATTTTTCGTATATGAGTACAGCACGGGGATGCGTTTTGAACATGTCCGTTAGTTCTCATATTATGCGTGCTTTGTCTTGGCCACGGCCAGCAAGGTTACCTCTGCTGTCAATTTTTGGAATCTATGACTCATGCTGGATTCCGTTCGGATTGCCAGGCATTTGAACAGATTTCCTGCATGATAAGATTAAATTTTAGGGCTGTTTTTGTATTTCCCGTGATTCTACCATATGTATACAATAGAGTTTCTACGTAGGCTATAGAATGGCAGCAGTAGTTTAGCAGTCATTACAAACTCTTATAAATAAAGATTTTCCATGATTTTTATAATTTTCCATTTGTTCCTAAAACATAATTCTGAAACGATACACATCTCTCACTCAAGGCATAACAAAAGTAGACAGTAACCTATTTACGTTAAAAGAAAATCAGACAAGAAATAATGGATGAAAACTAGAACTGAAGAGATACAACACATCTCATTGCGGGAACCTCTTCACATACAAGATATGTGACACATGGAATAAACTGCCACCAGAAGTTGTAAACAACAACAGTGTGGAAGAGTTTAAAAGAAAGCTAGACAAAATCATTAGGACACTATGAATGAACAGTAACACCTGCTCTTAGAGATAAGTGAGCACACGGTGTCTTCTCGGATGGACTAATTATTAGTCTTTGAGACATCCTAATCCTTTAACTCTCTCTCTCTCTCTCTCTCTCTCTCTCTCTGAGACATCCTAATCCTTGTAACTCTCTCTCTCTCTCTCTTTGAGACATCCTAATCCTTGTAACTCTCTAATGTCTGCAGCAAGTTGTAGAATTGGCGAGAGGAGCTTCTCCGAAGTCCACAGTATTTTTCACGCGCCATATTGATCAGCCTCATTCCCCAGCCTGTAAAAGAAGAATTTCGATGTCCTCCACTTAGTCGAGGTGCATTGAGGATGCTTTGAGCTCTTTTCGCTTACTCGGGGAGTAAGCCTACAAACTACTTTGTATTTGTTCTTGTTGCTGTTCTTGTTTTGGGGAATAGGAAAGGTCTATGGAAAATCCTAAAAAGTTCTGAAAAAGGTGTTTCGCGTTGGGTTAAAGATACCGGAATATTTATGATTCATTTATTAAATGAAAATGTAAAAAATAAATGAAGTGCATGTAAAACAGTACAGGAAAATGATTTCTAATAAAATATAGGTTGTTTATTTTAGCGTTCGTTGGTGAAACAACACTATTTGACCGTAGATTTTCGCACGTTTTAATTTCCGTTGAAAGTTAGGAATATAATGTTTACAACTTATGCGTGAGAGAAAATCTTGTACCTACGTGTCTCGAGTAACCTGGAGGTCGGATCACGCCTTGTTTCACTTCATAATACTCTAGCGATGTAAATTAACTAGGTAAAATGTGATACTTATAAAAAAGATGACAGGCTTTGATGAGATGCTCAGATTGGCAAATAAATAAAAAAAAAACACCTTTGTTGCTTGTTTTCTTCATAAGAAAAACCATTAATTACCTAAAGAACAGAGAGCAAAGATTTTCCTCACGAAGATAATTCATAATTATACTTAAAAGGAAAAAGTCTTATTTTTCGAATGTAACGAGTTTTTTTTTTTTTATGCAGATTGTAACTGTAAAATCAAGCGGAATTTAAGCTTTATATTATTAATGATGGAATGCAGATTTTTCCGAATTAAATCCCGTAGTAGGGGGATAGTGTCGTCAGTGCACCTCATGCGCTCCACTGTAGGCATTACTTGAGGTTCCTTGCAGCGTTCCTTCTGCTCAAACTGCATTCACTGTCACTCCTTTTACTGTACCTCCGTTTATATTCTCCTTCCATCTTACATTCCATCCTCTCCTAACAATTGATTCCTAGTGCCGCTGTGAGCGAGGTTTTCCTCCTGTTACGCCTTTCCAACCTTTTTACTCTCAGTTTCACCGCTGAATGACCTCATAGGTCCCATTTCTCTGCCTTTGGCTAAACCCTGTATTCTATTCTATTCCGAATTAAGTAACTGCTTTTGGATCTATATTATAGACAGACGTTTAGGTTGAAGATTTTAACGATTGTGATGTAATGGAATGGAATAAATTGCTGGAATATTAACTCTTCTCTTTCTCATTACTTAAATTGCACCAAATCCTTTCTCTAGTTACTTACACTAGATTAACGTACGGAGACTATTTTCTCCCTCTCTGTTCCGCTTTGCCATAAGTTCATGCTAAAATAATGTAATTAAATATATTTTTTAGCCGGGACAGTAGGGAGGACGGCCTAGGACGGCCTATGCCAATCTCTCTCTCTCTCTCTCTCTCTCTCTCACTCTCTCTCTCTCTCTCTCTCTCTCTCGGTGAATTTATTCTTAAATGTTATTTGTTACCTGTGGGAGTAATTAGGAAGAAGTATCCAAGGCAATTTTGTATATTGCCTAAACAACTTCTCTACAAAAGTATTTATCCTGTAGCAGATATCAAAGAGATTTTCCCTACTGGATATAACACGAAGGACATTGTTGGACCCATTTTGTATGGAGTATGTTCTTCAAACTTCGAAAGTCTTCACAAATAAGATTTAGACTTGAAAAGTTTTAAGATGTATCAACTTCGCTACAATGAAAGTGAGAATGACTTAATATTAATCGTCGGAATGACCAGTCCTCCGATGTATTGAATCAGCTGATCGTGAAGGACCAGTAAATGATTAATGTGGGAGAATGTAATGCTGAGCCGATTAACGAAACAGGATAAATGATCATAGTCATAGGTTTTTTGGGCGAGTCGAATTGGTTTTCAGAGCAGTTAAATATGAACGGTGTTAATGGCGTATTCTGTGAATAGATATTAGGTTAATTAGTGAAAGGCCTTTCCAAATTGAGGTCAGTCATTAAAATATTTCACTCATTTGACGTCTGTTGAAATGTATTTGACTTATGCCAGAATATGGATGATCAACATGATCGGTGGATAATATCGTGTGTTTGAATGCGTCTTATTGCCATTTTCTTTTTATAGTAAAATTTCTTGTTGGGCAATGAGATGACGGATTAAAAATCCTTATCAAGATGTAGTCTCTCTCTCTCTCTCTCTCTCTCTGTGTCTTGTACAATGAGAAAGACATATCGAGATTATGACAACACGAGTCCGAATGTTATGAATGTATTGTATCTCATACTCTACAATCGGGTCCTAATCCTCTCATCTCACAATGATCGCATACGCCTCCATCGGAATCTGTTGCCGTACTCTGTATCTTTCTACAATCTCCTCTCGTCTCTACACTCTCACCCAAGTGTCAAGCGATCTCATTCTACATCTCTCTCTCATCCTGAATTTATTCGTAAATATTAATTGTTAGCGCCGGGACTCTCTCTCTCTCTCTCTCTCTCTCTCTCTCTCTCTCTCTCTCTCTCTCTCTCTCTCTCTCTCTGCTTTTTCCATTAGCTTAGAGAAGCTTGAGGTTCATGGGCATTACACTAGATTTCTTTTTTAACGTTGTTCTTGTTTAACAACGAATCTACACTCTTGAGGAATAAGGAAATAAAAGAATATTCTTTTTCTTTTATACACGACCCTGAGCCCATACTCCCATCGAGTTTGCTGTGGAAGTATTCCTAAGAAGAGAAAAGATTAGATCTGACTTTCCTAATTGACAGGGGGTAGAGTACATGAGCCAGGGAAGTGAGGAACTCGAAGGAAAAATCCCCTGGTTGGGTAGAAATAGAGAAAAGAAACTCTTACCTACCAATTTGCAGTTGATATGGTAATAGTTTGCCAGTTTCGAATGGATTATTTGCTCTGGTGTCAGGATCGTTTCTAATCCCCATCTGAATAGCGTCCATTGTTGATGTACAGTATATTTCCATCATCATTATTTATTTATTCGCTTCGAGGTTTCCAGTCCATCTCCATTTCTTACTCCATAGACTTATTCCAGTCCATAGAGGAAAGAAACGTTATTATTAAGGAGTGTATCCTATCATGAATTGAAGTACCTGTCACTTAGTTTATCTTTAGTAATTTAGGATCTGTATGAGACACAATACTCTAGTAATTTAGGATCTGTATGAGACACAATACTCGTATTTCGTGCAGTGGACTAGTTATATTGTGATACAGTTCCTCGCTGGACGAGTCGGTTGAGTACTCGCCTACCGATCTGGTAGCCCGAGTTCGTTCCCAGCTGCAGTCAGCGCGGAAGTAGATAAATGTATTCCTGGTGATTATAAATTAATTTCGGATTCCACAGTAAGCTGTAGGTCCAGTTGCTGAGTCACCAATTGGTTCCTAGCATTGTAAATAAAAATCTAATTCTTTGGGCCAGCCCTAGGAGAGTTGTTCATGAGCTCAGTGGTCTATCTAGTTAAACTAAGATATAATTTATCTTGTGATACAGTCCGCGTTTCATACTTCTTCAAACATGTTCTTCGTTTTTCCTTAAACATATATATATATATGTGTATGTATAATATATAATATATATATATATATATATATATTATATATATATATAATATATATATATATTATATATATATAGACTGGCTTTGGGGCTTTCTTTCGTGTTAGGTCTTTCGCTTTTTGTTGACGTATTACACTTTCTTTCATTTCTCTTGTCTTCTTACGTTACGGTTTCCTCTCATTTTATACCTTTTCTCCTGTTACTCACTTGAATCACTCGTTTATTAACTCTGCTTCATATTAAATAGTGTTTTTGTGTTACAGTGTTACTGGATAATTTTTCATCCATTTTGTTATAATTTACTGGGCTTCAGTCATCCACACATTTATCTTCTAGTAAGATGATCATCCGTCCAAATTAATAAAACGTTTTATAAATGACTGAAAGGTTTTATTTTCTTGTGAATACTTGAGTAGAGTGACAACCGCTATATTATTTTAGTCATTTAGTGATCTTTATGATATTCACTGGTTTTGCATGCGTCTAAATTCCTTGCTACCAA
>NC_061108.1:125834262-125859262 GCF_015104395.2 Macrobrachium nipponense
ACGTGTTGCTTCAGTTTCTTTGTGTCCATATACTCGTGTCCAGTATTATATATGTATATAATATTCAGATATATATATGTGTGTGTGTGCTTATATATCTATATCTATATCTATGTATATATATATATATATATACATACATACAAACACAAGTATGCATGCATACAGTGTATGCATGCTCGTTTGTTGGTATTGTACTGTAAGAAATTGAAGCTCGTATGGATGAACATAAGCAAAACTGTAGGATGGATTGGTGCAACACGCGAATAAACATTGGGTATTTGTTTTCAGGTAACGGTAGCTTTATTTTGCGTTTTATTATTATTATTATTATTATTATTATTATTATTATTATTATTATTATTATTATTATTATTATTATTATTATTACTACTTGAGAAATTGAAAATCATGTTGGATTCTTTATATAGTCATACAAAGATTGTATTTGAACGTTATGCATATCACAATTATAAAAATAGCTGTCCCTCGGCATATATCTGTATTTAGACAATTACACAGGCTTTTGTGTGTGTGTGTGTGTAAGTAGAATCTACTGGTCATTTTTACCAGATACATATTCTCTCTCTCTCTCTCTCTCTCTCTCTCTCTCTCTCTCTCTCTCTCTCTCGTCTCTCTCTATATATATATAATAATATATATATATATATAGTATATATATATTATATATATATATATACTATATATATATATATAGCTTGATGATAGATAATAGTGCCAAGTTATCATCAAGCTAAGATTTCCAAGCAGCCGCCCAATTACTGAGACTATATATATATATAGATATATATATATATATATATATATATATATGTATATATATATATACACACACATATATATATATATATATATATATATATATATATATATATGTGTGTGTGTGTGTGTGTGTGTGTGTGTGTATATATAGGTATGCATGTGTGTTTCTTAGTGTAGGAAGTTTGCCTTTTCATAAGTTTAATCTTTAAAATGCCATTTACGATACTACGAAAGCAACGAAACATGCCCCAACCTGGTGGTGATATTTGCTGACAATTTCATGATTTTTGGTAGGAAAAACTAATCTCCTTGCTGTATTAACCTGCCCAGAGCTGACATGATTGCATGTCTATCTTTTCATGAAAACATAACTCAGCCGGGAAATGTATTTATGTGACATTTCTCTCGGCGGTTGTAGCACCGCCAGGGAAATGCCTTATTTATTTATTTATTTATCACGGGTTGGAAAAATAGTATTTCTAGCGCTGTCGTTTAGTATTTTATGGAAAATGGCCCCTTTTGGAATAGCACAAACCAAATTGAATCCCTTTTTGGAAGAGCAAACGTTTACTGATCCCTTTTGCGAGAAATCAAACTTTTTTTTTTATCTTTTCATTTTTGGAAGAAAATAAATTGAATTCAATCCAATTTTTGAGGAGCACATGGAGAAGACAAGTCGCCTTGTAAAAACAATGGCGAAAGTCAGTCGTTGATGGAAGACAATCCATTGAGAAGGATGAACAAAATATAATTCCCTCTGGAATTGCACAAATGGAATCCAATCCTTTCTTGTATTATATTGGAAACTCCTTGTTGCATGCGAGAGTGTCTCGTTAGGCTGGAAATCCAGGTTTAAACCTGAGTTTAAACCGGGAAAGATAAATGAGCTCGAAAGTTCGGAGGGAATGTCCTAATCACACCCACTGAGGATTGGAAAGCCCTGTTCCATATGAGTTCGGACTTCCAAGACCAGATTCTCACGCCGGGCTCATTATCAAAGGGCCTTGGTTCAAAGGCCTCCTCCTCCCGCGGCCCCGCCCTTGGAAGGGAATCATCTGAACAGTTTTCCAGTGCCGTTCAAATTCTTCCCTTTGTCTTTGTCTTGGGTAAACGCCCACACACATACACGCAAACACACACACACATAGGCGTGCGTTAAAACGTCTCTGTGTTGAGATGTATGTATATATCGTCAGGTACGGGCGTGTGGGTGTGTGTGGCTCGAGGAAGGTTAGGGCGAGGGGAAGGTGGGGCACCTGGCACTAGACACGCCCAAGTCTGGACTGTTGCTCCCCCACCTTCACCTGTTCCCCTCGCTTCTACAACGGAGCATAGAACATTCGGGCCGGAGGAATATTCGTTCTTATGCTCAGGTGGCAGAAGACTAATATTCTTCTCCCTGCCACCGGCGCATTGATGATCTTTGGCGCGGGAAAGCAAAACACTGGAAGCCCCTTTTCGATTGGCTCAGCCTTCGAGCTACTCGGCGGTGATTGGTCGGTCTCTTCCTCGTTAGCGCAGGTCTCTAGGAGCAAACGTATCATTCTGGAAATTTTCGTTACAGTGCCACCGGTATTACTGCCGGTTTTAGTACTTTGTTCAACACTAAAAAGCATGAGATTTTTTTGAGTATCACATGTATTATGAACTTCATATTCGAGGGGATTATATCCTACAGAACAGATTTAGTCTACGGCGATCACGTCACGTCAGATGACATGGACGATGCAATTTGAAACCGGGCCGAAGGTCAGCGGGAGAAGATATCGCAGCTGTGCGGGCCGAGCGGTGTGTGGGGGTGAGAGAAGTGTATATAGTGAAGACTCGCACAGCGAACCAGTGGCGAGAGCCATATTAGAGCGTCCGAGGCTCCCAACTGTTGAGCGCCACATCTCCAACCACCTGTGCGGCACCTGTCCCGTCTCCGACGACCACCTGCTCTCTGAGAGATCTTATCGTTTATCGGGCTGCTGGCGTCTATCTGGTTCCTCTTGCTGC
Organism: Macrobrachium nipponense; assembly: GCF_015104395.2. Taxonomy (NCBI): domain Eukaryota; kingdom Metazoa; phylum Arthropoda; class Malacostraca; order Decapoda; family Palaemonidae; genus Macrobrachium; species Macrobrachium nipponense. The sequence continues at coordinate 125,837,044 of NC_061108.1, forward strand.
TGGGAATCCTTTGAACTCAGTTGGAAGACTTTCGGCTAAAGACTTAAAAAAAAAAGAAGGATCAAACTTTGTTTCGGTTTTACTTTGTTGCCTCTTGAAAGTCTTTTGTGTCTTTGTGTGAGTGTTTGTGGTCTCTGGACTTCTGGTTTCGAACTTAATCTGCCTGGAAAGACAGGTGCTACTAGGAGACATGGGTAGGTTTACAAGCAGTCTGTCAGCTCTCCTGCTGGTTCTGGTCATGGTGACGTCTTCAGCATCAGCCCTTGACATCAGCCACCTCCCTGGACATCGGCAGCACACCAAGAGATCAGGTAAGGACGTCAGCATGCTGCTTCAGGGCCGAGGTCTGATTTCATTATCTTAGTCAGGCTGAAACCATTTGACGTTTTTCGTTAAAACGAAAGGAATACGACGTGACTTTGTTGTAATAACGATGATAAAATCATCCCCATATTTCTTCTTCTCATTTTACGAAAAAGAACGGTAAAGATAGTTATAATAATACTACTTCTTTATCAGTTTATTTCTCGATGGCTCGAAGGTCATTTACCTGAATATAAATTTTTTTTTTATTCCTTATTATATTATTTCGATTTTAGCCACCGATTGTTGCTATGGAATCCATGTCTTTTGAAGAATTGTTTCATTGTTAAGTATATGTGAATGTCGACGATTTGTTATCCTGAAACTAAACCTAGAAAGTATTTCTCTCTCTCTCTCTCTCTCTCTCTCTCTCTCTCTCTCTCTCTCTCTCTCTCTCTCTCTGTTCCCGTCTTTTGATCTGACTACCGTTTTCTGTTTCCCAAAAACTATTTTTGATACACGGTTTGATTTGTTGCTAAATAATTTCAAGAAACCAGTATATTTCATATTTTACATTACATATATATATTACGTATACATACATACATACACATATATAAGCTATATATATGTATATATATGTATTTGTATTTATCTATATGTATATAATGTAAAATTTGAAAAATACTGGTTTCATGAAATTATTCAGTAACACAAATCAAGTCTCTCTCTCTCTCTCTCTCTCTCTCTCTCTCTCTCTCTCTCTCTCTCTCTCTCTCTTCTGTGTGTGTGTGTGTGTGTGTGTGTGTGTGGAGAATTCCTTCGAAGAAATTGTCTTGAATGAATAAACTAAACTCATGTTTCCTCGTCATTGCGTGGGCAACTTAAGTACCGCTCGCTGTCCTTTTTGCTTGCATGGTGACAATATAGTCCTTCACTGTCCTTGTGCTTGCGTGTGGAGGAGGAGAATCCTTCGTTGTACTTCGTGCTTACATGAAGACAGCAGGGTGCTGAACGTCTTGCAAGGACTTTAGATGTTCTTGTTGCAGAGACTGTAATTGACAATGCTGTTGTAATCATAAGTTTTTATTACCTCTTTATTGGAAAATTACTTTGTGTATAAAACCTGTAACTCTTTCCAAGCTTCAAATTATTTGTATATTTAAGCATTAGTTGAACATTCTAATGGTTATACGTTACAAAGAAAGCAATTGCCCTCGAAATTGTAAGTACATTAAATAATATGTAAAATTAACTTCACGACCTCAAATATAGCATTTATTGAACGGGAAAAGAAATCTCATCAGAATAAAAAGAATATTTACAAAATATTATCAAAAAGTTGCATAAACATAAAGAACAGGCTTCTAAAATAAATAAATAAATGAATAAATAAATAAATAAGTGGTGCGTGATCGTTTTTTAAGAACGTCGCACATTCTTTGTAATAAGTTGTAAATTACTGGTTATGCAATACTTTTCCTGCGTTGCATTATCCTTCACTGTACAGTTTATTTCATGCTGTACACTATACATTCTTTGTTATTACTCTGCATTTAATAAGGTATGCTGAGCATTCTTTATGATGTTATAAAGAAAACTGTATGCGACTGATGTACGTACATATTATTCTTTGAATCATGCTGTACATTCCGTGAAGTATGATTATCAATTTAGTCATCGTATGCATTCTACGCATTTACCGAACACTCCTTCTGCCCTGCTCCACATTCTCTATGGTATCCTGTACGCCGTACAGTGGACGGGACTCCGTCATAAGGATCATCTCCGTCCGTGGCGTTGTTGTATTGTCCGAGGAAGTCGTAAATTAAACCAAGTAGAGACGCCTTTAACGGTCTTTAGCTAATTGGCAGAACACTTGATAGTATTCAGGCCGCTTCTGCTCTCTCTCTCTCTCTCTCTCTCTCTCTCTCTCTCTCTCTCTCTCTCTCTCTCCGTGTGGTCCTGTTTCTTGTTATTTTGGTAACCTCTTCGTTGCATATTGGCTTTCGAGGTTTTTGCTGTAGTTTAATCGGTATGCAAGTTTTATGCGTTAACTGCCCCATACCTTAATTTTTTGTTTAAATCTTCGAATGAATTGAAGTTCCATCTCTTATGGGATTCGAATGTGGGCCCACTCTATATATATATATATATATATATATATATATATATATATATATATATATATGAGTGTGTGTATGTATATGTATATGCATGTTTAGTGGTATAGCTAGGGCTTGTGTTTGTAGGGTCCGTGGGACGATCCCGGATTCCTTCACCGGTATACCCTGCTGTTGAAAGGTCCCAAGCATCACGTAGGATCAGAAATAAAAAAAGGGTGTTAGTAACCTTATATATATATATATATATATATATATATATATATATATATACTATATATATATATATATATATATATATATATATATATATATATATATATTTAATGTGAGAGAAAATAGGGCACGACGGATAAACTATTGCACTTTTTGGTTACTTTACAATAAACATTTCTAAGACATAAAGCCCGAAATGCCCCTTTATGTTAGTGGTCCAAAACAGTAGGTATATATGCCCTTTCTTTGTAAGCTCCTTTATTATGTTCACTCCTTTACGTTTCCACGCGACTGAGGACAAAAAGGGGCTCCCTATAACCTCATTATTCCTTCGTAAATGAGTCGATGGGGCCTTTGGAGATTAAGAAGCATTTCTTGGGAGTTTGAATTAGGTTTATAGTCCCAAAGGCCGTGGGTTGTCTTTAAAAAGTTAAATGCTAACGCCCTCTCTCTCTCTCTCTCTCTCTCTCTCTCTCTCTCTCTCTCTCTCTCTCTCTCTCTCTCTCTCTCTCTCAGGTTATATAGTCGAGGCTTTAACGAGGTCAAATTCAGATTTCCTCTTTTCTGTATAGATGCTGATCCGATTTCTAGCCTTTTAGTTTTACTCTTTGTCAGGACAGGCTGGGTAACTATTCGTTTCTAAAGAAAGTGAATGTTCCACCGTATGGTCTCTCTCTCTCTCTCTCTCTCTCTCTCTCTCTCTCTCTCTCTTACAGATTTTAGTCAATTCTAACTTTATACTTTTTTTCCTTTGGTCATACTTGATTAGCTATTTGCCCTAAGAGATAATATTCCTCTCTCTCTCTCTCTCTCTCTCTCTCTCTCTCTCTCTCTCTCTCTCTCTCTCTCTCTCTTAGCTGGATGACACAAAAATGATAGCATACGCATTCTCCCAAAAGCTTATTACAAAGAGTAATATTTATTTCCCCCTCCCGACAATAGCTTTATTTATTATAATAATATGGCGGTTATACCTCTAGCCCCCATTCCATATGCTACCGTATTTGATCTATAAACAATAAAGTACTCTAGCTGATTCCTCGTCGGTTTTCGTCGACCAAAGTCTTGTTTGCTTAAAATGCTACGGAATAACGAACATGTATAATGTATGTCAATCAAGCAGATAGCTTGGAATTGAATTAGATATCTCCTCTCCCTCGGCATTTATCTGATACGTTGGTGTTCTGGAGATTTATATTTACATGTGCGTATACGACTGATAAAAATGTTCTGTTGCAACAGAAGTTTATCTAATAAAAGGAGCGCATGAAACGCCAAAATATATTGAAAGTAAGTACTGCATTTCAGAGACTGCTGTGTCTCTCTTCAGGTAGGTAATGAAAAGAGAGACAGCAGTCTCTGGAATACAGTACTTACTTTCTACGTATATTTTGAGTTATGGGCTCCTTTTATTAGATATGTGTATATATATATATATATATATATAAATATATATATATATATATATACACGTATATATACATATATATATGTTTGTGTGTGTAAATGCAGAAGAATGCATAAAAAAACCTCAGGGTACGATTTTTGCGCGTATAAATAATTTCTCATTTCCCAAAACCAGAGAAATCACTGTTGTCTACTTGACCGAGAAAATGTAAAATATTAACCTCAGAAGAAGTGAAAAAAGGGCCACTTTTAAGTTCGTGGGTTGTCTTGCTTGGGTGTTCGTGGTCTCTTGCCGAAGTGGAGAGAATGCTCGTAAAACCGAAGCCCGCTAAACACACAGACATGATACGGTGGTAGTGTTGATTACAAAAATGTCTTCGACAATGTGCTCTACCACAGAGAGAGAGAGAGAGAGAGAGAGAGAGTAGGAAAAAAGAGGAAGGAGAGAAGAAAAAATTCTTTGCTGTAGAAGTAGAGACAAAATTCTTCACTGGAGAAGCAGAGAGAGAGAGAGAGAGAGAGAGAGAGAGAGAGAGAGAGAGAGAAAGTAGATAGGAAGAGAGAGAGAGAGAGAAGGAAATAAATTCTTTAATGTAGTAGAGGAAAAATTCTTCACTGTAGAAGCAGAGAGAGAGAGGAGAGAGAGAGAGAGAGAGAGAGAGAGAGAGAGAGAGCTCCGGATAGGATAATCAAGTAACGCTATGAGACAGTTCCTGCTCAGTGGGCTGTTCTCACCATCATTCAACTCATCTCTCTCTCTCTCTCTCCCTCTCTCTATCTCTCGCTGTCTCTCTTGATAAATATTCTCTCTCTCTCTCTCTCTCTCTCTCTCTCTCTCTCTCTTGTCCTCTTAATCTCGTTATGGTTCACGTTTTTAGGCTTTTTCGTTCTCTCTTTCTTTTCTCTCTAAGTCTCTCAGGATATTTAAATTAATCTCTCTCACGTTCGTTTTTTGCGATATATATATATATATATATATATATATATATATATATATATATATATATATATATATATATATGTATATATATATATATATATAGATCATCATGACATGTATATATCTAAATAAATGCATATATATCTTCTATATATGTCATAAATGTATATATATCCTCACATACTCAGGCATTTATATGTAGCAACTTGTGAAGATTAGACAAAACCTCTATATCAATTTCTCGGACATAAAAAAAAAAAAAAAAAAAAAAAAAAAAAAAGGAAAAAAAAAAAAAAAAAAAAAAAAAAAAAAAAAAAAAAGGCCAGATCCCACGATACCACGATCCCCAGTGATAAACGGGTTGACCCTAGTGACTAACCCCAAAGGAAGCCACATGTCAGATGAAATATGCTGACCTTCCCATTATGGGAATCTAGGTCAGGCCGTCATAAATACGGTGACCTATTGCGCGAAGGTTCATCATACCTTGGTTCACACGGAGTGGTGTTTGACCGTATGGTGTCGTCCGTGGTCTCTGCCCTTGCGATTTGGTCTGGATGGTCGATTACCGTTCATGCAGAAGTTATGATGTCGTGTAGTTTGCGCTTTAAAAAAGTTCATTATTAACGAAGTTAAAGAAATTCTCGTCTTTTAATAATTTACTTATATTTTTAGCTATTTGGTTATTTATTAGTTAATTTATTTTTCTTTTCTAACAGGTAGTCTCTTTCTTTCTGTTTCCTATCGCCTTACGTTACTTCTGTCAAATGGACACTTAATATTATTTGGCAGCTTGAATTACAAGTCAGTGCAGTGCCGTATGAGTTGGGTTCATCCTGCGAATAATAATGATAATAATAATAATAATAATAATAATAATAATAATAATAATAATAATAATGTTCTAAGTGGTCCACAAAAATAAAAAATGTTGCGAGTTCGTGTATAATTTTTTTGGGGACTGAAGATGAACCCAGGGAAGGGTTCGAAAGGTTTTTGTAAAGGGTTTTAAAATTGTACACGAACTCGCAACATTTTTCATTATTGTGGACCCCTTAAAACATTATATATACTCTCGCGATGGAGAGTTCTTCCCAATAATAATAATATTTTGATGAATATTTCGTATGTTGAGTTTATTTTCCTTGCGATCGATTCTGACCTATGCTTTTGCGACGTCCGTTCGATAATCACTTGGTTCCTTATATCTTTTGATTTTCTGTTTAATGACGAGGATTTTTTTCTGTGAAGATCTACCTAAGCAGTTGTTATCCTTTACGTTCTGTGGGATTTAATAATAATAATAGTAAAACTTTTATTGCAGCATGAATTCCTGATATGTAGCCTTTTTCTCGCAACACGGTGCTTGCATATCATTAAACACAAGGTTATTAGAATACCGTCATATTTAGTGTTTTGCAGAATTCGAAGCTATATCAATGCGTTCATTATATATATAAACATATTTATAGAGAAAAGTAATTGCTTCATACATGCAAAGTAGTGTTTCAACCCTGCTACTCTGATTCCAAAATCATCCTTTTCATCAATACAGATTGATGAATTATTATGTATTGAATTTTTGTGCGGTTGATGACTGTAATAGATTCACATCAACCGTGCATTTGATGTCTAGGCCCGTCCCTCACCGCTCCTGATTTGCCGTTGATAAGCCAATCACAGGGCTGGAAACTCTAAGTCTCTCTCTCGAGAGTTCACATGGGCAAGATGTATGTTTCACTTCTCCTAAAGGATTCGTTTGAAAGACGTATCCCTCAGGATAGGTGGAACATACATCCTGCCCATGTGAACTCTCTCGAGAGACTGAGGGTTTCCATCCCCGTGATTGGCTTATCAGCAACCAATCAGGAGCGTCGTAGGGGACGGGCCTAGACATCAAATGCACGGTTGATGTGAATCTACTATTATAAGTTGATATATATATGTGTGTATGTATGTATGTTTGTTTGTTTGTATGTATGTACACGTAGTCCAGTGGTAATTAACTTTTGCTTAAACAGCGAAAACCCCCAAGATCAACCAGGCGAGGTGGAAACGTTATAGCTTTTGTTCCATAGAAATTCATTTAAGCAGTGAAATGTGTACCTGGTAGTTGGTCGGAGTTGGTGGACGGCAAGCTAGATGGAGAATGGCATGGGACGCGCACCTCATCGCAAAAATCTGCCAGAAAACGTAATTACCAATACATTCTGGAGTCATTATATTAATTGTATATGTATATATGTTTTTATATATGCATATCTATCTATCTATCTATCTATCTATCTATCTATCTATCTATCTATATATATGTATATATGTATGTATGTATGTATGTATTTACAGAACAAAATAACGATTTTCATTCCATCACTCAATAATTTTTTGTCGCAGTTCACCAAAAAAAAAGAAAAAATAACTTTGATTTGCCCGCTAGACCGTGATATTGCTTTGGCAGAATATGATAGTGACTTAATCATGTTCAAAACTTGCGTTCTATCATTTTTTTTTTTTTTTTACGTAGGAGGAATATTTTTTAGTGGATATTTTAGGGAGAAAACATATTCGTCTACAGGAAGCTCTATATTTATTTTATTTCTAAAACAGTTATATCTCCAGTGACAGATGATTAACTTTGGGTATCTGTGCATTCGCCCGTCTTTTAATACAATTTTATTTATTCACCTGGAAGATGCAAAAATTCCGTAAAAATTCGTAAAATCGTGTACAGTACGATTTTGCTGGTGCAACTTGGATGAATCGCCTTTAGAAGCCTTTGCTTGTTATAATATTGCATGTCATTTATTCCATATGTCGTCTGTTTTCTGAGACCAGTGAAGTTTTCTCAAGTTTCCTCATGAATGATTTGAAAGATGACTTTTGTAAAGATGACTTTTGTACCTTGAAACTAAGTGAGTCTTATGATGGACGCGATTGTACTGAAGTTTGTGGCGGAGTTAAAATATTTTTTCACTAGTATTATTTACTCGTATACACGGATTTATGTATGGCTTTGACTATTATATATTTCTACACAGTTCAGGCCCGGCTTTCGAGCGAAAAAACGCTTTAAATAAAAAGAAAGGCTTCATCAACCTTAAGAAACTGGAGCGTCTGTTACGATTTCCAAAATGTTTAAAAATCTTCATAGCACCTCTATGTAGAGCTGGTTCACTTAAGGTAAATTCTTGGACGAGCCCTATGCTGACGAGACGTTTGCTTGGCGGCCGCTGATTGGCTGGAACCGGGAGGTAGGCAGCTCCCAGCCAATCAGCGGCCGCCAAACAAGGGCTCGTCTAAGAATCTACCTTATGTGAACCAGCTATAGTTGTGACATAAATACGTTTGGTGAAGTTCTATGGATAATTGCGTTTGTGCTTATACTTTTGCATTTAAGGCATTGAATTCTTGTCAGTGAAACTAATTTTCACCGATTATTAATTTCATTTCATTATAAAGAATGAAGCTTTTTCCACAGATATTAAAGAAATTTGTAAACAGTGAGCAGCCCATTTCCTTATTCTTAAAGATATTTTGGGAAAGCTTTTAGATATCTTCACTGAGGGATATTTTGAATAGAAAATTAGATCAAGGGACGAGAGAGAGGGCTGTGTGTTTGTGTGGGGGTGGGTGGGAGTGGCTAGGGGGTGTGGGAAACGATTAGAAATAGAGAGCTCTTAAATACTGTAGGGTATTAATTTCATATTACATATCAATTTCGCTTTGGAAATGTAAAATACCCGAGGCGTCTCCATTACGACGAAAGCCTTCTCTTCATTATCTTTATGCTCATCATCCTCATTAATGTCCTCATTACGATCACCAGTGACATTATCGATGTGACTTTATAACAACGTATCCGTTATCCCTTTCATATTTTTCCAACGCCTGTTATCTACTGTCAACTAGATAAATATAGAGCTTGTCTCTTCAACGTCTTCGTCGAGTTACTGCGAATATGAATCTTTTGTCTCATGGAAGTATCCTTCTAGACGTATGAGGGAGTAATGTGTGAAAGGAATAATTTTTGAGGTCGGGCATCTGGTATGATTAAACGGAACTTTTAGGGGAAAAAGTGACCAAAGACGAACATGAACCGTTTTTAGTACTATTTGAGTATCTGCATGAAAGGGGGCTTCGTAGCAATCTTTGTGAGAGGGATCCTCTTGATTATTTCGTAAGCGTTTTTCTACTGCGTTTTGGCCGCATTCACCTCTTCAGTGTTGGCAAATTTGTAAGGTCATGTGCCAAAATATATTGTTGTCGTAAACTGTAGTGTTCGTAATTCACTTGTCTGTGACTGTTCCATTCCCACTACGACAGGCCTTTGAATTCCCTGCTTCCATCTCCCTCTTCTTTGATACCACTGCAATTCTTCGTCTGCTTCAAGATTTAGGTCTATCGCTTTCTTCGACCTTAGGCACAACCCCTCTTTATCCTTCCCTTTGGTGTTATTTTCAGAGGACCTGGGCTGGACGCTGACATTGGTTCGCCCGTCCCACTGACCTCTGTATTTTTAAAAAGGGGTTTGGGGTTCTGAGAATATAGTCGGAAAATATGCATAACTTTGAGGGGACTAGTTCATGTGCAGGGCAGGTGGGGTACATTCTGAGTTTGATTGGCGATTTGTACTTTGGTTTCATCTGTTTCCATGTGAGTGTCTGATCCCAAAGCCAGTACAAAATTCGGCTCAATTTGTAGAAGAGTATTTAGATTTTGTATTTTTTTAAATTAATCGGAAATATATCAAATCTGCCGTGTTCAACGCGTAGGCTTATTCACCTGAAATGAATCATGACGCTATTGGTACGAGTTGATTCGAGGTTTTATAAGAGATGATTTACATAGTGTCCATAAATGAGTAAATTATGCCCTGCATATGTTCCTAAGTTATTCTCTTTGTATCATGACTGGTGCGCCCATACCTTTAGAAATGACGGCAATACAGGAGAGAATTGACAAGACGAAATGCGAAGTTACCATCCCAGTGCACAGAGAGAGATGTATTTATTTTCATACTTATATATGGCTGATGTTGAAGATTAAGCTGGCCTCGTACCAGCACGGGCTCTTGCTCATAGAGCAGCCCGTAGAGTTATAAGAGTTATATAGGGACTAGTGGTGTGAGAAGCTGGGCCTGGGATAAAAGACGGCAAGTGTAAACGGGGAGCTCACTCTGTGATGTACAGTGTGTCTATAGAGTCCCATATAGGAAGCAGGATAATAGCTGCCTCCTATAGAAACTTTGATATTAACCGTCGTATACATTAATTTGTACAGTTGCCCAGACAAATAGGAAAAGGGGCGTGCGCCATCTCATTCAGAAATCAGGGTATTATCCTACTCTGAGAAAAATAGAGGTATGAGTGTTCCCATAAGGGATTAGGATGTGACTTATACAGGATTCAGGATGTTAGTCTTCTCATATAGGAATTAGTACACATAAGGCATCCCATATCGTACGCAAGACACGATATAAGCCGTCACCGAGAATGAGGATACTAGCCATCTAATACTGGACACGTTATTAGATATCTCCTTATTGAATTAGAATATGAGCATCGCCAGGTGTATATTGATTTATTCATCTTCAATAAATATACATTCTTTTTAGCCAAGAAAATGTAAAAGAAAACTCGGGAGAATTACTGAGCACTTCGTGAAGTCTAGGTTATTATTATTATTATTATTATTATTATTATTATTATTATTATTTTGGGCTATCACAGTCCTCCAATTCGACTGGGTGTATTCATAGTCCTGGAGCTACTTCAGCCTCTAGTTTTTCCAGATTCCTTTTCAGGGATCTTGGAATCGTGCCTAGTGTTCCTATGATTATAGGCACAATTTCCACTGGCATATCCCATATCCTTCTTATTTCTAATTGAAGGTCTTGATATTTATCGATTTTCTCCCTTTCTTTCTCCTCAACTCTGGTGTCCCATGGTATTGCGATATCAATGAGTGATACTTTCTTCTTGATTTTGCACGTATCACCCTATCTGTTCTGATACCATAGTCTCAGAGGATCTTTGCCTGATCGTTTTATATCACTTTCGGGTTGGTGCTCTTACCACTTATTACTGCAAGGTAGCTGGTGTTTCTTATTATTATTATTATTATTATTATTATTATTATTATTATTATTATTATTATTATTATTATTATTATTATTATTGCCGATACATTGACGCTTATTCTTGGAAATAAATTTTGACTGATATTAACAAGAAGGATTTTGCTCAGTAAAACGTGAACTGAGAGGAGATTTTATTTTCAAACTTCATGTGCAGTCTATTTTTATTTGCGTCTGACTGTAGGAAACAACCTTTATTTATCCTATTTCTGTATGAATCAGCAATAAAAATAGACAGCTGCCATGAGCATGAAAATCTTGAACCATTTTAAACAGCAAATCTGCTATAAACGCATCGAAACATTTATCCAGTAGACATCTGTTCGCAGAATACATAAAAAGGATTTACTAGATACCGCTTTTCAAATGAATGGACTGGAACTTGAAGAGGCATTCGCGCGTGAAGTTCACCAGAGCATCGAAAACACGATGACAATGCAATGGTCCAAAATAATTTCCTTTGGCTTTTTAGTGGATGCAGTGTGTATTCGGGCAACCAAATGATTTTTTTTTTATTTTTAACTCGATTGCGAAGCAAAACTTTATTTTCTTATTTTTTTTTGTGGTGGTGGTGGTGGGCTGGGGGGGGGGGGGGGGGGGGACATATGGACTGTCAGCTAATCGGCTGAATTATCATAGAAACGATTCGTGCAGTACTTGTAGTTCTTTGTGACGGGAAATTAATAGTAGTCAGGATTATGGATAATTCTTTCTACTGTTGTACATTAATAGTTAACGAGCTTTCATAAGATATTTTTTTAATTAATGGAAGGAAAACGATAGTCCAATCAGATTTTTCTCCCGTTGACTGTGAGTGGACCATTGAGTCTCTGTTACTAATTCGTGTGTTGATTGCCAAATGTCTGATTGGGATATGTTTGAATTTGCAAAATAAGTTCTTGCAGATTGATATGAGAATTTGAGAAATTATTTCCTGCAATTGCGTTTTCTACTGCTAAATGGCAATCAGGTGGAAGAATATGCCTGTTAATGATTTTAGAAATGTGTCCATAAAGTCCCAGTACCATTGCAAGTATTTATTGCCCAGAATGGTACTGGGACTTTATGGATACCTTGTACGTCATATATTGATGAGGTGTTCAACAACTCTATATAAAAAAGTTGTCCTATTTTTTAGAATCTGAAGAATTTGGAATTAAGGTTTTCATCAAGGCGAATTTCGAAGTGTCAAATGTCCAGTTAACAGGAAAGTGAATATTGCAACGAGCAATCACGTTCAGAATAAACTTGCGAAATTGGCGAACGCATTTAGACGTAATGCCCCAATTGAAATATTTCAAATAAGATGAAATATTAGGCGAACGATTTCTGTTGAATTTGACGACGCATATTGATAACGATTCTGGTTACGTTGAAGTATTGATTGAATGATTCCGGGTGTGACTCGAGTTCCCGGCAAAAGCTATGAAATTGAATGGATGAAGGTGTCATAATATAAGTTACGAAAAAAAACCCAGTAGTATTCGAGAAACATAAAAAATAGTTTTTAATAAATTTTGTTCTCAAGTATGTGGACAACATACGTCTGGACATTATCAATTTTTCATGTGACAAATATTTTTTTTTTTGTATCTCCTCCTGTTATTATTTTAAGTTATAAGACAAAGAATCACAGCTGTGCTGCCCATGTACAGCTAAGGATACTTTTCCTTAAGATGGCGTTTGAATGATATCAGTGGTCTTTTCAATCTGAGATTTTGTTGAAATTTTGTTGGTCTCAGATAGTTACTGCAGCTGCAGATGACATCGTTAATGCAGTTGTAGAAATAATGTAATTTTGTTGTAATATATGCCTGAAAAATAACTTTATTTTTTAAATATTATTAGTCAGACAAAATCGATTAACTAATAGTTATATTGAATTATTCCCTTAAACAGTGTTGTGTAACCATGATAGAATACTGCAATTATAGAAATAATGTTAATTTTGTTGTAGTGTATGCCTGAAAAAAATAGTTTTATTTTTTAAATATTCTTAAACTGACAAAATCGATTAAACAACAATTATTCGAATTAGTCCCCTAAACAGTATTGTGAACTATGTTAGAATATGAGTTATGATTCCAAGAAACTTATCTGTTTTGCGCAAAGGATAAATTAAAATAGAATGGTGGATGTTGATACATTAATTAAATAATATTATTGATAATGACAAATGGCGTGAAGATTATAGCACCGATAATGGCTAGTATGGGAGGAGACGAGAACCGTCTTTATACGAAGAAAACTCTCTCTCTCTCTCTCTCTCTCTCTCTCTCTCCTCTCTCTTTTTGACAGGCAGCCTTTATCATTAAGAAAACGACCAACCCTTTCCTTCGACAGATTACCTTTATCAGTGAGAAAAGCCTAAAGCGCACTCTTGTAACTCCTTGTAACTCTCTCTCTCTCTCTCTCTCTCTCTCTCTCTCTCTCTCTCTTTTGACAGCTATCCTGTCTCTCTCTCATTTCTCTCTTCTCCTTGACTAGCAATCCTCCTGACTCTCTCTCCTCTCTCTCTCTCTCTCTCTCTCTCTCTCTCTCTCTCTCCCCCTTCTCCTTTGGCAGTAATCTTTTCTCTCTCTCTCTCTCTCTCTCTCTCTCTCTCTCTCTCTCCTTTGGCAGCAATCCTCTCTCCATCTCTCTTTCTCTCCTTTGACAGCAATCCTTTCTCTCTCTACCTCCCCTTCTCCTTTGACAGCAATCCTCTTTCTCCCCCCCCCTCTCCCCCTTCTCCTTTGACAGCAATGTTCTCTCCTCTCCCCCTCCCCCCCTCTCTCCCCCTTCTCCTTTGACAGCAATCCTTTATCATGAAGCGACAATCTGAGAAGCCCCGAGAGGAGAAGAGAAACGCGATCGGAATGAGGCAGGCCATTGCCCTTCGCGTTGCTCAATTAAGACCCGGGGTGATGACGGCTACCAAATAGTCATTAAGGACCTTCAGAGTATTTAAGAGACGGGGAAGGAGGGAGGAGGAGGAGGAGGAGGAAGTAGGAAATAGGGTGGTGGGATTGTTAAGTTATATCCAGTAATTCCATGACAGGGGCCTAATGGCCGTGATGAGGAGCTATTCAAGCGAGGCGAAGACGCGCTGATGGCATAGATTTGCCGTCGCTATTCATTCCTTGTTTGGGGATGTTGTCTACTGCCGCTTGTTAAGGGCTGGGCCAGGTAAACGCCGTTGAATTTTATATAAGTAATATATTCATTTATATATACATACATACATACATATATATATATATATATATTATATATATATATATATATATATATATATAAAGGTATATGCCACGAGGGAAAATAAACAACGGAGTAACCGCGAGATCTTTCGACGTTCAAACGTCCTTTACTTAGCAGACGAACTGACTTACATGAGAAAATGACAATACACAAAAGGTCGTATAACTGACAGATAGGGATAATAAAGAGATTAGTACCTAGAATCCGACACACCTGGAAATATATATATATATAATATATATATATATATATATATATATATATATATATATGTATATATATATGTATATATATATATGTATATATATATATATATATATATATATATATATATATATATCTATATATGCGTATGTGTGTATATCTCAGTGTTTCTACTCATTTTATGAATATATTTCTCATTTATAATAACTTTTCCTCCTGAAGCTGGCCGGGGGGTAGCGTAGTTGCTATTCTTCACAGTTTCATTTAGAATTTTGGGATGAAATTGCGAGCCTCTCACCTTCGGCGTCCCACGTGCAACGCACTGCAGTTGACTAACGAGCAGATTTATGATCAAATACTGTACTGATTGGTGAGGGTGAAGAGAAAAGGCAACAACTAGTGAAGAGTTTGATGTTTGGTAGAGGGAATAAATGTAAACGGTATAAAAGTTGAAATTGCTTGTTTATTTTTTTCTTTTATCCATTGTGACAAGAATATAGTAAGTTTAGGTGGTAATTACACTAATGTGTGAGTTAAAATGATAGCTCTAGGTACTTACACAATTGTATAAACTGTTCGTAAGAGGGGAAGTTGAGAGTTAATGCGAGCAAGAATAGATTATGAGAATGAATGAAAAAGTATCGAAGCTGAAATTGCTTGTCTATTCTCTTTTTTTTATACATTATCCCGAGAATATAGGTTTAGGTAGTAAGTACATTAATGTATGAATTAAAATGATAGCTCTAGACTCTTAGAGAATTGTGTAAACTGCTTGTTAAGGCAAGTTGAGAGGAAATCTGAGCAAGAATTGATTAAGAGAATAAATGGAAAAAAGTACAAAAATTGAAATTGCTTGTCTATTCTCGTGTTTAGTTTTCTAAAAAGAACACTATTGTGTCGGCGTTGTCTGTCCGTCCGTACTTTTTTGTGTCTGCCCTCAGATCTGAAAAACTACTGACTCTAGATGGCTGCAAATTGGTATGTTGATCATCCACCCTCCAATCATCAAACACACCAAATTGCAGTCCTCTAGACTCAGTAGATTTTATTTTATTTAAGGTTAACTTTAGCCATAATTGTGCATCTGGCAACGATATACGTCAGGCCACCACCTGGCCGTGGTTAAGGTTTCATGGACCGCGGTTCATACAGCATTATATTAAGAAGACTGAAAGATAGATCTATTTTAGGTGGCCTTGATTATACGCTGTAGCGGCTGTACAGAAAACTCGATTACTTTCTTCGGCGCATTTTTTATTTGTTTTTATTATGGCGAAAATATAGGATTGGGTAGTAAGTACACTAACGTGGAAATTAAAATGATAGGTCTTGGTACCTAGAGAATTGCATAAAGCGTATTTTGAGGCGTAACAAACTTTGGAACCCTTTGTTGTTCTAGTTTATGCAATCGGGGCTTCCAAGCGTCAAGCTTACATACAGTTTACTGCATCAGATACAGACCTTGTTGACTCAATCTGTCTGTGAAATAGGCTGTTGAGATCCTTGTCTGTTGTTTCCTTTGTTGTGCTGTTTGGGTTGATAAATGTATTTACTTTTTTTTCTTTTTCTTTTTGTCAATTTTACGGAGGGAGATAAGGACGATTTACTTCCCGCGGCCATGTCTATCCCATGACAAAAAAAAAAAAAAATGTTTTAATCATTTGGGATTCTCGCCTTTTTCGCTTTTTTCTCTTATCATTTAATTGTTTTGAAGGTTTCTTAACAATTTCCTGGTCCTTTGATTTAATCTGGTACTATATGAATGTTTTCTGATTCGGAATAATAATAATAATAATAATAATAATAATAATAATAATAATAATAATAATAATAATAATAATAATAATAGGGACACTAGGCACGATCCCAAGATCCCTGAAAAGGAACCTGGGAAAATTAGATGCTGAAGTAGCTCCAGGACTCATGCAGAAGAGTGTGCTCCTGGAAACAGCGCACATAGTAAGAAAAGTGATGGACTCCTAAGGAGGCAGGATGCAACCCGGAACCCCACACTATAAATACCACACAGTCGAATAAGATGAATGTGATAGATCAAAGCAAAACAAAAATAATAAAACAATAACGGTTAATAAACCCACATCGGTGTAAGTGTAAATATATAATAAAATGTAAATATATATATATATATATATATATATATATATATATATATATATATATATATACATATAAACATACACATACATACATACATACATACATACGTACGGAACGAGAGCTGTCGAGAATCTGCTCCATTCTCGTTCTCAATCTTGAGAAGGAGGAGAATTGAGCTACTATGGATGTTTTCACCATATTGGTGACCGTGCTATTTTGAGATTTTTGTGAATAATAATAATAATAATAATAATAATAATAATAATAATAATAATAATAATAATTTAGCCTCTTGGCATCCAGCGCATCCTTTTTATCTTGATTTTAGTTCTCAAAATGAGTTACTGTATCGTTCAATCCCATATTCACCTATTTCGTTAAATAGTCCTTCATAATGTGTTGCCATCATAATTCTGTTTCTGATGGTAATCACCAACAACCCACTCATCGGCACCCAGACATTCACATAATTTGTACTTGTCTTTTCCAATTCACTGTATCTATTCTACTCCAATCGCAATTTTTAAACGTTTCAAACCTCAATATCGTCATTTGACTATGCTGTCATGAAGTACGATAACAGGCAAATAGTTAAATGACTTTCACAAGCGTAAGCCCAAATCCATTCCCAGCACCGGTTCCTTGGAGAATCGCCTTGGGAATTCCATTCCCTCTACCTTGATTGGAATCAGTTCAGGCTTCCTGACCAGGCATTACTCAGAGGTATATATGATTCTGGATCTCTGTTACGTAATAACACAATTCAGAACTTTCCAGCGTATGAGCATATTCGGTTTAGGAGTTTGCCGTAGTCTTAGTACGGTTTGTGGCCCAAAGGAAGTTTACGTAGCCTTTAGAGCTATTCGGGGATATTCCATCTCCGTCATGTTTCCTTACGCAGGCAGTCATGGATCTGTTCTGTTCTTTGAAGTGAGTACCTTACGCAGTTATCATTCTGTTTTAGCTACAGCATGTGCTGGTAGTTATCGTTACTTGTAAATGCACACATACATTATATGTGTGTGTGTGTGTGTGTGTGTGTGCAGATATAGCGTCATCATTATAATTATAAACGTTTTACATCGGCTCTTTCCTGTAAGGTTTTGGTTTAAATTGATTATCTGCACCGTCCTCGGTCTAATGCACTTTTCTGCCTATACTGCCATCAAGTCTGTATCTTCATCTATTGTCTTTTTACTTTTGTTATTTTTCCTGGGTCATCGCGAAGGTTTTCTTCATATTACTTCAATATTGACTGCTTTCCTGGCCAACCGATTCTCATCCCAATACATTCACATGTCCAAACCATCTTGAGGTCTGTTTTCTAACCACAAAACGCCAATGACTTGCACCGCTTCTTAATTCGTAGTACTGTGGCCATGAGTCTCATCATTATGTAGTCGCACTTTTTCAACAACTTTCAGTTTCATTTCCAATACCAAAGACGTCGGTGTACAGGGAAGCCTTGGGTATTCTACCCATCTTAGGTATCTCTCTAGACAAAATCATTAGAACACCGTGAATGAATTGTAAAACCTGCTCCTAGAGCTAAGTGAGCACACATGATGTCTCCGAGGGTGGACTAAAAAGTCTTTTGAAACATCCTAATCCTTGTGACTCCTTGGAACTCTCTCTCTCTCTCTCTCTCTCTCGCTCTCTCTCTACTATATATAGATATATATATATATATATATATATATATATATACATACATATATATATATTCCATGTGTGCTGCTGTTTATATATATATATATATATATATATATATATATATATATATATATATATATATATGTATTTATATATATATGTAAACAGCACACATGAAAACACACACACGCACAAATATATATATTTATATAGTCAAGTAGATAAACACGTCCCTTATGTATAAAATTCCCCTATTGTTCAACTGAAATGATCAAGTAAATGTAACGGCTCTCAGTTTAATATAATGCAATGGCTTGCTAATTTAGTAACTCCCTGAGGTAGACAAGTGTCTTTAAGTAATTCATTAGCACCTCGCCACCAACTGTCAGTAGGTAACAGGAAGAAAATAAGGTCTGGTCCCTTGTGTCGTTTTCAGGAATGAACTTTTATTACCCTACTCTCTCTCTCTCTCTCTCTCTCTCTCTCTCTCTCTCTCTCTCTCTCTCTCTCTCATCTCTCTCTCTCTCTCTCTCATCCTTACCCCTCCCGTGCATCCTTCTGTTCTCCCAGTTTCTCATACTTCTCTTTTTCTCATTATTTCATTCTCTTTCATTTTGTATACATATCGTCTGTAAGACGTAATTCATTTTTTAATTAATTTTTTTATTGCTATTTTTTCTGTACATATACTCGTCTTACTTCTTTTGAATGGATTACGTATATATGTACCATACATACATACATACAATAACACACACACACATATATGTATATGTAAATAAATTATTCTTTTAAAACAGGATACGTCTCAAGTGTAAAAGACCCATTAAAACACTCGGGTTTAAAACTAAGGGAGTCAGTCCACCGAAATATAGTCCTTAGTTTTAGACCAGACTGGTTTAATGGGCCTTTTATACTTTATATATATATATATTTATATATATAATAAATATACATTTATATATATATATATATATATATATATATCATATATATATATATTTATGTATGTATGAATATACATAGTACATACACACACATATATATATATATATCCATGTATGCATACATGTTCAAACTTTCATTAATACGACTTTCCCTCTTTCTCTTCTCCCTTCTCTTTCCCTTCGACATCTGTTGCGTCCCTTTTCATATTCCCTTCGGTCCTTTCTTCTCCCCCCGTTCCATCTGCATCTATTAGAGCGCATTATCATCCTCATCACCGGCCGAAGAACCGCTGAAAAAAATGACGAAGGAAAGTTGGAAACTCCATAATGAACTTGCTTCACTCGCCCGAGCGCGAGGGAGTCGCTCGGTGTAATTGTGAATGGGCGGGTGCTTTTGTCTGTCTGGGCGGGATGTTGCTTTATGTATACGTGTATGTATATGTATATATATATGCATGTATATATATATATATTTATATTATATATATACATATATTTCTATGCATATATATATAAATATATAGTATATATATATATATATATATATATATAAATTGGTTCGAGGGGAAGGACCGTTCTTTATTCCCTTCTATGTCCTTTATTCAGCTGCTGACGTTTCAAGACGTTTGGTCCCGTTTTCGAAGCTCTGTTATAAAAGAAACAGACACTGAAAAACAAATTCGGAATAAAAAAATAAAAAATGAAATTTTTCATATAACGTAAAATGATAAGTACAGTAAAAAAAGGAAGAGTGTGTTTGTGTTCGCGTGTGTGTGTGTGTGTTCGAGTGTGCGTGTGTGTGTTTCCGTGCGTTTTAAGGAAAATTTGTACATGTATATTTTCAGGATATTTGTATAAGAAAAAACATTTTATATATCAGACGTACGGAAATGGTTACCCTAGTCAGAACAGAGAGAGAGAGAGAGAAGAGAGAGAGAGAGAGAGAGAGAGAGAGAGAGAGAAGTTAATAGGTTTTTCCACTTTGAGAGATAATTAGATGAGGAGACCAAGGGAGGGCCATCCCGTAGCCTTACCAATTTGACCTCCTGAAAGTAGGTCTAGGCCGATACTGACAAGATGTGTGAGGCAAATTTGGTTGTTAGGTCATTTTGGACAGAACAATCTTGATCCTTGGTGCTAAATATCACAAACTTTCTCTCTTTAGAATAAAGAGAGAGAGAGAGAGAGAGAGAGAGAGAGGATAACCTTGATCCTTGGTACTAAATATCACCTACTTTCTCTCTTTAAAATAAAGAGAGAGAGAGAGAGAGAGATAGAGAGAGAGAGAGAGAGAGAGAGAGAGACCTTCATTCTTATTACTAATAGATATCACCAGACATTTCTCTTTAAAATGAAAGGAGAGAGAGAGAGAGAGAGAGAGAGTGAGTGAGTGAGTATTTTTTCCCTCAAAAAGTCTCGAATGAAGGCATAGTGATTATACACATAGAAAACCTGCAATATATAATAGCCATTAAAATCACCTTATTATCTGAAAGGGGGATATAGAGTGAGAATGCCTACAGTATTATAGAGCACACAGACCATGAGAGAGAGAGAGAGAGAGAGAGAGAGAGAGAGAGAGAGAGTCTTAGCATTGTGTTGGAAATGGGAAAGACTGAGCGGGGTGGGAGGGAGGCGGGAGAGTGGAGAAGGTTTACTTGGCACGGTGACAAATCCGAGACAGCGAGCTTCAAATAGAGTTTAAACAGCACGATGCCAGAGGACGCCGAGCAAGTCCTTCTCGAATGAATTGCAGGTCGTTTCTTATCGGGCCGAGGAGAGACCGAAATATCCTGCGAAATCCTTCGCTTGGGTTTCCAGCACTGCTCGGTGAGCAAGAAACTCATGCGTCAGTCTTCTCAGTGCGGAGAAGTCTGTATGAATTTGTCTCCTCTGAATGGTAGAAGCATCTTAGAGTTTTTTTTCGTCTCACTTGGCAGATATTTATGCGGAAGGTATTCGTGAACTTTTTTTTTTTTTTTGGTATGATTTCTGTTTTCATAGCTGAGGAAGTTTTACGATTTCGATCCTTTCACGTTGCTAATGAATATTTCTGTTGCCATTGCTGAGGAAGTGTTATGATTTCGATGTTTATGCGTTGCTAAGAAATATTTATTGTTATGCATAGAGTTGAATGTTTCAGCTGCCACTGTTACAGAATTTTGAGGTACTAAATCCTTTGGAGGTGGTAATTTGCTTTCTCTACTAATAAGTAGTGAATTTTTGAAAAGTTTGCTTCTTGAAAAGATTTTCAACTTTATCTTCTCAAAATGAAGTGTTTTCCTAATTTGCTGAAATGTATTCATACGGTCTTCCTTTTACACTTGAAATTTGTATATAAATGCCTCATCTTAATATAAAGTGTATACATATAAATTCTTCCTCTTAAAATGAAATGTCTTCAGGGCTTTCTGAAAAGGATTTATAGATTATCAGCCGCCGCCCCACCCCCCCAAATATAAATAAATAAATAAATAAATAAATCGGATATTTCCTAGATAGTGACTCCCATCAAAGTTCGGGGTCATTATCTTCATGATATGTAGTCTTTTGTTTACGTTTTTACGTGGTCGGTATGGTGTTGGCGCACCACCTCGAGGCCGCAAGTCCGATTCTCGGGCATTCCATTGAGGTGTGAGAGATGTGAATTTCTGGTGATAGAAGTTCACTCTAGACGTGGTTCGGAAGTCACGTGAAGCCGTTGGTCCCATTGCTGAATAACCACTGGTTCCGTGCAACGTAAAAACACCATACAAACAAACAAACAAACTATCTAGGAAAGGTAAAAAAAAAATCTTCCAACAACTCGAGGATAATTATATAAACCCGGCCGCGAATCCTGTTCTCTCAAAATGTTCACCTTATTTTTCATGAATGGAATGGAATATGTGATTTAGGCATAAAGCCAAGTACTGGGACCCACAGAGTCATT
>NC_061108.1:125864262-125869262 GCF_015104395.2 Macrobrachium nipponense
TAAATAAATAACACGAATTGTCACCCAGTATATATATATATATATATATATATATATATATATATATATATGTATATGTATATATATATATATATATTATATATATATATATATATTATATATATATATATATATATATATATATATCAGAGTTGCAATTTGTTATCTATCATACGTTATGACAAATTTCTTATCGAAGCAAGTTATCAAACACTGAAGTTATCAGAGACACAAGCTGTCAATCATGTCGCAAACTGGGACATTCAAACTGCAAGTCTTATGCTGGTCATGAAAAGCATAGGTTATAAAAGTTGTCTTTGAAACCTTTACAGGAAACGCCATCAGCTGTCGTTCCAATAAATGAACATAGTTAATGAAAGCTCTGAAGAAGCCAGTTGGGGAAAGATAGGACGAAGGTGTTGTAGAATTTTGGTTTTGATTTTTTTTCTCTCGATGATGCGCCCTGAAGATATTTCGACTTTCTGACCGGGCTGATTCTGAACTTTTAATTTATGTGAGGGAAAACTGAAGATTCCTTATCTTTGGTTGATGCTTCTAAAGCAGGGGATTTTTGAAAAAAAAAAATGGAAATAAGTAAAAAAAAGTTATCCGTAAATTGGTCATAACAAAGAACACATTGCTTTAGTTTTGACTATTTTGAGGGAAAAGTTGAAGATTTCTTCTCTTTGGTCAAAACTTTCAGAGCAGAGAGCGTTTGCAAAATAAATAAATAAATAAAATAAATAAATAAATAAAATAAATAAAATAATGATAATAATTATAAATAAATAGATAGTAAATAAAAATATTGACAAATTACTAAATAAATGAATAGATAAAAGATAAAACAAATTTAACCGAAAATTAGTCATAACAAAGAATAGATTACTTTGGTTTTGATGATGTTGCGATATTGCCTTCTGTAATCAGATGTGTAGACTATCTGAATGGAGTGCCTTTGCAATTTCAATTTATGTGAGAGGAAACTTAAGGATTCTTATGTTAAACTGATACTGCCAAAGCAGTAGGATGTTCTTAGTATTGTATCACAGGACGTTTGCAATAAAATGAAGATAAGTAAAATAAATAAACCGTAAATAGGTCACAAACAAAGAATAGATTGGTATGTTCCGTCTTCACGCCTCTGGCTCCAACGTCCTCTCTTACCCTCTGTACTAGATTCCTTGCCCTCTGAACTACTAGATTCCTCTCGCCCGACCACAATGGCCATTCTGTCCCGTTGAACCTTAGCTCAATCGCTACTTGAAGCATCATTCCCTTTAATGGATTAACGGGCCTTTATCCTTAGTCAGTTCCTTTTGCACGTCTCTCGCCTTCGTCTCCTGCATCCTGTGACCTTGACACGGGTACTGGGTGCTTGGAGAGTCATGGGAACGCGACGGAACGGCGAGAAAGAGGCGCTGGCTCCAGGTATATAACATGGGCTCCTCTTGACAAGACTCACTTACGGGATCTTGATGCCCCGTGAAAATCCTCCGTTTTGCGATGACTGCGAGACATTTGTCGGTGGAATGTCCCAGTCTTGGGAATCTGAGACGTAGGTTCCAGTCCTAGGGACGTGACAGAGAAGGACATTTTATCCTAGTTACAATCCTCAGTGAGGATTGTAATATGGAGCGATTATCTTTGTGAGGGAGGCGAGCCTTGTATACCAATATTAAACCATATACACAATGAGTATGTATATACGAATGTTGCACAAATGAATTTTCTGATATTAAACTTTATTTTTTAAGATATTTCCTGTATGAAATCCTTTTTAGATTTATTTATCCTTTTAGTTCCTATTTGATTTTAATACAGCGTCAATAACCTGGTCGTGAATCCATCAAATGGCTGTGTAAATGCAAGTGCGTTGGGCTGGTTGATGGGGATCGGAAGGTCGGGATGGGAAAAGCGTAATACCAACAAAAATGAATATTACGCTTTTGCGTTGAAGATGGAGGCGGTGTGAATTGCCTTGTTACAAGTCAAAGGTTTAGAGGAATATGGAATACTCGGCGATGCAGTTATTTTCTCAAGGGATACGCTTTGTTTTTTGGACGGGGGAAAGACCGTGATACATTCATTGCTGTTGGGTTGGCATGCTAATTCGCTCATTAAGTTATTTTCCATATTTCAGTATTGGACCTTTATGTTACTGTTTTCATCACACGTACTGCAAAATGGACTTGCATATCTGCACATTTATTATTATTATTATTATTTTTATTATTATTATTATTATTATTATTAAAAAATATCCACAATTATATATTAAAAATATATTGCCTGTTGAGTTTTGGATTACTTAACACACGAACCAGCACTTCGGTGATGGGCTGTTATTTTCTCGCCCCGCCCACCTTTTTAGATGCTCTTCGGGAGGAAACTATCCTCTTCATTACATTTTAACGTTACACTGATGAGGAACACCGTTCAGGTGTTCGAAAGTCTTTGTTCTATATTTTTACATAGAAATATAATTTTAATATATAATTGTGGATATTTTTTAACAATTTGTTTTCACGAAAACTGTGAATTTAAACATTATTACTATTAGTTTTATTAATTATTATTATTATTATTATTATTATTATTTTTTATTATATTTTATTATTTTTATTACTGCTTTTTTTGCCTATCATAGTCATCCCATTCAACCCAACCCAACCTAACCGGGTTGCATCCTGCCTCCTTAGGAGTCCATCGCTTTTCTCACTATTATTATTATTATTATATGAAGGTAGGAGACCCTCTCTTAAACATGTTTTGTTAAAGATGATGGCAGCATCAGTGGAATTGATTTTATATATGGTCTTTTCAATTCTTCTTATTATTCTCTTCTCATCAGGGCTGATATTTGCTAATAGCGGACGATGTTCATATCTTGGTTAAAGAAATGTTTTCTAAAAATACTAATTTTTTATTGTTATGATAACAAAAGTGATTAACAAATCTTAGTAATGGAATTCCAACGTTTCCAACCGTATCATCGGTTCATTTTCAAGGAAAGGTGAGCGTGAACTGATTGGAATGGGGTCGTTCGGCGGTATTTATTGTGTCCCAGGTGCTCTGTCTGATGGGCGCTGCGTTTTCATTGGCTGAACAGAGGATTAAGTCCCTGAGTCAAGCCGTCTTGCAGAGGTGGAAGCTCGCACTGCTCTTCGCGTGCGGACGCTGGAGACTGGGAGCATAGTATTGGGCAGGGGCACCTGATTGGTCCGTTCGATCGGCTCTATGGTGCCGGCGGGCAGCGCCCTACGTGCCACCGTCGGGAGGAGTGAAGTCTCTTGAGTGGTGTTATTATTATTATTATTATTATTAAAATAAGACCCTCTTCGTGTCCGTTAAGACTTGTTAAATTGATGGAGGGGATCATTACAAACTAAATACGAACCTTAGATCGAAACAAATCTCGTAAAGCCTTAGCCAAGACAAACACCAGCCATATCCTCAAAAAAACCAAATGCTCCAGATCCGTCAGGGAAGCTATTAATCCAGACTTTATACCCTACACCCTGGACCGGTGGAATGCCGAATGGCTAACTTCCGTACCTTCCGTGACCTACACCAAGGATTAACGGTCCCCTATTGAGCTGCAGATGGGCAGTATATAACCACAGCAAACCAGAATGGTCAGGTAGCCAAATAGACAACTTAATATAAGGATACTGTCGCAGGCCCGTATCCAGAGTTTATTATTTTATTTATTTTTTTTTTTTTTGGGGGGGGGGGTCGGGGGTCGTTTTTCCCGAAACTGGATCTTTTCTTCTACAAATGTCATTGCATATATAGGTAGTATATACAAGATGAAATACTTGAAAATGTTATTTTAATTATATTAAGAACAAAAATTGGGTATCTATGCGGTTCATGCCCTTCTACCCGATTAGATGTTATTCAAAGTACTGGCTTTGGTAGACAGAATTTTACTTATAATGTTGAAAGATTGCATTGAAATTCAAGATTATTTCTTCAGTTTTATTGATAGATTCATTTATTATGTTAACAATAACATGCATATTACTTTCTTTGTTGTTATGTTTTATATACATTGCCTTAACAAAAAACAGTAATTATTTATTACTTGTAAGTACAGTTCAATGAAGTTTCACTGTAGTTTCATTCCCTATGGCGATCGGGACAGTAGTCGTAGTAAAGCCTTTGGGGGTTTAAGTTTACCAAGAAAATTTTTACCAAGAAAAACAGTTTTGTTTCATGTTTATCTTAGAGAAAGTGACAGTTTTTCAAAGAATTTATTGTTGTTGTTGTAGTGTGTGGCTTCGTTTTTTTAAACTTTTGGTGTTAGGTAGGTCCTCGTTTTTGTTCCAGTGCTTTACGATTTCACTTTTCTTAGCGTGAAATCATGACCATTAGTAGTTGCTTTTACTGTCGTATCAGACTTTTCAACTTCAGCAAAAAAATGTAATCCGGTACTCGACAATAGACTGACTGTCTAAGGAAAATACTCTTAGGCATTTGCTTTGTCGCTAAAACGCTTTTTTTTTTCTTCTTTTTTTAACCAGACCTGAAAACTTACAAGGAGATACTGTTGTCAGTCATGGACAATACCTTGCGAAAAGTGATAACAGCTCAATAATAAATGTAGGAAAACTCAAAGATCTTCCACCTTTTGTGTTAGAAGTCTGTGGTCTTGTAAAGTATTATCTTATTAGAAAATACTGAGGTTACCTATCGAATTCTTCCAGAATTAATCAAAGCTGTCATTGATATTAAATAATATATATATATATATATATATATATAATATATATTATATAATATAATATATATATATTATATATACATATACATAAAAAGATAACATCCTATGGAAAATAGTCAGGTCACAGATGACGATAACAAAATTCATAGCTGGCTGTCTGCAGCAATACAAACGCCCTTTCTTTGATGAAGAGAGACAAAAGAAGGAAAAGCCAAAAACAGCACTGCAGAACCATTCTCCAAGAGATGGGAAAACACGGCCCCCCAAGACA
>NC_061108.1:125874262-125896762 GCF_015104395.2 Macrobrachium nipponense
CTCTTGAGAGTGGGCCGGGCGCTCGGCACCTGGTTCTCCATCTCTCTCAAATTTCTCTACCTTTTCAGTGATCAAAACTCTTAAATTATTCGTGAGTTCTGGTTTCCTTTCTCTTTTCTTTGTCTCTCACCTGTTCATGTTACAGATTACCTGTTAAAAGGGTCAGTTATAAAAAATTTATATTATTTGCGAGCTGTGGTTTTATCTTTGATTTATTTCAGTTTCTTAACTGTTCAAGTTTCGAATTACCTGTAACAGGATAAATTCTACTCGTAAAGAAGGAGACTACGAGTTAATTTATATTTATTTGCCGTATTCAGGTTTGTGTGTAAAGAACGTTTTTTAATCTTTCGTTCTTTTATATGCTGCTTATTTTAACAGCAAGATCATCCCTCTCTATACTCAATTTAACAGCAAGATCACCCATTTATATAATTATTTTAACAGCAAGACCACCCCTTTATATACTTATTCTATCAGAAAGATAAATACTTTATATACTTATCTTTACAGCAAAATCACCCCTTGATATAATTATTTCAAACAACAAATCACTCTTTTATATACTCATTTTAACAGCAAGCTCAAACCTCTCTATACTAATTTCAACAGCGAGATAAAACCTTTCTATACTAATTTTAACAGCAAGATCAAACCTTTCTATACTAATTTTAACAGCAAGATCAAACCTTTCTATACTTATTTCAACAGCAAGGTTACCCCTTACGGGTCAACATTCATTCGCCAAGTAAATATTTACTGGCCCATTCTGATCTTCTGAAAAAATTCGTACCGAGATTATGCTTCCCATAACGAAATTCTACAACCTCGACCTTAACCCCCCCTAAGGAAAGTTTCCGCTCCGATGTAAACAGTATCTGAAAGGGTTCTTCCGGCCTCTGCGCCCGATCGGGAAATTGTGTATGAAGGTTCCCTGGGACACAGACTTCAAGGGGACCTCATAATAGAACGCGCTTGGAATCTCTCTCTCTCTCTCTCTCTCTCTCTCTCTCTCTCTCTCTCTCTCTCTCTCTCCCTTGCTTTCACTACTCGAATTCTGTTCGGGTCAGTGAATGAATTCGGGGCTGTATTTTGGGTTCTACGTTCGTGGGATTTGATGTTGCTGTTGTTCGGTGGTACCTTAGTTTTGTCTCTAAATATTGCATTTTGTTCCAGAACATGGTTATTGGTGTTTGATGTCTTAGTTTTGTTTCAAAACGTGGCACTGAAATAAGCGCTATGTGCTGTGTTGCTTAATGAGTCTTGTTTTTTATTTTCTCGTATTCATAATTGCATGAAGTATTTACCGTAAAGAAAAGAAGGAAGTGTTTAGTTACCTTCTTTCCCGCCCCATCTCCCTAACCACTCCTCCAACCCCTCCCCCTCTATTAATTAAGATAAAAAAAAATATTCATTATCTTACATCTCTTTTTTGTGAGCAATAGTAATGAACACCGAAAGTCCCCGATAATTATTCTGTTTAGTCATTTTTATGTAAATATTATTCAGGTAAATTTCCATTTATAACGAAGTTCAGGTGTAAGTGATATCAAATGCGTAAAAGGCAATATAGTCAAGTACTCCTAATTGCACGTTCTTTGTAAGTGAGTTTAAAAGATTCAATCTGATTTGTTGCCCAGTGAGTTTTTTTTTTTTTTTTTTTTTTGGGGGGGGGTGTGGCGGGTGGCGGGGTGGGGGGAGGTTGTAAAAGTTCTCAAACGAAAGCCTGTGCTTGGGCTTTTGTATTCGCTATTAACGAGTGCAAAGAAAAAGACGTTAATAGGCTTTTGCCGTGATTAATTTAAAAGCGTTAACAAGGGGGAAATTAAATTCGATTCTCCGTGCTAATTGCTTTGAGAGAAAAAGGCAACTTGGTAAGGAAAAGACTGAATAAAAGTGTGTATACATTGTGCTTAATTAACACCTAATAAGGCTTAAATTTTCACACATATATATGCATATATATATCAATAGTATTTTCAAAGAATGGTAGACTTTAACAGCAGTCATCCGTTAGTTTTTTAAGTGGTAGCTTATGTCACTATAAGAGTTTATGAGGCCAGTTTTGTTTTTTATGACTTTAATTCGGTTACATGATATCCACAAGGAGATTAGGAAAACATTCATAGATATCATTTCTATAACTGAATGTCATCATTGCTATTCATTATGTGTAGACAGTTGTGTGGAACAAGTCACAGGTCAGTACATACCTGAATGTGGACCAAGAGGGTTAATTGAGTAAGATAAGAAAAAAAAGTAAAAGAATAAATGGAGGATTAGATAAGAAGGATATAGATTGCTTTTTGATTGCACCTCAAACACAAGTCACAGAGTAAGGCCTTTGATACCAAGGTATGGAACAATTCAAAGTGACGTGATGGAAATGTATCACGAATTCAGTGAATGTAAAGGACTTATTATTCATTCAGTATAATGGCAGTCATTAATACTCATAAAACTAGCGACAATACCGTTGATGACCTAATGGGGCTTAAAAGAGAGAGAGAGAGAGAGAGAGAGAGAGAGAGAGAGAGAGAGAGAGAGAGAGAGAGAGAGAATGCAAATCTCTTATGTTGACAAATGCCGTTGGTGCAACAGTAGCAGAGTCCCTGTTGCAAAAATGCTCGTCCATTTCCTGTTGTTGATGGCTTTGTAATTCGCAGGTGACTGACAACGAATGGTTGCATGTATCCGCAAAATTTTAATTGGGAAACGGAGAGAGAGAGAGAGAGAGAGAGAGAGAGAGAGAGAGAGAGAGAGAGAGAGAGAGAGAGAGAGTAGCCATTTTATAACTTGCAGGTGACCGGAAACGAATGTTGCATATTTAAGAAAGGTTGAATTGAGAGAGAGAGAGAGAGAGAGAGAGAGAGAGAGAGAGAGAGAGAGAGAGAGAGAGAGATTTGTACAACTGATTCGGTGTCATGCCAATGGAATGAAACGGGAAGGAACGCGAAGGTTCTGGAACAATTAGGAATACAATGTCTCATTAATTAAAGGACGAAAGCGCTCGGTTAGAATTTCTGCCTTTTATTTTTCCTGTGGTATTTGCATATATATATATATATATATATATATATATATATATATATATATATATATATATATATATATACATATACACATATTATATACAGATAGGTAGATAGATAGACATGTATACAGTAGTGTACATATATAGTATATGTAAATATACATACATACATATATATATATATATATATATATATATATATATATATATATATATATAACTCACTACTTCAAATATACGTATGTAAAATCGAGGGGCCCAGGATCCTAAAGCTGTCTTGACAAAGACGACAAAAGAAAAGAGAAAAAATATGAGGCGAAGAAAACTTTAAGAATGAAGACGGAAAGAAAAACAAAAGAAAAAATTTTTTTTTCAACGAAACGGACGGTGCCTTAATGGAAATACGTGAACTTTCGGCATGAAAACATATATATTTTTTTCAACGACAGTTTTATTCTTTCGTTAAGAAGGGTCCTCCAGCCATAGTGTTACTCGTCTCTTAATA
The DNA here is from genome assembly GCF_015104395.2 of Macrobrachium nipponense. NCBI lineage: Eukaryota > Metazoa > Arthropoda > Malacostraca > Decapoda > Palaemonidae > Macrobrachium > Macrobrachium nipponense. The sequence continues at coordinate 125,877,802 of NC_061108.1, forward strand.
AGACGATGCGTTTCGAACGTTAAATTAATATGAAGTCATTCTCTCCGACCCGAAATAAGAATGCTAAAAAGTCCAGGCATTTTAACAATCGTTTTAATTTCGTTTATATGTAGTACATCTTTTGGAAGACAAAAGTCTGAGATTTTCTTTTATATGTGTACATTTTTCCGAAGGTGAACTTCCTAAAAATGTATAATTTCAAACACGCTGCTCAAAGTGGTCACATGAATTGAGAAACAACTAATATTTTAATCACCGTTTTATTTCGTTTTTTATGCACGTCGTTTAGAAAGTTTAAAAGCCTCATTTAAAAGGTTCATCTCAGATACGCTGCCGAGAGTGGTCGCATAAACTGAGTAGTTTTAAAAATATTCTTGATTTGTTAGCAACAGTTATATCTCCTAATGTGCTGCTTTCAGAGTGTTTAAAATTCCTCTTGTGTTGAATTGTTGAAGCTTCTTTCAACATATTTTCTTTGCCACCGCTTCTTACTCCTGACATTTTGACTTTGGGTAATCATTGTTCTCAAATTGCGCATGCGCAGGACTGGCGAGTTCTTCTGTTCTCCAAATTGGCGTGCACAGGCTTAGATTGCTTCATAGCTTTGCTTAATTCCTTACTTTTCTCCTCACCTCTTCCTTTTATTTCTGTTACTTCTTTTTTTTTATTCCTTTTTAAACAAATGCTCCTTTGATTGAGGTCGGAACTTTTACAGCGACATCTCGATTCACCTTAAATCTCTCTCTCTCTCTCTCTCTCTCTCTCTCTCTCTCTCTCTCTCATGCCGTATTCAAAGCATTTGTTTAATGGTAGTTTATGATGTTTGTATACGCGTGTATGTGGGCGTGTTTTGGTTTATGTGTGTGTGTGTGTGTGTGTGACTGAGAGAGAGAGAGAGAGAGAGAGAGAGAGAGAGAGAGAGAGAGAGAGAGAGAGAGAGAAGCTGACATTTATAACATATAATGGGGCCTTGCTTCTTGGAAAACTGAACTCTCGTCTCATGTTTAATTCGATCTTACGCAGAAGAAAAACTAAAAGCATTTTCCCCCGCGCATGAATAATATACAGTGCAGGAACATCGGTTGAATTACTGATATCTGCATTCATCATTTTGCAGATTGTTCGTCATTTTTCTAGAGGATCTTTTTACTGTTTTTCGAAGGAGTTTGACTCTCTTAGATAATCTAAAAAGGTAGTTATGTTCCCTGCCACCGGATGCCCTAAAAGGTGTTGTTTGTCTGCTATTTGCTTTAATATTTTTTATATATATATTGGTTTTATTTACCTACTGTATAACAGTTCTGCTTTGTCAGAGAAGGGAAGGAGCCTTAGAATGTAATATTGTTGGGATAGACAAGTGGGAATGCGTGTAGGTTTTCACAGTGAAAATACTGTTTTACACACACTCACACACACAAGTATATGTATATTGATTATATATATACGTACACACACACATATATATATATATATATATATATATATTATTATATATATTATATATATAATATATATATATATATTTATATATATATATATATATATATATATATATATATAATATACATATATTTATATATTATATATTACATATTCTGTATGTGTATAAAATTTCATCTGCCTATATATCTATCTTACAAATATGATGTCCTTTTGTGTTGTCCGAGTTTGAGCTACTGGCCTTCTAGTAGTAAATTAAATTAATTTTTTTCTCCGTGAAATGGTCCTACAGTAGCTTACTCACCCCACCCCAACCAGTTTTTAACAATGGCGTCTTGTGGTGTGGTAAAGCTTGTACCACATGATTAGTGGGACCGTCAGCTTCTTGTAGTATGTATGTGTGGATATATATATATATATATATATATATATATATATACATATATATATATATATATATATATATATAATCTTATATGCTTAAAAAATCACAGGAGATGCACGTGACTTCATTAAATAAGCGAATACCATAGGTAAATGATAGACAGAAATCCGAGCGCTTTCGTCTTTACTACGACATTTTCCTGTGGTATTCGCTTGCTTATATATATATATATATATATATATATTATATATATATATATATAATATATGTATATATATATATATTATACGTATATATATGTGTCTATACATATTATATATATATATATATATATATATATATATATATATAAACAAAAAACTAGGAACGTGGCCCCTGTGATATGTGCTGGATAATCGCCATTGTTGATTAAAAATAATTGAAGGCGAGATGTGGAGGCCCTTTCAGGAAATTGGCCGCCTTTTGTTAGTTTTTCATCAGCGTTAATATCCGAGATCTCGAGATTAAAAGGGTTAAAGATAAATAAGAGAATGGAAAAACTCTGGAATTAAATTCTGAGGAGACAAAAAATGAAAGGGGTGAAAAAAAAACTCGGAATTTGAACCCTGGCAAAATGAACGCAAGGAAGAAGGCCGGTGATTTATAACCATTGAAATTTGAAGGGTCGATAAATTAGACTTTCAGTTGTTTGGGAAATTAAATTAAATTCTATACAAGAAATAATAAAAAGAGAAAAACTCGAAATTTGAACGCTGGCAAAATAAACGCAAGGAAGAAGGCTGGTGATTTAATATAAGTTAAATTGAAAGGTAAAAAAATTAGACTTCAATCGTTTGTAAAATGAAATTAAATTCTATACAGAAAATAACAAAAGAAAAACTTGAAATTTGAACGCTGGCAAAATACGCGCAAGGAAGAAGGCTGGTTATTAAATATCAGTTAAATTCAAAGGTCGAAAAATTATACTTTCAGTTGTTTGGGAAATTAAATTAAATTCTATACAAGAAATAATAAAAAGAGAAAAACTCGAAATTTGAACGCTGTCAAAATACACGCAAGGAAGAAGGCTGGTGATTTAGTACCATTGAAATTGAAAAGTCAAGAAATTAGAATTCCAATTGTTTGGAAAAAAAAATATATAAAAAATTAAATATTCTAAAAATGAATCGATAACAAATAAACAAAGAAAATTATGACTAAAAATGAGCTGAGTAATGACATTAAAAACTTTGTTCAGATAAACCGAAGAAGTTAAAAATGAATTTTATGATTAAATGACGTAAGATTAAACTATGTGAATTTTATGATTGAAGGTTTAGGGGTTTTATCGGGCCATAAATGTAGCTTGATAGCTTCCTTTATCGTTAGTGTCTGTCTTTCGTTTATCTTTCAGTGTTTACATATATCTGAAAGGATTATTATTATTATATTTTTATTGTGATACTTAAAATAGTTCTATACAGGATTTTCTTCCATTAAAAGAGAAAGACACAATATAAAAAGATACTTTCAACTATTGAGTTGAGTTGAATATAGAATTTAGGCCAATGGCCAAGCACTGGGACCTATGAGGTCATTCATCCTGAAATGGAAATTGACAGATAAAGGTATGGAAGGTGTAACAGGAGGAAGACCTCAAAGCAGTTGCACTATGAATCAAGTGTTAGGAGAGGGTGGAAGGTAAGATGAAGAAAGGGAATATGAAAGGAGGTACAGTAAAAGGAACGAAAGCTGTTGTAGCTAAGGGCCGTAGTTTTTAGGGACATTCAGCTATTGAAAAACATATGCTAAATATTAAGTTCCGTAGCTTTTAAAACATTCACCTATTGAGAAATTAAAAGGATCCTAAATAACGTTCTGGAATGTGTGTTTGTATGTTTGTGTGTTTGTGTGTACCTCATTTAATTGAGCAGGTCACAACATAGAGAAAAGATTCCTTTCTTCCTCTCCCCTAGAAAGAGAGAATAGCATTCTTGGGCTTAATTAAGTGTAGTCACGAGAGAGAAAGAGACCTCTTAATGACACAGAAGAATCTGAAAATTGGGTTCTATGCCTTTATCCCTCTACAAAAGCTTAAGAAATATTGTGGAGTAAATTTATTTATCTCTCTCTCTCTCTCTCTCTCTCTCTCTCTCTCAAACACACACACACTTATATATATATATATATATATATATATATCTATACATACATACATACATCTACATATATATATATATATATATATATATATATATATATATATATATATATATACAATCAATTATCACATCACCGTAATTCATATAAATTATTCGAGCTGCAAATGTCCCTTATTATCTAATTCGTTCTACCTCAGAATTAATATATTTTCATAGATATGTAAACCAAACGGGAATTTTTTTAGTTGATAATAATTTCGTGCTCTCGTTGGTTCGAACCACCGCCCAGCGGACAGAGAAGAAGTCAGGACTTCAGTGATGTTATCGATTCGGCTAACAAGTGATGTTATAAGTTTATACCGACTCCAACCTTACATACATACATATATACATACCCAAGAGTAACACTGTACACTTGTCTTATTCTTTGTATATTACTTGAATTAGCAGGCTAGCCGTCAACGGCTGATTAGATAATTTTGTTGTCATCTTGACCAAGTCACACAAAAGAGCTTTTCGGATTAACCAGTTGTTTAATATTTTCCTTCGGGTTTTTTTTTTTTTTGCGCATTTTAATTAACCATGTTTATTTTACACTTCATTTATTGTTTTTCTACTTTCGGTGTGCCCCATATTGTTAAAATTCTACATAATTCTATGCAATTTAAAAACAAATGTTCAAGCATCACTTTTCCTCGCTTATGTAAAATATACTTGCTTCCCTGTATGTTTACGCATGAGCTCATCTGCCATGTTGCAGATGACGTGTATGCAACAACTGTATTTGCATAATGTGTCACGCATGCACCTCAGTGCATGTTGTTGCAAATTGCTGTAGAGTTGAAGGCAGAAGGATGATGATCGTGATGATGTTTATGGACATATTTCCTACAAAATGTCACCGCTTTCTTTTTTATATGTCACTGTCGTTTCTTTGTCGTATTTTCCCAGTTCATTAGTACGCGCGTGTTTCTGTACTCTCTCTCTCTCTCTCTCTCTCTCTCTCTCTCTCTCTCCTCCTCTCTCTCTCTCTATATATACTCTATATATATATATATATATATATATATATATATATATATATATACTATATACACTTAGTATATCAGTTCATTGGTATATCAGTTACACCAACAATTTTACTTATATATATATATATATATATATATATATATATATATATATATATAAAATATATATATATATATATATATATATATATATATATATATATATATATATATATATATATATATATAGCCCAATTCGCAAGAGGTCTCTTGCATGATTGCACTGGAGCCCTTCCAGGAACTTTGGGTGAAAATTTATTTATTCGTCCGAACTGGGTGAAAATTGGCACGATGCCAAGACGTGGTGTCTCGACTAGATTATGGTGGTTTAATGAATACGTTTCTCTCTCTCTCTCTCTCTCTCTCTCTCTCTCTCTCTCTCTCTCTCTCTCTCTCTCTCTTCTCTCTCTCTCGATCTCTCTCTCGTTTTCCTTCGCTCCAGCAGCCGGAGTCAAGCTTTATATCATTTTAAAATCCCTGTTGATCACGCGAAAAGCGAATTTGACCTTTTATGAACTCTTACGGAAGCTCCTAATACCGTGGAATCCGGATTTATGCGTATTTGATCTTCGGCGGGATTTTGCTATAAATCGTAAGCGATTAACGTTCACACGAGTCATCATCATTCTACTGTTTGTGAAATTTTCGAGGGGAAATGGATTTTACTTTTCACAGTATTATTTTTATTATTACTAGCTATTTACCAATCCTTACTAAAAGCATATTCATCTGCTGCTTCATATAAGTGACTCACTAGGGTTTTTTAACTATTATGTATGATAAATTCATAAAGTTACTAAGTCTACGGGTATAACCAGCCTCGTTTCACGGGCAGAACCAGCCAGGGAATCCCTTTTCACCCCCACCACCTTCGGATGGGGGAGGGGGACGTAGGATGAAACCCCATTATAAACCATCATAGGGGTCCCCACAATAACCCTGCCAAGTTTTATGCCCATCGGGCCTCTCGTTTGGCCGTGATTGAATGACAGACGGATGGACAGTATAATGCCCATTATGGTATAGCAAGATTATTATTATTATTATTATTATTATTATTATGTATATTAATTACTATTATTATTATTATTAAACTGAGTTGTTGAATTAAAATATAGAATCCTAGATATATTCATGGAATGTATGTCTACCCTCGCCCATGTTTCAGGAACTCGTAAAAGAGAGAGAGAGAGAGAGAGAGAGAGAGTAGAGAGAGAGAGAGAGAGAGAGAGAACAAGGAAATATGGTAATTCCTCCCTTTTCAAGCCAGATCGAGTCAAGTTGCAAATTGGTTTAATTATGCGTATTGCTTTTTAACAAATGTTATAAGAAACTTTTTTCTTTTTTTTCTTGTTTTTTTGCTTGCGAATAATGTCGCATGCGTGATTCCCAAAAGTCAAGATCGGCGAAGCTTTCATAAGTCACGGTTTGCCAAAAAAAGGGGAATATGCTTGCATGCATGCAAGGAAGGGAGAGGGCTCGTGTGTTAGTGAAGGACGGTGGAGGGGGAGGGGGAGGGGGAGGGGGGAAGGGGAAGGGGAGAGAGCAGGTGGCGAGGAGTGAAGTTGCAGGAACATTGAAGTTTGCGAGTTTGAGAAACGAGGTGCGATTGGAAAGAGAGAAATAGAGAAAGAGGGGAATATATGAGAGAGAGAGAGAGAGAGAGAGAGAGAGAGAGAGAGAGAGAGAGAGAGAGGAGTAAGAAGTTAAACGGAACAGGGAAGGGGAAGAGGAGAGGAAATGAGTCAGACGTGGAAGATGTAATACGATCTATATATATATATATATATATATATATATATATATATGTATACTAGAGAGAGAGAGAGAGAGAGAGAGAGAGAGAGAGAGAGAGAGAGAGAGAGAGAGAAGCTGAGGAAGGAAAGGGAGGGGGGGACCTCCCTACCTTCCCCCTTCCTCTTCTCCTCTTCCTTCCTCTCCCAGAGAGAGAGAGAGAGAGAGAGAGAGAGAGAGAGACTAGAGAGAGAGAGAGAGAGAGAGAGAAGAGAGAGAGAAGAAACTTGTGCTCGATCTTATTGTCTCTATTTAATTTTCGCGCTTCTTGCTGTTTTCTGAACGATTTTTGAAGCGGCAATTGCGATAGATACTTCGTATTTCCACTGAGAAAACTCCTTACAATTTGCGATAGATACTTTTTTCCACTGAGAAACCTTACAATTTTCGATAGATACTTTGTATTTCCACCGAGAAAACCTCTTACAATTTGCGATAGATACTTATTTCCACTGAGAAATCTTACAATTTGCGATAGATATTTCGTATTTCCACTGAAACCTTTTTACAATTTGCGATAGATACTTCGTATTTCCACTGAGAAACCTTTTTACAATTTACATAGATACTTCGTATTTCCACTGAGAAACCTTTTTACAATTTGCGATAGATACTTCGTATTTCCACTGAAACCTTTTTACAATTAGCGATAGATACTTCGTATTTCCACTGAAACCTTTTTACAATTTACATAGATACTTCGTATTTCCACTGAGAAACCTTTTTACAATTTGCGATAGATACTTCGTATTTCCACTTAGAAACCTTCTTACAATTTGCGATTGATACTTCTTATTTCCACTGAGAAAACTTAGAATTTGCGATAGATATTTCGTATTTCCACTGAGAAACCTTCTTACAATTTGTTATTAGGTACTTAAAGTGTGCGCCTGTTTGAGAAATGCCAGTTTCGATTCAATTCGAAATATCCTAAGGATTATGTTTTTGAAGCCGAGTTTAGCAGATAAGCTCAGTGGAAAGCTTATTTCTACCACGAAGGAACTTTTCACGAGGTTTTCATTCGTGCATTATTTAACGAATAGACTTTCATTACCAAGAATACTGTTCAGAATATAAGATTTCTCCTAATATGTTTCTGGGAGTCCTGAGTTCTCATACAAAACTTTTATGCGTTTCATTTCTTCAGTGGGCTAATCTTAAGTCAAATTTACATGGATTTACGTAGAAAAAAATCAGCAGTACGTTTCATAGAGCTTACAATGAAAAATTAAGCCTGTTCGGTATTTTCATGCTTTTCCTTTCTTCCGTGGGCTAATCTAAAGTAAAATTTACATGGATTTACGTGGGAAAAAAATCAGCAGTACGTTTCATAGAGCATACAATGAACAATGAAGTCTGTTCGGTATTTTTGAGTTTCATTTTCTCTGTGGGCTAATCTTAAGTCATATTTACATGAATTTACGTAGAAAAAAAATCAGCAGTACATTCCATATAACATACAAAGAACAATGAAGCCTGTTCGGTATTTTTATGAGTTTCATTTTTTTCTGTGGGCTAGTCTTAAATCAAATTTACATGGATTTACGTAGAAAAAAAAGCAGCAATACGTTTCATAGAGCTTGCAATGAAGCCTGTTCGGTATTGCGCAATCTGACCCAGAAATGTAAGCAGTCTAGATGAGTAATTGTTTTTACTGCCGCAAGAGGGCTCAGGCGGGTTTCTTTTGTTGATGCAAGGATAACAGTTGTGTTTACATTTGTGCATATTTTCGACCTGGTTTCCTCTCTCCAGATTCCTCGCCACTTACGCGTTGCTGGGCTCTTCCTGGGGTGATTCCCCGAAAGGAAGTGTATACTTTCCTTCATGTCGTAGATTTAGACTTTTGATTAAGATTCGTTGAATGATAAGGCGACGAAATTTGTCAGGGGAAGGGGAACTTTCTTCTGGAATTAGTGTGCCTCTGTGAATTATGCTCTCTGCGCTATCGTGATATCTCAAGAACGGATGAGCTTAATTTCATGGTTGTAGTTGAAAACGTTCGTTGGATTAACTTTGGTTAACTTGAATGAAGATTTACCAATTTTTTCGCACGGTAGAACATCTCATGCGTATTAGTTCCAGCATTTGTAATGATTACGAATTCTATGTTCTTTCTTGTATCCTTATTTAACAAGTATCACCCTAACCCCCAGAAAAAGTTCCTCACTGGACGAGTGGGTTCCGTAATCGACTATCAACCTGGTAACCCGAGTTCGCTTCGCGCGGCCGCTCGTTGCGGAATCAGATGAATTTATTTCTAGTGATTAGAAATTAATTTCTCGATATAATGTGATTTGGATCCCACAATAAACTGCTAAGTAACTACTTGGTTCCTGGCCACGTAAAAATCTAATCCTTCGGGCCAGCCCTAGGTGAGCTGTTAATCAGCCCGGTGGTCTGGTAAAATTAAGATATACTTAACTTTTTTAACCGCCAGAAAAAAAATGGGATTAGACAACTTAAAGTTTTTAGTTTAGAGTTGCCTGTTAGTTTATCCATTCAACTTGGGCATACAGTTTAGATTCCAGAGTGGCAGTTTTTGAGGCTGAAGCAACAGATAATTTCCATGTGCATTACCTTGACGGTAAAATTATCTGCTTCTATGCAAATTTCAAGCTTTGAAACTCGCTCTTCTCAAATGCCCATTATAGAATAACTCATTTAATAACGATGTAAAATAAAACTGGTGATGTGATCACCATAAGAATAACAATTTATTGATATTACCGTTGTTGTTTTCATCATTGCTTTTATTCTGCTTGTATACAGAAGCGAGGGATTACTTCGCAATCCTGTAAAATCCTACGAGGCAGAAATCTGCCCAATCCTCCAAAGGAAAAAGAGAAGCCGCTGGCAGAAACCTTTTCTCGAGGCTCTGTTATTAGATTGCAGGACTCACCCTCCTTATAGAGACGACGTCCTGAGTGCTGGAAAATGTCCCGTCATGTAAAGGGCTCGGTATCCTATCCTAATAGGACCCCAAAGGGCTCCTAATCCTATTTCCTGCGACACCTCCTTCGACGCGCTTTTGGACCAAACGAGATCCTGCAAGTGGTTATGGGTCCCCGGGCGCGAGTTTTCCTCGGCTCTCTTTCGACGTTCAGGGAAATTTATTTAAAAGGCTCGTTCGGGATTTTCGTTCTTTATCTCTTAACGAGCTTGATGGGGCGCGCTACGCTGCGCTGGAACTCGGCGCTGCTGTGTCCTTTACCCTCCCGATTCCCTGCCTAACCCGCCCCCCACCCACTATGGACAGACAGGTTTGCAGGAGGAGGGTGGGTTTGTCATGTTTCCCCTACAATTCCAATCCCCCTACCTACCCCGCCCTACCTGGTGTGGACAAACAGGTTTTGCAGGAGGAGGGTGGATTTGTCGTCTCCCCTACCCTCCCAATTCCTCTACCTACCCCGCTCCCACCCCAGTGCGAACAAACAGGTTTGCAGGAGGAGGGGCGGACAAACAAGAACGATCCAATCGGCTTTTATTATTGTAGATGGCTTCCTGATTGGCTGGATGCTGTCTTCGTTCAGAAATGTAGTATTAGTATCATTTATCCGTAATATTGTTTCGGTGATAGTGAGTGGTTATGATAGTGATTATAATAATAAAATAAATCCTAAAATCGAGTTTTAGTGGCACGAACGTAATTTTCATCGCATGGATTTTATAAATATAAGTCTCCTCTTAATTTGACAAGGAACTGACGGTTTCTTAATGCACTTTTGATGCCATTTACTTCGCTTTCTACTCATCATAGTTTCATTATACTTTCGCAACCTTTCGGTATTGTTTTACTAAGTAGTGGTATTTCTTAAGACTTATATATCAGTATTATCGGGGTAGACTTCCGTCTGCATGAACATCATAACCTTCATGCTCTCTCTCTCTCTCTCTCTCTCTCTCTCTCTCTCTCTCTCTCTCTCTCCCCACTAATGAAATCTGTTTTCTCTTCATTTCTTACCCTGCTCTCTCTCTCTCTCTCCATTAATGAAATCTGTTTTCATTTCTTACCCTGTTCTCTCTCTCTCTCTCTCTCTCTCCACTAATGAAATCTGTTTTCATTTTTTACCCTGTTCTCTCTCTCTCTCTCTCTCTCTCTCTCTCCTCACTAATGAAATTGTTTTCTTTTCATTTCTTACTCTGTTCTCTCTCTCTCTCTCTCTCTCTCTCTCTCTCTCTCTCTCTCTCTCTCTCTACCAATGAAATCTGTTTCCTCTTCATTTCTTACCCTGTACCTCATCTCACGTTTTGCTTTTTACGTAATTCGTGAAGGATATATATAGCTAATATAAATCATGGTGACCGGGAAAGTAAGAAATAGAAGCTTACAAAAAAAAAAAAAAAAAAGGATAAGAACTAGAGTAATTGCAGGCTAAAAAAGAAGATACAGAGGAGGCCCAGGAACATTCGATATCCTTAGATTTAATAATGCAAGTTTTTGAGGGATATCCTTATTCTCCCGTCTACAGGACTCGGGTTTATTCTTTATTCTTGTTCTCACGTGTTCAGTGTTTCGATAATCTTTTTCTTGAGAGTTTTGTTTTTATTTGAGTGTGCTGGCTGAAGCACTAGCTTCACATTCAAGTGTATTTCTTCTACTTTTTAAAATATTTTCATCTGATCAATTAACGAAAATGAGCATCAACTTAAAAAACCTTAATACTTGCAAAGTTTTGCCTCGCTTTTAAATTTTTTTCATAGAGAGAGAGAGAGAGAGAGAGAGAGAGAGAGAGAGAGAGAGAGAGAGAGAGAGAGAGCCACAATCATCAAAATCATCCACATTTTTCACAATATTTTTTCAGTCAATGAAACATACAAAATCACTCCCACCGCTCCCTCCCCTGAAGCAAAACCCATTGACAGGCAGTATGCGCCCTTGTCAAGCAAGCAGTTGTATTTTGCAGAGGGGGCAAGGTTAAGCCCCCATTACTCCAGGTAAGGGGGGGGGGGGGGGAGAGGACTCCTTTAGGGTTAAGGGACCCCCAAGGCAAGGGAGAATCCATGTATGTCGTCATCTCTGGGTGATCAGTGTCTTCCTATTTTACCGGAATCTGCAGTTTTCCCTTTTGGTTCCTTTATTTTTGGCTCGGGGTTTCTTCTTTATTTTTTTTCCCTTATTCCTGGCTTCATGCCAGTTGTATAGTATCTCACTGGGATGGGAAAGCGTGGACGATATTTAAGACAGATGTGTTCTTTGTCTGTCCGTTTCTAGCTACATTGCAATTTATAGTAAGTATATAGCTGATATATCTACATACTTGTTTCCTGCTCTCTCTCTCTCTCTCTCTCTCTCTCTCTGTATGTGTGTGTGTGTGCTGAAGTGTTCGTCAATGCTTGAAGAAATGAAATACTCATTTAAATTAACTGTTATCTCTCTCTCTCTCTCTCTCTCTCTCTCTCTCTCTCTCTCTACTGAATTTTTCCTCACTACTTGAAGAATTGAAACACTCAGTTATCACCCCCTCTCCACTATATGAACTGAACTGGAATGTTCATTTTGCTCAGCTCATTAAAAACTGAGTCTCTCTCTCTCTCTCTCTCTCTCTCTCTCTCTCTCTCAATTACCATACGGCGCAAAACCGTAAAAAGTATAGCATACGACGGGAAGAAACAGACTAGCAATAGTTTTTGCGCCCTCTTCCCACTATTTATCTTTATTTGGGCCATATTCCCTGTCTTTACCTTTATTTGTGGACCCCCATGGAACCCATGGACCGGCTCCTGGAGCCGCTAATCAAGAATGCTGGAACTATTGATTCCCTCGATATAGATCCAGGTCGGTCAGTGGTGACGACGACGACGACAAACAAACAAACAAAATAAAACCGCTGAGTATTCAGGAATTATTTGAAAATGCCAGGATCTTTTTTCCCTCTGAATTATTCGTTTTGATATTAATGGTTATTTTGTTGTCATAAAAACTGCCTCACTGTTTTATCGAATATTTGATATCTCTTCGTAAATACGATCCACGTAATGTTATTGAATATTTAGGGATATATTAGTAGTGCATGGTATCTTGACGTTCTTTCCTATATATATATATATATATATATATATATATATATATATATATATATATATATATAATATAGTCTTCCGAAGGGTGTTAGTACCATCAACGCACCTCGCGCGGTGCACTGTAGGCATTACTAAAGGTAAATTGAATTGTTCCTTATGCCCCTAGCTCAAGACCCGCTTCATTCCTTTTACTGTACCAACGTTCATATTATCTTTCTTCCATTTTTCTTTCCACCTTCCTCTAAAAATGGTTTCAAAGTGCAAATACGAGTTTTAATCCTGTTACTCCTTTCAAACCTCCTGTACTCAATTTCCCTTCCAGTGCTGAATGACCTCATAGGTCCGAGAGCTTTGGCACTTGGCCTAGATTTTATATTCCAATTCCAATAAACAGAAACGAGTGGGAATTTCTCAAGAAGCCACCATATTCATTCGCGTAGCTAAGAAATTCTCTTTCATGTTATAAACGATATGCAGACTGCTGGGATTAGCGCCTCCGTTGATATAATTTACGACATCGATCGTAAAATGTCCCTGTGAACATTCGTAAGCTCCTGGTTGCGTCCTCCTGTTTGTGTATGTGGGCGGGGAGGTGGGGGGAGGGGGGGGGGCGGTTTGGTTCTGGCGTAGGTGTTTGTTTGCCCAGCTCTCGGTCACCTCTTGTTATGGCGTAGGAATGTTGCTTCTTGATTTACGACTCCCTTTATCGCTCTTGATGTGTTCTTCTTCCTCGATTGTAAAGCTTATTAATGCATGCGTGCGTCCCTTGAAGAAGAGTGTTTTGTGCCTGTATGTAAGGCGCTTTTGATGTTAGTGCGCGCGACTTCTTTCAGAGATTTTGCAGGCACGTTTGATGTTAGTGCGCGCGACTCGTTTCAGAGATTTTGCAGGCACTTTTGATGGTAGTGCGTGCGATTTCTTTCAGAGATTTTGCAGGCACTTTTGATGGTAGTGCGTGCGATTTCTTTCAGAGATTTTGCAGGCACTTTTAATGTTTGTGCGTACTACTTGTTTCAGAGGTTTTTCAAGCACTTATGATGTTAGTGCGTGCGACTTAATTCAGAGGTGTTTCATGGCCTCATGAAGAGGTCGCTTCATCGCCTAAGAGTGTACGTCCACTCTACATTAAAACACGTCATAAATATGGAAAGCACCACTCTAGAGTTAAACACGTCATGAACGTGTCTGCAACTTATCGCATACATGTTAACAAACATATTGAAAGCAAGTCGGCGACCGTTTGTCGAGAACAAATCTTAGGCAAGTGCTGGAGGACAGTCTGAAATGCTATGGTCACATTTAGACGTACGAGCTGCTACGTGCAGTCTACGTGCTGACCTCTGGGAAAGCGTGGCCCTACACGGCGCAGTAGGATGCACGCACGGGCCGTAAGGTCAACCTGTGCTGGCCGTAAGTTGACCGTAGGTCCTGCACAAGTTCTGCACACGTTTTTTGGCCTCCAGGCCCCGCCACATCGCCCGTGCAACACGTAGGTTCGACGTACGTCTGACGTGGACCACAAATTCTTGACGTGCGTGTTGTTAGGGCTCAGTAGAATTCGTAGTACGGTCAACAAGGTCGCACGTTGGACGTATATGTAAATGGTCAAGACTACTACCAACAAGTCTTCGACTTTAAACCAATAGGTTGGTGACGTGTAAGCGACAAGGCACCGACGTGTGGATGGGACGTGCTCGGCCCTAACAGTACTTACTGATTATGTGTTTGTGGGGTGGGGGTGGGGGGGGGGGGGGGGGGGTGGGGGGGGAGGGGGGGGGGGGTGGGGGGGGGACTTCTTAGCCAAGAGCCATTTCCGTCTCTCCCAACTTTCCACCCTCGCCGTATTCCCAAAAACTTTCCCTCTGTGTCCTCCTCGGGAGAGGAAGCCGTAATCTTGGCGCCAGTGGGTCTCGGTGACGTTGTATTGATCCAACTTTTTTTTTTTCTCCCTCTCTCTCTCTTTTTTTATTATTTATAGTAATCCTCGCGAAGGAGGTAAGATAGACTATCATCATCCCTGCCTAGTTCAAGGTTATCTGCGTTACCCTAGAAAAGAAAAAGGTTGAAGGTCATTGATTGATGCATTTGATCTCTTTTTATTTCAAGTTTTTGTTTTGTATATTTTTTAGGAATAAAAGATAAGAGAAAAGAAAAAGGTCGAAGGTCATTTGTTAATGCATTTAATCTCTTTTATTTCAGTTTTTTTATATTTTTATAAATAAGAGATAAGAGAAAAAAAAAAGGTTGAAGGTCATTGGTGAATGCATTTAATCTCTTTTTATTTTAATTTTTCGTTTTGTATATTTTTAGGAATAAGAGATGAATTTTAGAGAGGACAGTTCTTTGTATGTATTTCTGACCAAGAATTGAAGTATTTTCATCTTTTCATTTATTATTACTTCTGTATCTTAAAATATATTGATACGTAATTTAATCTGAGAATCTGATATTCTCAGGGGAAGGTTTAAAGTCTAGAAACATTAATTAAAATAATTTTTAATTATCGTAAGCGTTCGAATATGTTCGTATTTGTTGTGCTTCTATAGTATTCTTTCGTATATGTCTTATGGATTACTTCATTTTTTAAAGATATTACACCCGAGTTATACTCGTGTACAATTACATATGCTTATATATCTATCTATCTATAGATATGTATATACATATAAATACATACATATATATATATATATATGTATGCATGTATGTATGTATGTATGTGTGTATGTATGTATGTATGTATGTGTATATGTATATATATGAGTGTGTGAATGTAGATGTAAAGATAGATAAAGAATGGATTAATTTATTACGATACCTAATAGAACTGGAAAAGCGTATGTATACCTTCAGCACCTAACTGCTGGAAATTACAATCGTCAAGTTAGGTATTAGGTCACCGCATCTCTTCCTCTTCTGTGAATCACGGTAATCCATTCAAGACCGTTTTCCCCTGCCTTCTCTGAACCTTCCTTCGCCTTTTAAGAGCCAGTCTAGTTCTCCTCTTCATCAGGTACCCACTGTTGTCTTTTTCCTTCTTTACCGTTTTATGTTTAATTCATGGGCTTTTGTGTGCTAAGTCTCCATTTGTTATTATTAAGACTAATTCATAAGGATTTCTCAGTGCATATGGAAATGGTGCCCACTCTAACAGTGACAGAAAAGCTTCCAAGTATGTTCAGTTAAAATTAGAGTAAGAATATGTTCTTTAATATTTTTTATTTGATATGTTCAAATTCTTTTTATGGTATTATTGTTATTATTATAAATACTACTAATAATATTAATACTAATGACAGTAGTGACAGTAATAATAATAGTAATATTAATGTGGGGAGAAACTCTATCGCGAGAGTATATACAATGTTCTAGGAGGTCCACAATAATAAAAAAATGTTTCGAGTTCGTGTATAATTTAAAACCCCTTTACAAAGCTTTCGAACCCTTCCCTGGGGTTCGAAAGCTTTGTAAAGGGTTTTTAAATTATACACGAACTCGAAACATTTTTTTTTTTTTATTATTATTGTGGACCTCTTAGAACAGTAATAATAATATCACTACTGGTTTCTTTACATACACGGTTGCGAGCGAAATCGCACGCACATGTACACTTTGATGCCGGTCTGTCTAGCATCCCTGATAAGCTATTGACGCTGCTGGTTTGAAATATTAATTTTGCTGGTGACGTAAGTGTCACTCGGGAAGGGATAGCTGATCGGTATATATTTATTTGGACTGAAAGTACAAAGGCATGGAATCCTGCCATATTTTAATTTGCTTCACACTCGCAATAATCAGTATTATGAGGATTTTTTTCTTATACGTCTTTTATGAACTGATTCGCTGCTCACTTGGAATAGGTTGGAAGATGAATTCAATAATCAGTATTATGTGGATTTATTTCTTATACGTCTTATATGAACTGATTCGCTGCTCACTTGGAATAGGTTGGAAGATGAATTGAATCATTGTCTTGTATACTACTAGTTTAGGTCGATTAGCGAAATGTCTGATCTCTCTTGCCGTGGCCTTGAATGATTTGGAGTCGCTACAAATGATGTCAAAAGCATGACGTCATCTCACTCTCATTTTTAATATGACTGCTTCCTGAATGTTACAACATATGTAACATTGATCTGCAAAAACCTCCAAATTATGTTTTGGTTTTAAATCGAATTGGGCAACGAAAAATCCCATAAATTATGGCTTCCTTCAAGTTTCCTGAACCATTATGCTAAACTGGCGTTACAGTGGCGAAGGTCCGCGGGTTTGTGCTATTGATACCGGTAAATTGTATCTCGTATTACGTGCTATTCTGTCCTCATGCTATTTAATATTTACTTGAGCGATTAGAGTGAAATGACGAGCACTAGCGTTGACATTTGGTTTGTAGAAAGCAAAATAGAAATCAATGTCTTCATTGATCTCTACGTGTAACGGTAAAGTTTTTTATTTTATTTTCTCACATTTAAAATTGTTTGTTGATAAACATTTCTCTCTCTCTCTCTCTCTCTCTCTCTCTCTCTCTCTCTCTCTCTCTCTCCTTATTATGTTATTAATTGCATTTTCATTTTTATTACTATTTATTCATTTGTATAACGTTACTTTCTCTCTCTCTCTCTCTCTCTCTCTCTCTCTCTCTCTCTCTCTCTCTCTCTCTCTCATCACTTACTTCTTGCTTACATTTTTCCATATCGTGTCATCAATTCCCTTTCCAACTTTTCTATACCCTTCATTCATTTATATAATATTTATTTTCCTCTCTCTCTCTCTCTCTCTCTCTCTCTCTCTCTCTCTCTCTCTCTCTCTCTCTCTTCTTCTTCTTCTTCTTCTTCTTCTTCTTCTTCTTCTTCATTATCATGTATTCTTCATTACCCTTTATTCATATAAATAACGTTACTCTCTCTCTCTCTCTCTCTCTCTCTCTCTCTCTCTCTTCTCTCTCTCTCTCTTCTCCTTCTTCATTATCATGTGATTAATTCCCTTTTCAATTTTTCATCACCCTTCATTCATTTATATAACGTTACACACACTCTCTCTCTCTCTCTCTCTCTCTCTCTCTCTCTCTCTCTCTCTCTCTCTCTCTCTCTCTCTCTCTCCTCTTCTTCTTCGTGTTTTTCTTCTTCTCCTTTATCGTGTCATTAATACCCTTTTCACTTTTCATTACCCTTCATTCATTTACATAACGTTTCTCTCTCTCTCTCTCTCTCTCTCTCTCTCTCTCTCTCTCTCTCTCTCTCTCTCTCCACTTCTTCTTCTTCTGCTTCATCTTTTTCTCCTCCATTATCATGTGATTAATTCCCTTTTCACATTTTCATTACCCTTCATTCATTTACATAACGTTTCTCTCTCTCTCTCTCTCTCTCTCTCTCTCTCTCTCTCTCATTTCCTTCTTCTACTTTATCATGTGATTAATTCCCTTTTCACTTTTTCATTACCCTTCATTCATTTACATAACGTTTCTCTCTCTCTCTCTCTCTCTCTCTCTCTCTCTCTCTCTCTCTCTCTCTCTCTCTCTCTTTATTTCCTTCTTCTTCTTTATCATGTGATTAATTCCCTTTTCACTTTTTCATTACCCTTCATTCATTTACATAACGTCTTTCTCTCTCTCTCTCTCTCTCTCTCTCTCTCTCTCTCTCCGTGCCCTTCCTTTGACACCTCTGAGCGTTACTTGAGAGAATTTGTTATCCTCCACGAAAGGGCTGCAAAGAGGATTGACAGAGGAGCGTGGGAGGGAATTGGAACCCATTCGAATCGGATTAGTCAAGGGATTGGTCGCTCTGTCTGGGATTTTACGGCGGAGGCGAAAGAGGATTGGAGCGACTGAGAGGAGCATTCGAAGTTAGGATGCCTTTTGATCAACTTGCTTCTCTGTCTGTCTGTCTGTCTGTCTGTCTACCTGTCCAGGATAATGTTTCCCTTACGGGAGCCCATTGGGCAAATGCTCTCTCGATCACCATTTGCCTCGCGTCTGCTATCATTCTTCCTGGAGCATAAGAGCCTTTCGTTTTTACATATTTATAACTCGTTCAGTTGCAGAATCTTAATTCACATTCTAACTATATTCAGTTTATGTATATAAATCTTCTGCGTATTTATACATTTATGTG
>NC_061108.1:125904262-125924262 GCF_015104395.2 Macrobrachium nipponense
TTCAAGCATAGTCCCAAAGGAAGGAAGGCAGGCAGGGAGGGAGCTCCTCTTGTGGCATGCAAGGTTCTTCACAGCGATGAGAATAGAGTTCCCATTATTTCGAGTAAGTGGTCGTTATCTGCGAGGTAACTTTGATAAAGACTGAAAGATCCCCTGATGCTTAAGATGCAGCGAGAAGGAAGAAGTAGGGAGAAGGCTTTTTTTAATGACATACCTGTGGGATTTACCCCGTAGGGGAGGTAGCGCTGTCAGTGGCGACCTCATGCGGTGCACTGTAGACATTACTTTAAGTTCTTTGCAGCGTGGCTTCGGCCCCTAGCTGCAGCAACTTTCGTTCCTTTCACTGCACCTTCGTTCATATTCTCTTTCTTCCATCTTACTTTCCACCCTCTCCTAACAATTGCTTCATAGTGCAACTGCTTTGAGGTTTTCCTCCTCTTACACCTTCCAAACCTTTTACTGTCAGTTTCCATTTCAGCGCTGAATGACCTCATAGGTCCCAGTGCTCGGCCTTTGGCCAAAATTCTATATTCAACTCAATTTAACTCAACTGTGGGATTTAACCTTAGACAAGGTTCTCTTCATTTCAGATATGTATTCACGAGATTTCGTTCTGGGATATCATGAAGAGTAGAGTTTTTCGTTCTGCATTTTATTTTACTATAAAGAAAGCTGATTTTTAAAAGTGTTGGGCTGTCATGAACAATGCCATTATATTCTGCTCGGCTATCAAGCTGTCACTCTCAGCCTTCAAGAAGAGAACTTTTCATCTTACAGGCCAATGATGTTGAGACACTCGCAGAATCCCATGTTTCGTCTTATTTTTGGTCGTGAGACTTACTGACTTTTCTTTGTGTATGTGTCTTTTTATTTTATTTGTTTATTTATTCATTTATTTTGCTCTCTTTAGTAGTGGCTGATATTTTCTTAGTTTCACTCCACTTCGTCTTTTACACATGGGTTCTAAATTATTTCTATTAATTATTTCTTTATCCCTTTCACCTTATCATTCACCTCTGACCTGTTGTCCTCTATTCTAAAATCATCTGTCCCATCTAATTGTAGTTACAGGCATCAAATCACCATGCTCGTAAATAAACGATGCGTGGAAGACGTATTCTACTCGTAATATTTAGGAAGCCCTGGCTTGTCATTTTATGTTGACAGATCAACTTGTTTTCCATTAAGATCTTCTGATACTGTTTTAACTTTGTACTACAATTAAGCAGTTATTTCATTAATTGGGACTTCATTCATTTAGCTTTGTACACTTCTCTCTGATGTAACTCGCGATTGAGGGAGGTAAAGAAGAAACAGTAATGTCTTTGAAATGGTAAATCATTTTGGATTCTCATCACATTAATACGACAAGATGTTGGTGCTAACATTATTGGAGGTGTGTTGCCTTTGAAAAATAAAAGTCATATTCTTTTAAAGGGGTGCTAGATTTTCTGCACGAATTTATGTACTTCTAGAGATAATGGTAAGCGCGCCATTAGTCTATCTAGTTTGAATATTATTCTGTATTATGAATTTCGGCAGAATCCTGGGAACTTGATCTAAGTAAGAAAATTACTTGAAGCGTAGTTTTTTTTATTATTCCACCCCCTCGCCCCGTCGCCACCCCAGGTAGTCTTGTGTTTTAAAATACTAGTTAAGAATAGTCTTCTGGGTCATTTTCAACAAGGTTCACTCCAATAGGAGGCTTCAGCCAATGAGTTTTGTACTTATTACAGAAGTTATAGTGACGGAATCAGGAACATCTTTTCCTGTGTACTGTAACCTTATGACTGCCTTCTTGTATGATGATTGGTTATGCTTGTTTATTCAAGATAAGACGTAATGCCCTATATGTATTAACATTCGTTGTTTTGGTGGTCCATTGGTATATATTGGTTAGTGTCGTGAAATGCCACTCAGATGTCGCGGGTTCGCGTCTTCCCAAGGCCGATGAAAAATCACTGGATCTGTATCATGATCAGTTACTGCTGCAGTGTGGGGTCTGCGGCGGGAGGTTGAAACCAACATTCTTTGCAAGCTTGGATCTCAAGTCATTGGCCCCTTTGGTGTGCTTGTTCCATGTGAATAGGTTTTATTTACTGAAATAATTGGGAAGATTCTGGGGCTTAAGTATGCTGTGGGGGGGGGGGGGGGGCGGTGGAACTGTCTTTAGTGGGGTGTAGCCTGATTATATAATTTCATGCTATCATGGAATTTTTAATAAATTAAACTTGTTATTGTTACATATCATGATTCTGCCTCGTATGTTAAAGAATAAAAATAATATTTAAATAGAATTTTGTTTTGCGTATTACAATTTTTTTTTGTCCAATTCCCGCATCCTCCCGAGGGACAGAGAAAAAGGACATTAAAAAATGGTTTACAGAAAAAAAAGCTTCTTTTTGTGGCTCAGAGGTCTTCTCTCGGGAGCCATGTTAGGCTTATTTTACTTGGCTTTTTTTTTAACACATATGTTTTTGCCGCAAGATAAAGAATTATGCCGGAGGCAATTTGTATTTTGGTTGTTTTATTCTTTCGTGGTTTTGGTATAACATAACACTGGCGTAAAATAATAAAAATACATTCATTTTTTATGGCTAGAAGTAATATTTTGATTGTAGAATTTACAGTGCACTATCGCCTATTTTCGTGCATAAAAATATCAGCTGTAATGATATAAACTCCAATAGAAACTGATAAGGATAAACGCATGACAATTTTAGAAAAGAAACAAACGTTTATTATGCTGTAGGTAATTTAATTTAAGAAAAATAGTTAACGAGTAATGGGTCAAAGTAAATGCTATTTATGCAAAGAAAACTGGAATTACTTTCGCTAAGAGCATGCGTTAACATTCAGGAATAAAGGAACCGTATAACCAAATTATCTTGAAGTAAGATCCTTTATAGGTCAGCTCAAGAGCTAAAGCTCTTTAGGTCAAGCCGAGACCTAAAACTCTTTAGGTCAATCAAAGACCTAAAGCTCTTTAGGTCAATCAAAGACCTAAAGTTCTTTAGGTCAATCAAAGACCTAAAGCTCTTTAGGTCAACCCAGGAACTAAAGCTCGTTAAGTCAACCGAAGATCTGAAGCTGTTTAGGTCAACCCAAGACCTAAAGATCTTTAGGTCAACCCAATACCTAAAGATCTTCAGGTCAACCGAAGGCCTAATGCTGTTTAGGTCAACCCAAGACCTAAAGCTCTTTAGGTCAACCCAAGAGCTAAAGCTCTTTAGGTCAACCCAAGACCTAAAGAGCTAGGTCAACCCAAGACCTAAAGCTCTTTAGGTCAGCTCAAGAGCTAAAGCTCTTTAGGTCAACCAAAGACCTAAAGATCTTTAGGTCAACCGAAAGCCTAAAGCTGTTAAGGTCTACCCAAGACCCAGAGGTAATGGGTCAACCATTCTAATGGAAGTTCTTTTACAGAAGAAAACATCCTTAATGACTTTAGTATGACCTCCGACCTCTGACTTGAAGGCGCAAGTTAAGTTATGCGATGAAGAGCCGTCCTAAAGAAGGAAAGAAGAGACGGCAGGGGAAGATGTTTTTGGTTTTGAAAGTTCTCGCATTCCCTTCCAAGTTCCCTGCATTTCATATTTCTTTTCTTTCTTAATTGTTCAAGTTTCCCGTTTTTTTAATCTTTTTTTTTTTGCCTTCTTAATTGTACTTCTTTGGGAGTTCGTTCCTATGAATTTCATATAGTCCTCTCTCTCTCTCTCTCTCTCTCTCTCTCTGCTCTCTCTCTCTCTCTCTGTGCATGTATATATATATATATATAGATATATATATATCATTATATATATATATATATATTATATTATATATATTTATATATATTATATTTATTTATAATTATATTCATGGACCGGATGTAGATTAGAGAGACAAGGGTAATTTTGACAAAATCCTAACCTTTCGTGACCTAACTAGACATTACCTTCCTAACCTAACTTAGCACGCTTCACCCACCACCCTGGACCCCCCACCCCCGCCCAAAGTAACACTGAATATCCCTGTGTCTCTACTCTGCATACTACCCATATTTATTTACTATTTATAAATATGTACATATACATACATGCAGAAACTCTAGAGGACGATAATGAATAGTTATCTGTTGCTTTTGTACTGCGTGAGGGGAAGAGAGAGAGGGATTCTGAAGAGGGTCTGATGTGTATTTTACTTATGCCTAACACGAAGAGAGACTTAATAATGTTTTGTGTAAATGCTATCAAATGAGGCATGCATATGGGTGACGTCAAGCCTAATTAAAGTCTACATTACCTTTGGATCAAATTAAGCCCTGGTCATTAACCAGTTCGCTATTGTGACACATTTTTCTTTTCGATTAACGCAAAAGTAATGTTTGTGTAAGGCTTTGTGGGTAATTTCCCTAATCATTAATGAAGGCCTGGTCACGACACCTATTTGAGGGCTAATTAGTGATTAATTCTCCAATTCGGCTTTTGAATATGATGAGCCGCAATGGCAGTTTACTTCCCTTTTGTCAAGATTAATATTAGTCGTAGTGTATCAAATGAAGACCAGGACATCCTAATGCTCTCCATAAGTTTTCAGAGGATTTTAGACATTATTCAACTTTAAAATCGCGCGAGCCTGTCTACTGCATATGTATATGGCTCGGAAATAAAGTCGAAACCGGTCAGGACCTACAGCCAGCCTCTTATTTTTCACCAGGGGATATGTGTGATAAATGAATCACGTGTTAAAGTGATTATAAGCATACACACACACACACACACACACACACACACACACACACACACACACACACACATATATATATATATATATATATATTATATATATATTATAAAGTTCAATATAAAATACTATTTGGACAGATAGAATACAGAATGTGATCTTGGGCCGTTTCAAAAGAACTCGTAAACAGTAGAGGAAATTCGCATTACACTTTCTGGGATGAAAACAAGAGCGCATTCGAACTTAGGAACAAGTTAAAAAAAAAAAAAAGAGGCAATTATCACATGCCAGGAACAGGTGAACCTTTTTTTGGCCCAGAGGTTGTGGTATTCGTGAAAAACTTGGGAAAGTAAATCCACAGTAGTATGCCTCTTTGATTTTATTTAAAATATATACAGCAGAAAGTTTTCGATGACCTGCACGGCTCTCCTTGTGGATTTTTTTTCCCATTTTACTGACTCATGTGATTATGAGTTTTCTTTGCGTAAAAGTCTTGTTAGCGCAAAGCACCTGACCCGGTATTTTTTTTCTTAAGAAATATAACGTTATTTCGAATGCTATTCATCAGTGACATGGTTTATTTCTAAAGGTTAATGTTATTTCTTGGCCACTGACCAGTCTTTAAAAAATGTGTTAATAGTTTTAACTGTCTAGGGTCATATCCACTGAATCATTTATTCTAAAGGTATGTTGCATTTATATGGACTTATTTTGATTTCTCCTGACCGCAAAGTGAGGGACACTGGAATAGATTACCTGCCATTTCGGCCTTAAATGACCTCATTGCTCAGTTTCCCAAAGAAATGTATGTAATTAATTGAGAAAAGGAATGATATTTTGTAGTGTTTCTTATCATTAAGACTTTTTCCGGAGTAGACTTTGTGTGAATATGTCTGTGTGTGTGTGTGTTTGTGCGTATAAAATTATAATTATATATATGTATATATATACATATATTATGTGTGTGTGTAAATATATAGTATGTATGTATGTGTGTACATATGTATAATATACATAGATATTGTACATATATATTAACTGTTCAATTTAGGTATTTATATTCCAAAACTCTCATATATATATCTCTATATATATATAATATTATATATCTATATATATATATATATATATATATATAATATATAAATATGTGTGTGTGTGTGTGTGTGTGTGTGTGTGTATGTGTATGTATCTATGTGTGTGCCTGTATGTTTGTGTGTTTGTGTGTGAGTGTGTGTCTACGTCTTATGGGTTCTCTGTGGTAGACATTCATTCACCGAAACCATCATAATGCAATAATACCATAAAAGACATTGTCATAGAAAGAGCATCCTATCCCCACTCGGATGACGTCACGATGAAGACTCGACCGAGTGAATAAGTGACGCCATTCCTTTGCCGCGTCCCTGTCTTCTTCTACTATCTTTAGGCTCCTCGATGGACCGTATTCAATAAGACTGAATGTCATTGACGCCGCGAAGCACGTATTCTTGACGTCACAGCGTCACGCGGTGATATTCTGGTTCCCCGACGCTCATGTCTAGTTTTGTCGTGTGGCACAAGACTGAAAGTGCATGTAATTACAGCCACTTCATTTTTTTTTTATGTTAATACACAGCACACTAGTTAGCGCTCCATTCACGTAAGATGGTGAGACATCTTGGAAATGAATATTTAGTGAATAACTTTAATTACAGTGGCACCTGTAATTAAATTTGGTTATGGAAACATCCAGAAAAAACGACGCCTCTGAAATGAGGTAGCCTTGGGCCTATCCAGGCTTTGTCAAATATTTTATGCAATATACTCGTAGAGTATGAATGGGTAGTAGTGAAGGGACGTTTGAAATTGTTTTTCAAATACCTATATAATATATATATATATATATAGATATATAATATATATATCCTATATAAATATATATTAATATAATCATCCGTAGTAAATGAATAATTTATAACCTGTCACATTTCTTAATTATTAATCTAAGGGAACTTTTTTAAACTCCACCAATCTATTAATTGAAATACTAGTGTACCCACACTATAAGAAATTACATTAACATCATTTTTATATGTTTACATAAATGTCCGTGAGCCTAAACGTATTTAGTACCTCCAATCTGCCTTGTTATTTAGTTCCCAGTGTTTACGGAAGTTGACCCCAGGCTGGACGACGGAAAGTCTAAACGTGGAGTTCATTATTCGGGAAGTATCGTTGTTACACATAGTAATAAATAATTTATGAACACAATGAATTTGATGAAGCCTGAGTGAGTCGCTAAATGGTAGTCGTACCTCATCTTATTAGTGGTTAATTGTAATGAATAAATTTGTGGCTGAAGAACAGACACAATATATATATATATATATATATATATATATATATATATATATATATACATACATATATTTATATATATATTTGAAATTATTCCACTTGACCTGATCAAGACTGGGACCCATACCTTTTAGGGTTGGTAAATGGTTAATTTTTAATTATCATCTGTTATCAGCGTGTTTATTTTTCATTTTATTTTAGCGGACAAACGAGTTGACCTTTGTGCGTCTTAAAGGTTACCCACTTTTATGATCTAAGAAGGTAAATGTACCTCTTGGCACTTTCTTACAGTTTTCTAATTCCTGAGTCCTATAACTTTCTTTCCTTCAAAGGGCGAGCCTGTAGATCCTGTTTAGGTGAGAACTCATTCAATTTTCCCTTCTTTTTGTTTCTGTTTCAGTCAAGAGATGAGTTGTCGGTGATTTTTCCTCCGTCAAAAAGCCTGGCTGCTCCAAATTGTCTTTGAATCACACGATTTCTAATCACCGTTCCTAATTAGAAATCTTTGGAGTCCCTTGTTTTCGTTCGTGCTCTGGCGTTTTTGGAATCTGTTGATTTGAATTCCAGGTTTGGATTCCGTTCCTTTGGATTCCACCTTTGGCATCTAAGTTTACCATTCTTTCACCTGAAACTTGAACTTATTGCGATTAAGTTAAATTGATTTTAACTCGTGGTCTTTTGATTCGAACCTACGTCCTTTTGATGTTTACTGAAGTTCTTTTCATATTAACTTTGGTACCTCTGCAATCTGTTTTGATTTCTAAAGCGAACGTTGGGAATCATTTTATACCTCTCGAATTGACTCGTGTTCATTTTCTTCGATGATTAAAATTGGAACAGTGTTAGTTTCTTCTTTATGTTCCAGTCTTGTATATTAATGTTCCTATGAGTGATTCCTTAACAGAATAGATGATTTTTTTCATTAGTATTTGCTACTCAGACCTTTTTTCTCAGTAATTTTAACTCCAATACATAAATGTTGATTGTTTTATGACATAGTATCTTCATTTACAGCATTCCTTCTTTTAGTCTCTTACTTGATAGCCTTTATATCTCCATAATAACGGATTTCACTTATTTACATTTGCATAGTTGTTTGTCAAATATATTTCAGTATGTTTATTTTTCACCAGGAAAGTCATCGTAATGAATATTTGTGACAATTGATATTATGATATCCATGTTTTATTACGTCGTTAACTGTTATGATTCATGTTTATAAGTTATTAACAGCTGTGGCGCGTTTGTTTGACCTTTGATAGTATTAAGGTGCTTACGAGTAATTGTTTGTTTACAAATAATTTCTGTGTTTGGTTTGGTGTTTTGATGGCAACTTGGAATTAGTATTTTAGTTAATGTAATTTAGGTTCATTGGTGTTTTGACCTTATGCATTGCAGTGTCAGTTATTTTTCAATAAACAATTGACAAAAATGGCTAGCTTTTTAAGAGTTATACGAAATACGGTTGGCAAAAAGGGCTCGCTTTTTGACAGTAATAGGAAAAACAGTAGACAAAAATGGCTAACTTTTTGAGAGTTATAGGAAATACAGTTGACAAAAATGGCTCGCTTTTTGACAGGTATAGGAAATACAGTTGAAAAAAAAGGCTAGCTTTTTGAGTTATAGGAAATACAGTTGATAAAATGGCTAGCATTTTGACAGTTATAGGAAATAGATTTCGTTTCTGTTGTCTGAGGGACCATAGCAGCAATCGCACGTGTGTGGTGTTGCCAAGTTTCTACTGTTGTAAAAATTTAATTTAACCCGGTGGGGGGGTGGGCTGGGGTACACTATAAGCATCACTTAGGGTTCTTTGCAATGCCCCTTCGGCCCCTAGCTCCAACCTCTTTCATTATTTTTACTGGACTTCCATCATATTCCCCTCCTTCCATTTTACTTTTCACCTTCCCTGAGAATTGTTTCATATTGCAATGGGAAGTTTTTCCTCCGTTTACACCTGTCAGACCTTTTCATTCTCAATTTCCATTTCAGCGCTGAATAACCTCGTAAGTCCAAGCGCTTGGCATTTGTCCTAAATTCTTTATTTCATTCGATTCCATAGAAGCAAAACGCATGGATATCATGTTGGCAGAGTTTGACTATGATAACTAAATTTAGTATCTTTTATTTTTTACTCTTTTCTCTTTTTCTTTCCTTCAACCGCTTGGCCTTTGACCTAAATTCTATCTCATTCTATCTCATAGAAGCAAAACGCACCATTGTGATTTCTCGGACATTCCATTGAAGGATCAAAGATGTGTAATTCTGGGGATAGAAGTTCATCACTCTCGACGTGGTTCGGAAGTAACATAAAGCCGTTAGTCCTGTATCTAAATAACCACTGGTTCCATGCAACGTAAAAACACCATACAAACAAACAAACAAACAAGCACGGGTGTGATGGTTGTAGGATTTTTCTATAGTAAAAACTACAAATAAGATTTTTTTTTAAATTTTTTATCTTAAATTTAAAGCTTTAAATTAAAAAAATACCTAATCCGTGTATCTCTTTTCCCTTCCACATGGGTCCAAGCGCTTGGCATTTGTCCAAAATTTTATACTTCATTCCATTCCATAGGAGCAAAACGCACAGATGTGAAATTAGCAGGTTTTTTACTATAATAAAACTTTTTTTCCCCTTAAATGTGGCAGGTTTTTACTACAGCGAAAACTAAAATTAGGATATTTTCTTGTAATTTTTCACCTTAAGTGTGATATGAGATTTAAAAAAAAGAAAAAAAAGCTAATCTTTGTTTCTCTCTCTCCCTCCTCAGGTATGGGTGGCGGGCACCTTAGCGGACCGTACCTCCTCTACCTTTTGTCCAACCCGCACGACCGCATGGCAGGTTAGTTGGTCTGTCTCTCTAGGTGTCTGTCTGTATGTATACATTTTTGTCCCTGTCCGCTTGCATTGATAGAAAACGGATAACCTTGGATGCCCTGGCTGATCCCAAGGCCCTCAGTGCGTAACCCTCCTCTTAGCTGGAAGGTCAGCGTTGGCCATGTTTCGAGTTACGGTTTTCATTAACACATTCATGAATTCATCCCTGCGTTTCGGGGTTCATTGCGACCCGTTGCCGATTACTGGAGGACTTAAAAGCATCCTCATTCATGTGTTTTTCGGGCTGCAAGTGTTTTTTTTTTTTTTTTTT
Organism: Macrobrachium nipponense; assembly: GCF_015104395.2. NCBI lineage: Eukaryota > Metazoa > Arthropoda > Malacostraca > Decapoda > Palaemonidae > Macrobrachium > Macrobrachium nipponense. Next base: position 125,914,477 of record NC_061108.1, read on the forward strand.
TTTTTTAGAATGATCTGATTCGGTTGTAATTAATTTTAGATTGAAGTTCGTTGTCTGTCAGATTTTTTCCTATAAGTGTAATTTTGATTCGTAATATCTTTTTCTGAATTCTTTTCCCGTGTGTTAAATTTTATTAAGAATATTCATTTTCCGTCTAAAAGCTCATTTAAGGTTATACACAGGAGGTTTGAAAGATCTTTGATAAAGTTCATATTTTGCCTTAATTATATGACAGCATATTTTTCTATTTGAAATAATTGAGCTAAAATGTTTATATCGAACTGAACAAAAATATCCATATTATTTTGACCAGCTGATGCACATAATGTTTTTTGACGACACTTCATTCATTAAAACCAAACAGAAATATTTATTTGGTAAGGCTTTTAAATCTGTTTTTAATTCACCATTCATAATTTTTTTTTAATGAAAGCATATGGTCTTTGATGATTGTTAGTAATCAAGAGTTTGAAATTAATTTTGTCATTTCCAAAATATATTTTTTTTAATGGGAGAGAAGTTTTCAATATCAAATGCTTTCCATTTCATATAAAAAAAGTCATGTAAAGAGAAATTTTTTAATAAATATTTTTGCATATACAATATAAAGATGCGATCGAGTGTCAACTTGTGTAGTTTTCCAGTATTGTTATCATTAAGTTTATTTTTTATGAAATACACACTTGACTAAGTGTAGCTATGAGCTTGCGATTATTATTTTTTTTCTATTTCGTTATAATATACTAAGAGACATAACAATATGGAAGAGTGACTATAATCAGCGGAAAATTCAATAAAACTCGGTTTTTATTTTTTATTTCGAATCACTTTAATTTTAAGTTTTTCTGTTTTGATATCGATATCGGCTTACAGCAAAGAGGCTGGTTACGAGTATGAAAATCATACCCTGGGTTCTTAAGGAGACTAGAAAAAGAGAGAAATAATGATATTTGGATTCACTGCCTCTCACATATTTTGTCAAAAAAGTTGAGAAATGAATTTTGAATCCACTTTTGGCCACCAAAAACCTGTATTGGGATATGAAACAACTTAAACTATTTGTGACTGTTATAAGACGCTGCGACATCCCAGTGACGAAGAATGTTTCCATTTGGGCTGCAGTCAGCATCCACTTGGAATTGGAATTGGAATTGGAATTTTGGAATTCTTTGTGATTTACGGCAACCACGAACAAGCGAAAACCAAAACAATTCGACTTCTAATTGTTTCTGCGAGAAATGGTTTTGTTTACATTTCCTATTCCTCCAGACAAGGCCGGTTTTGGCCTGCCACCTCGGTGGCCGCGAGTTCGATTCTCGGGCATTACATTGAGGTGTGAAAGATGTGTATTTCTGGTGATAGAAGTTCAATCTCGACGTGGTTCGGAAGTCACGTAAAGCCGTTGGTCCCGTTGCAGAATAACCATACTGGTTCCATGCAACGTAAAAACACCATTCAAACAAACAATTCAGACAAGGCCATTAAGTGTTGGTTGATTGATTCAGTTAATCTCTGATTGACAGCTGAATATTAAGGACCACTGAAGCCTAAATATTTGTGTGCTTGATCAAGTTCTTACCTGAAAGCGCATGCGCGGACGATCGAGTTCCATGTGAGGGCTTAAATGTATTTATATCCGGCGTGTGCATTTGTGAGTGCATTGAATGGCGCTCATGTTTTCTTGCAAAAGTATTCCTTGCAAAGGTTTGATTGTTACTTGTCAGTATTGTATGCGTATATTTGAGATTGCGTGCGATAACAGTTTGTTTTCATTTATGTTTTGGCAGCATGTATGACTGAACAAACATCTGTATGTCAATGTTTATGCATGTTGTAGTGTACGTGAAAACAAAGTTCTATCTTGTTTGTGTGCAGTTCGTTGTGATTCTTCAGGATTGGTTTGTACAAGTTTAGAATATATACTATTTGTAAAATTTATATTATCACTATATGACGAATAGAATGGTGTCTTAGAGCGAATATTAGGAGCATATTGCAACTTGCAGTTTGATAGAGCTTGAGGTAATCCTTTTAGTAAAACTGTATGTTTGTCGATAGGTAAAGAATAATTTATTTCCAATAATAATTATGACGAGAGAGAGAGAGAGAGAGAGAGAGAGAGAGAGAGAGAGAGAGAGAGAGAGAGAGAGAGAGAGAGACTGAAGAAAATTTAGATTCTGGTGAGTTTTAGGTAATGTACAAAAAAGCAAAAGTATATATGATAAGAGTAGTGTGGGGGACCAAAATGTGTCATTTTATAAATTTTATTTTCAAAATAAAATAAAAAAAGAACAAGATAATCAAAAGTTGTCACTTTGCGTTCACGATTCCATGCAATAAAGAGATAAATAAATAAAGAAATAAAGAACTGAAAACTACGCGTAACACCAAAAGTATTAGTCTGAAAACTAATGACGCTTTTACCTTGCAAAATGTGTCCGTAAAAAGTAGTTTGCGAAAGAAACGGCATAAACGAAGGAACAAAGTGTCACTGAGGATGGAGCAGGGTGTTATATAGACGTCACCTGAAAAGGAACTGGTTACTTGCAGTCGCTTTCCGAGTCATTAAACTATCATCACCATCGTCGTTGTCACCATCACCCAGGGTAATCCAAGGTTAAGAGTATCATTATCCAAACTGAGAGGAGGAGGAGGAGGAGGTGGAGGAGGAGGTGGAGGTAGAGGAGGTGGATAAAGGCTGGGTGCTTTTATCCACACAGTTTGCCTGTCTAACAATCGGTTATGTTGTAAACAACCTTGAGAAGAAAAGGTTTCAAATGCTAACTTGCTTGATGATTGTGCCTGTTGATAACACAAAGCCTGTTCATACGAGGTTTTATTTAAAGAGAAAGCATTACTCATAAGACTTTGTCTGGGTCCTTCCCGTCTAAACCCACCCAACCCCCTAAAACTTGTGATACAAACTTTGCTCTAAGACTATTTTGTTTAGTTAACCCTCCTTCTAAAGTATGGCTATGCCCTCATACCCTCCCGTCCCCCGCCCCTCGGAGCATCATCTGATGATCCCCTCACCCGCTAAATGACCAACCAACCCATGCCCTCCCCCCTCACCCCACTAAATCCCCGCTAGAATGAAATCCCTGCCCCTCTAAAGTTGATGAAAGGTAGTGTGTAAAACCAAAATGACTCCCAGAGATTAGATCCCAGCGTAGAATTAGTCACTTGCTGTGCGGTCATGTATATAGTTCTTTACAACGGCCCGCCTCACCCTTAAAGATTATAGCTATTTTTTTCCCCTTCAGTAACTGCAATAACGTCTCCCCAGATGTGATTAGATAAATAGATATTGTTAATAGAAGCAGTAGACCCTCCCTCTTAACTTGAGACTTGCTACGGAAGTCGAGAAGTTGATAATAGAGCACGGTATTGTTCTTTTTATTTTCTTTGAATGTTTGCCAATAGTTGTTATGATGATGTTTCCAACCTGCTTCACTGTCAGGCCGTGGCGAATTCAGGAATGCAGAACTAATTGGCTGACATCATTAGTTGAACCTCAGTGAATGCTTTGGACTGATTCTGAGAACTTATTTTTTAACCTAACGGTCCTCTGTCCTGTTATGAGCAAAAGTCGAGACCCTCCAACCCTGCCATGCAACCTGTCCCTCTTCTGTTTTTATATACTGTCTGATATTTTTTTTCCATTACTGTCGTTTTGTTGAGCTGACAGACCACCAGACCATTGTATGACATTGCTGAATGCATCGGAGTGAAAACTCTTTGCAGATCATGATGATTTTTTTTTTCCAGTCTTGTGTATTTCAGCCTGTTTCTTTTATGAACCCCTCTTGCCCCGTATTTTAGATTTCTTTCTAAACTCCATGCGCCACTGAAACATGTCATGTCTTTCGCTTTGATCTTCTTAACTAAGTGATTATTATATATTATAAATATATAATATAATATTATATACTATATATATATATCTATATATATATATATATATATATATATATATATATATTGTAATGTATATGTATCTGTATATGTAGATATATATATTATGTATATACAATATATGTGTATATATATAAATATACATATAATTGTATATATATTTAAATATATATATATATATATATTTTTTCATCATAAATAACTCGCCTGTATTCACATGGTACATACATACTTACATACATAACTACAGACATATTTTGAAAGGTAAAAAAATTCATCAGTTCTTTTTTTCTTTTTCATTCGCATCAAGTGTACGTTGCAATATGCTTACACGTTACCTTCGTCAGTACTCACTTAAAATCGTCCTTAGAGACTGAAAAAAAAAGGCAAGAGATAGAAAAAAGGAATGAAGACGTGATTAACCTAAGTTACGGATTGATATGCGTAGACGGTGAAAGTACTCTTTGGTATAGCATAGGGTTTAGTATCCCATCAAACAGAAATCATAGGATATCGTTGAGTAGCGTTCAAATTGTCCGATGTTCCAGTGGCAAAATGTGCTAATTTAGTCACTATAGTAGATTCACATTAACTGTGCATCTGATGTCTGGGCCAGTCCCTTACGACACTCCTGATTGGCTGTTGATAAGCCAATCACAGGGCTGGAAACTCTGTCTCTCTCGCGAGTTCACATAGGCAGGATGTATGTTCCACCTCTCCTGAGGGATACTTTTGAAAGACACATCTCTCAGGGGAGGAGGAACATACATCTTGCCTATGTGAACTCTCTCGAGAGACTGAGAGTTTCCAGCCCTGTGATTGGCTTACCAACAGCGAATCAGGAGCGTCGTAAGGGACTGGCCTAGTCATCAGATGCACAGTTAATGTGAATCTACTATAGTAAATCCTTGTTCATTCTAAATGTATCAATAGCACGTAAACTGCTCTTGTCTGCACTTTTTACAGATTGACTTAGGTTCCTAAAAAATTAACGAGATTTTGCGAATGGATTTTTATATCTTTCCTCCTTTTTTTTTTGAATAAGATAGGGTTATGGTATAGAATTATTCAAATTATAGAACTTCTTCATGGCTGAGGAATATATATATATATATATATATATATATATATATATATATATATATATATATATATATATATATTTAAATAATCTCTTCACTTCATAAACAACGATTGTAATTACGTAAATACTTAATAGCAAATTGTCTTTTTCCTTAGTTTGGGTTTGACTATTCGTTGGAACAAAAAAATATTAATGTGACTGAAGTGATATTTTGAATAGTATATTTACTAAATTTCAGTGCGGAGTAAACGAAGTGTATGTCAACATGTACTTATTATTCTCATGAGATAATTAGACGCACGTAGCGCATAGAAAGATAAATAAGTTTATGGATATTAATGCTTATTTAAACAGATATTTACCGGAGGGGATGTATACACACGTATACCTGCTCATTTACGTTTCTATTTACATACATAAATACGTACACACTGAGCATTCTCATTATAATATTCTCTCTCTCTCTCTCTCTCTCATTTCGCTATTACCTAACTTTTGAAATGAGTCATTGTAATGGTAGCGGCAATGAGCCTTGATAAATATACTTTACATTGTATAAGTTTTTGAACTCTTTAGTTCTGGACTTCAAGAAGCATTGTTCACAGGCAAATATTGCTACTGAATATATACTTATATATAAATATGTATATGTATATATATAAATATATATGTATGCATATATGTGTATATATGTGTATATATATATTATATGTATTTATCATGTTACTAATATCATTTCACTTTACAGGAACCGGATAACTTGATATGTTATTGTAATCACACACACATTCAAAAAAAAAGTTTTTATATTTGATTCTAGGTACCCTTCATTAATTATCTGAGGATCCCATTTTTATTGTTAACTTTTCATAACCCACGAGACCATTCCTGGAACAATGTTTCCCATCGTACCTGTTCCATTCTCTGCTGGAAACAGACCTCCCATTTTTTTTTTTTTTTTTTTTTTGATACTCGTCAAAATTGGAGGTACTTGATAGGCGGTGCCTTTGAAGTCCTAATAGGTCATTCCGGAGGTGATGACCGTCAAGGTGTATTTCTGGTAGCGATTGTCCTCCCCCCCGTTGGACTTTCGAAACAACAATAGTGAGTGAATGGAAGCTTTTATGAATAGAGAACGCTCCCTGTAAACACAACCAACTAGGAAGCGAGAGGGATAGTGTCCCTTGCCATTACGGAAAACTGATCCGTTTCGACTGTTTTATGAATATGTGTATTTATGACCCCATTTTTAGTAGATTTTTTTTCTAATATTTATATAACCTGGAAGCTTGTTTTCCCAATCGTTACTCGTTGTTTTAGGAGCTATGCTTGGATTTAATATGGCGAAAGGAAATTCTGTGTTGAGAAAGTATTTCTGCCAGATTTAAAGGAATTGTCATAATTTTTTAGATGTTTTATATTTTGGATTTTTGACGTTAATGTATTAGGAACTTATTCTACAATTATATATATATATATATATATATATATATATATATATATATATATATATATATATATATATATATATATATATAGAGTATAGGTATATATAAATAAAGGTTTTTTTGCCACGAAGGAAAAAATGAAAAAGCGAGATAACCAAGTACTTTCGGTCCTGTTCGGACCCTTTACTGAGGCAAATTGATTTTACAAAGAACAACATAGTCAAAAGAAGGCTTAATATACAAACTGACACTACCAGATTAGCCATAAGGGCGATTTTCACTCTACAGAAAGGAGGAGCCGCCAGAGGCTAGCCACACCTTGAAGGATACCCGCAGTAAACAAGTGATTCTTCCAGAAAACAGTGCATTTTGAAAAGAACACGGGAGCATATACAATTTAATATCATGAATTTTTACACAAACAAAAATTATTATTAATGAAAAGACGAGAGAAAATATAAATGTATATATATATATCGAGCAAGAAAAAGAGGGAGAGAGAATATTTACATACATATCTCTCTCTCTCTCTCTCTCTCTCTCTCTCTCTCTCTCTCTCTCTCTCTCTCTCTCTCTCTCTCTCTCTCTATATATATATATATATATATATATATACATATATATATGATGTACACACACACTTGAATTTTTAATTACTCGTTAACACTTGATCATTTTCCTTTCGTAATGGTACCTATAAGATTTTGAAGAGGTTTTCAAAGAGGAATTTGATCTGCTCTTTCCTCCTCTGTCGTTTTTTTTTTTTTCAAAATACGGATTGAAATTCGGATTACCCCCCCAAGTGGCACCTTTGATAGGAGACCCAGCATATGTTCAGTTCCAGCGAATCGTTTGCTGTGTTAATTAGTTCTTAGGATCAAAGCTTTGCGAAATGGTACAAAAAAAAAATTTTGATGCCTTGTAATCCACCTTTTTTAAAAATTAAACTCGTAATTTGTGATCGAGATGTGTTCTTCAGTCGTTTTGTCGGAATACATGAATTTTATTGGTTTTATAATTTCGACAATTGTATTTTGTAATGAAAGTTCCGTATATTGATATAGTTTTATTATTATTATTATTATTATTATTATTATTATTATTATTATTATTATTATTATTATATTATTATTCGGGCGTTGCAAGAAAGGAAGAGTTGCCTTTTGTAATATTGAATATCGTTTTTATCTTCTCGCTTATTCTCATGAGTCCCACCACATGAACATCCTTGGGGAAAACATATTCGAATCTGAAATTTATATATTTTTAAAAGCACTTTTCACTCATGTGACTGATAGGTGTCAAGTCCCTCTCGTGCCATGGTGTTAAATCCGGTGGAGGTAAATCCCATAACTTTGCCGCCGGCGTACATCTAAAGAGGATTTTTTTCGGATTTTGTTTATACAACAACAGTAGGATTTACTGAGGTAAAGCCAACGAAAACTAGTCATATGTTGTTGGCAGGTTTCCTTCTTCGTAATATTGCTTATTCCTTTTTCGTTTTAATTTTCGTCCTGCGTGAACGCTTTTTTTTGTACATATTTTGATTAGCATTCAGTAATCCACCATATCGTAAGAAATTATTTCAAGTGATATTTTGTTATTTTTTTCCACTATTTAATTTTCATTATTTCCTTATGTTAAGTTATGACACTTATGGCTTATCCGTTTAAAAAGTAGCATTTCTTTCTGTACTGCAATTTATAACGATATGAAATAACACAGATTTAGAGCATTAAAAAAAACTTAATGTTAACCAAATCGTTGAAAACGTCGAACTAATAGTATCTGTCAGATATACCGTATCGAAAATATCCATTGAAGGTCTCATGTAAACACTTTAATTAAAAATATGTTTCATAAGTTTCGCGTGGAATAAAGAATGGTAAATGCCTATGATATTTTCCTCGAAATTTTCGAATTTTAGAATATCGGGCAGATTTACAATTAAAATCTACAATTTGAATAAAAATATTCATCGTATGCAACATGAAACAAAGGATATTAAAGGATTGCTTATATTTACTACTGAAATATATAAGTGACTTGGAAAAGATTTATCAAGTGCGAAATGCAAATTTAAAACGTGGAAAGATTTATCACATGAATAATGATGTGACCTCCAACTCTGTCCAATTCTGACGCCCAGACGTGTAAATAGCAGTAAACAAAGCCAAATTCTATGTTACCATGCTCAGGCATTTCAAAGGCATTCAGTACAATGTTCAACGAAGAGTTACTGTACACCTGTTGGCTCTTTAACTTATAGAATGACTTAAGTCCCAAGTACTCGAATGTGATATATGGCGTTTCGTATAAAGGTATCTTGATCTGACTATTAGCCATGCTACCCTATTCACAGTTTGTTTTCTGAAAGCCGATGTATACCAAGCAGTGAAATGTTGGGGCTGAAATACTGTACGAGCAATATTAAATCAGAAAATCTTTAGATTACTAATCTTAATGAAAGACAATGTCACATAGGTATGCTAATTTCATGTGAAATGTGAGGGTGATTATAAACTATAACAAGCGAAGATTTAACTGTGATGTAAAGATTCAAAACAGCTTTATCCTTTCTCGCATCGTCTGAGGCGCGTCCTGGAGTCTAAAAATAGATTCATCAGCGAGAGACTTTCAATGTAATTTATATATTCCTATCACTGAAGGTCTTATTAGTTCAATCCGACTTGCGCCTGTGTGTATGTGTGTTTGTGCGTGATTTTACTCTGATCAAAGCTTTGCCAGGATAAACTAATATGAAAACCCTTTGACTGAAGCTTCCGCTAAGGAAACAAAGGCTTAGTTCGTTTGACCGAATTCCCTTGAATCAGGGCTTGTATATATACCTGACACAGCAACGTTTGAATTATCCGGAATAGGATTTCCCAAGACGCGAATCCTTTTGGGATATAATGAGAAAGCTTTGTGTAATCTATCGCAGATTATTTAACGAGATCTGGTTTATATTTAGGGTCATCAGGCCACGTTTCTAGTTTTGGTTTCGTTTTCGCAGGTTCGGTGAAGTGTTGTTGTTTATTATTTGCTTCGGGAAGGCAATATTCGGTGCCTTTCTATATAGCAAAATTGGCAAAGTTTCCAAGTCTCTCTATACATCATGGTTCTTACTAATTTATTTACCTGTGAAAAGATGGTGTCTTGAACTTTAGCCTTCTTATTTTTCATGTCAAATAGTTTCTTTAGTCTCTCTAGCTGATGGATTGTACAGTACAACAACACAATTTTCTCTTGTGTTGAAAAACCATTAAGAAACTGTTTTGCCCTGCAGAGGGACTTAATTGATAGCCACCGAAACAATGGTTCTAATCATTCCAGAAT
>NC_061108.1:125926762-125934262 GCF_015104395.2 Macrobrachium nipponense
ATGTTTGTTATGCTTAGGGCACTGAAGACACTAATTGTTCTTATCGGTGTTCCTTCGGCTACAGCTAGTTATCCAACTTATTTTAACGTTTCCTGTCTATTGATTTCCTTCCAAACTTCAGACATGTTCTTAAGGGTGTGCCTCGTGTGAGTTGAGCAGCTTGAGTCAGTTGTACTCACAAATTACCTGCAATATTACCATAATATCATTATCGGCTTTCTTTCTTTGAGACGCCATACCTTGGGAGGAATTTCAAGCTTTCTTTCAATAATCAGCGAGTCTTAACTGCGCTGTAGGCAGTACACGATGGGTATTTGCTCTTATTAGGTCATTTGAGAATTTGCTCGGCTGATGCATCCTTTGGTGTCCAAGATGCACTATTAAACGTTCTCATTATCGAGGTTTGCTATTTTATTTTTCACGTTATTTGACAGTCCTCTTACAATTTTAAGTTTTTGATTTAGTTTTATTTAATGGCAGTCGCTGCATATGGCTTATACTGCCTAGTAATTATCTTTAATATTCTAACATTTCATCATAGCAACAAAATAATTTAACTGGTAAAATATGAAATGGGAAACAATACTTATCTCTTATTTCCATGTTGACGAAAGCTTAGTCTTCAGCCTTTAACTACTGTTGCTGTTGGTATTGTCAGCACTCCAAGAAACGCAATACCTAGGGTATTCAGATATTCAGTAACGTACATTGTCAATTAAATCCATTGTTACGTGACAGATGGAGTAGGAACGTCTAGGTATTTTTGGATAGGCTCGTTTCAACGGCTTTTTATTTATTTATTTTTATTTTATTTTATTTGTTTTTTGTGGGGGGGGGGGGGGGGAAGCTGCCGTCATCGGTGCTTCCATGTTGAACGTAGACTGATGAACGAAGAATTAACTTAGGCCTTTGGTACATATCGTTTATGTCAGACACCTGTAATGCATAAAATAACGTTTATTTCAGAAACGTGTAATGCGTAAATAACGTTTATTTCAGAAACGTGTAATACGTAAATAACGTTTATTTCAGAAACGTGCAATGCGTAAATAACGTTTATTTCTGAGGCCTGTAGTGCCTCTAATGTGTAAATAACGTGAATTTTAGAGACCTGTTATGCATACATTACGTTTATTTCAGAAACCTGTACTGCATCTGATGCGTAAATAAAGTTTATTTGAAAAACCTTTAAGGCGTAAATAACATTTATTTCCGAAACTTGTAATGCTGAAATAACGTTTATTTCAGAAACCTGTAATGCGTCAATAACGTTTATTTCAGAAACTTGTAATGCGTAAGGGTATTAATTCATGTACGTCTTGATTTGAAGCGTTATTTTGTTAACGGGATGTGAAATGATTGAGCAAATTTGGATGAAATGATTTGATGAAATTGCATTTCTCTCTCTCTCTCTCTCTCTTTTCTTCTCGTCTCTCTCCTCTACCCTCTCTCTCTCTCTCTCTCTCTCTCTCTCTCTCTCTCTCTCTCTCCCCGTATAATCGAGCATCGACTAATAAGATTTTCTCTTCTTCTGTATCAAGCTGGCCTTATGCCAGCACAGGCTAGGATGCCTGTTACCGAAATGTACCTTTCTTAAGCATAGATTTAGTTCAGAGGCGACTAATAGTCTCACTAGATTCATAATGCTGTACTTACCGACAATAGGTAGTCAGTAGCTGTTTCCTCTTCAGGTATTATGTTAATGGGTCCCATCTTCATTGGTAAAATATTTAAATGCCCGTATTTTCAGAGAGAATTCAAATGAATAATAAACAAGTAAAGAAATACGCCGGAGTTGCTTCGACGCATTCGAGTTTTCTGCACAGCGTATAAGGTTATATAAAACTCAGCCACGGCCCAGATGGTGGCGTATAATGCTGTATTAAAGTCTCAGCCACGGCCCGGTGGTGGCCAGATGCATGATCATGGCTAACTTTAACCGTAAATAAAATCAAAACGACTGAGGCTAGAGGCTTGCAATTTGTTATGTCTGATGCTTGTAGAGTGGATGATCAACATGCCAATTTGCAGCCCTCTAGCCACAATAGTTTTTAAGATCTAAGGGCAGACAGAAAAATAGTCATCTCAATAGCTTTCTCTTTACAGAAACCTAAAAAGTATGGCCAGTCTGGTTAGATTTCTTATACCAATAAGGACTTAAGTATCACTGTATCAATCATTTATGATAATTAACTTAAAAATTGTACCTTTTAGAGTAAAATATCATTAGAGACATTTAAAAAAAAGTGATTATAAAAGTGCAGTCTTTCGCCGTCTGCTGGAAAACTTTCGCGTCCTCCTCAGGTAGATTTTATGTCCCCACTCCTTTATACTACAGGGCCTTTTATGCTCTTCAAGTTTGGTGATTTTCACCTTCTCGAGCTTGAAACTTTGTCCATTTTGGTAAGGATTTATTTCCTCTTCTTAACCAGGCGGCTCTTCGCGGCCTCTTCAAGTTTATTTCAGAGCATTTTCTCGGAAGGTATTTCACACTTTAGAGCCGAGTGCGTTTAATCAGCATTATCTAGATTGTATTTAACTCGGCACTGAGGTGCATTTCATCCTGTGACTGAAACTAGATTATTTAATCTTAAAAAGTGCAAAAAATGAATTATTCACTTTTAGAGACGTATTGTCCTACCGTCAATCTTTCCGACCAAAATAACCCTATATTCAAACAAATAATGCACTTCCTCTGTATTATTTTTTTTCGACTAGAATTTCTCATGCAGGGGTTTCCTTCAATATCTCGGCCTTATTGCTTTATGAAAGCGCATAAAAACCTCTTGCCCTCACTCACCACTTCCTTGCTTCATTGTTATACTTTCATTTCGTCCTGGGATGCAAGTCGCACCCCTTGTTATGGGCCACAGAGTCCAAACTGAGTACTTTCGTGTACTCTTACTTTATTCTTGGATAAACTTTTCCAACTTTTTCACGCGGAAATTCATCCCCGGATAGTAGTGGGCTTATTTGTTATCGTTCTTCATTTGAACTCTGATTTCGATATAGAAGATAATTGACGATGATATGCTCCTCAAATAGCTTAGAGGAGACATCTCATATCTCCTAGTGGTACATACCTGAGGATGTTGTGCAATTAGAACCACAAAAGTTCAGGTGAAGATAAGGTGTATTGCCACTTTACAAAAATTCACTTTGTATTTTACTTGTATACATCCATACATATCATTGAGGAGTGAGAGATGTGTATTTCTGGCGATAGAAGTTCACTCTCGACGTGGTTCGGAAGTCACGTAAAGCCGTTGGTCCCGTTGCTGAATAACCACTGGTTCCATGCAACGTAAAAACTCCATACAAACAAACATCTATACATATATATATATATATATATATATATATATATATATATATATATATATATATATATATATATATATATATATGTGTGTGTGTGTGTGTGTGTGTGTGTGTGTGTGTGTGTGTGTGAGACTGGTAAAAATGTTCTATTACAACAGAATTCCATCTAGTAAGAGGAGCCCATAAAAGCACCAAAATATAGAGAGAAAAATACTATATTTATGAGACTGCTGTCTCCCTCTTCAGATAGATGAATGAGAAAAGTTTGCAGAAAAGGTGGTATTTATACCAAGAGATCCATCCACAGATAAGCCAATTTAGGTCACTCCCGCTGATAATCTTCCTTAAATCTCCTTAAGCGTTGGTGGAATGAAAATCTTGTCGATCACATCTGAATCCCATGCTCCTTTTGAGATGTTCATTACCTACCTCTCTTTAATTAAGGCCTATTCCATCATTTGACTCTTGTACCGGCAGTTTCTGCTATAAATTATATGTGACAAATTCCAGTTTATTCTATGGTTATATTCATTTATATGGTTGAAAATAGCTGAGTTCTGTTGTCCATACCTAACTGACCGTTTGTGTTGTATTAATCTCTGGGGAAGTGATTTTCCTGTAAATCCGATGTAAGATTGGTCACAGTCCTGGCATGGGATTTATTAGATATATATATAAATAATATCTATTATATTATATATTATATATATATTATATTATATATATTTATATAATAATTATATATATAATATATGTTTATAGTATTAATATATAATAGATATATAATATATATTATAATATAATAATAATATTATATAAATATAAATATAATATAGTATATATAAATATATGTTTATAATTAAAATATGTTGTATATATATATATTATAATACATTATATAAATATAATATAAATATATATATATATATATATTATTATACTATATATATATATAATATATATTATTTATTATCTATTGCTTATTCATTTAATAATTTACCTTATTTTCATTTTCTTTTCTAATAACTGATCTCTTCTTTCTGTATTTTCTATTATCTTCTGTGACTTCTTTTGGATGTACACTATATTCTTTGGAAGCTAGAATTTGAAGCCAGTGGCCCATGTTAGGCACGTTCCATATTAATCGTTTTTTATCTTTTGAATAATAATATAATAATAATAATAATTAATAATAATAATAATAATAATAATGATAATAATAATAGTAAATAATAATAATAATTTCCATTCTTACCTTCTCTGTTTTCAGTTGCGAGAGAGTCGCACTTTACCATTCTCGAGGGGATAGCTTTGGTGTCATGTTATCCACGTAATGGAGTCCGTGTCTGTCAGACCGCTACTTTGCATTGTTATGCATATGTTTCCTCTTTCCGGCACTCCTCGCTGCATTTTTGAAGCAGACACATCAAGCTGCTTTTGTTTGTTTCCGCGTCACGTCAGTAACAGAATTACGCGAAGAGTGAAAAGCTGATCTAGTATTTCAGTCATAATATCTTTCCAGTGTGAGCTGGTCAGCTGGTATAGTGGTTACTGTTGTGATATTCCACTCAGATATCGAGGATTCGCGTCTCCCCCGGGCCGATGAAAAATCACTTGCTCTGTATGATGATCAGATACTGTGCCGCTGTGTGGGGTCTTTAGCGGTGGGAGGTTGAAACCAACATTCTTTGGAAGCTTGAATTGCAAGTCAGTGGCAACCTGTGTGCTTGTTCCATGCGAATAGGTTTTATCTACTAAAAAAAATATAATAATACTAATAATTTCTTCCACCTTAGATTTTTATGGAGACTATTTTACCTTGGACAATTATTCGTGCTTGATTTGCTTTTTAAGTGAAAAATTCTTTTACGTGGCAGTTTTTGTAGTATTTCCCTTCTCGGATTGGCACAAATTAGATTTTTCATTTTCATGTTTACTTCCCGTGTCCAACTGGATATTAAAATAAAAAACCTTTTCAGTTCGATGAAGTATATATTATGGGAGAAATTGCTTCGGTAAAATTATATCGTAAACTCTGAAATAGATATTATGGAAGAAATTGCTTCAGTTGAATTATATCGTAAACCCTGAAATAGATATTATGGAAGAAATAGCTTCTGTAGACCTGAAATAGATATTACGGGAGAAATTGCTTCATTAGAATCATATCGTAAATCTTGAAATAGATTTTATGGGAGAAATTGCTTCGGTAGAATTATATCTTAAACGCTGAAATAGATTTTATGGGAGAAATTGCTTCGGTAGAATTATATCGTAAACTCTGAAATTTATATTACGCCAGAAATTGCTCCAGTAGACTAATCGTAAATCCTGAAATAGATGTTATGGGAGAAATTGTTTCGGTAGAATTATATAGTAAACTCTGAAATAGATATTATGGGAGAAATTGCTGCTGTAGAATTATAAATCGTAAACCCTGAAATAGATATTATAATACTTTTGTAACAGGGACGCATGGATGGAGCGCCTCCTTTTAGTGTCATTAACCCTAGACTTCCAAATCCTTTGAATCCCTGAGGGAAAATAATCCTCAGGAAAGGTTACAAATTTTCTTATTCCACGTCAACGAATTAAAACATTGAGTAATGTATTGACTTCAAATCCCGTGTATTTGGATTTTTCTCGCTAATAAATTATTAATTTAACCCATTATCACTTGCAAATTTACCTTCTTGGTGCTCAGTGATATCGAGATTTCGAGGGTTTGAGGTTTTATTTACTTTTTTTGAAAAGGAAATATTGGTTTTCAAGTGGACATAGTCACATGGGAACAGAGAAAAGTTGACAGTTTTATTCACACTTTATAAAAAGGAATTATTGATATCAAAATGCAGTCACATGAAACCAGAAAAAAGGTTATATACCCCTTTACGAGGGTAATGCTTTCAGTGCACCTCACCTGGTGCATTTTACGCATTATTTAAAAGATATTTGTAGCGTCCCTTCAGCGCCTAGCAGCACCGGATTTTAAACCTTTTACTTTACCTCCTCTCCCTCTTCCTTTCTTCAGTCTGGCTGTCCAGTCTCTCTCCATAACTATTACCTCTTAATGTACTGTAAAGTTTTTTCTCATTTCCACCTTCAAATCCTTCTTTGTCCTACTTATTTAATAGAGCCCTTGATTTTACTGTCCAACAACTTCAGCTCCTTGTCGCTGTCTTAATCACTGATTGGCCGGATGTCTCCCAGTGCATGACCTGACAGCGTAAATTTTAGACTAAATCAGAAAACTGATAAAACTTGCTTAAGCAAATGTTCACGATAAAATGTTTTTGAGAAGATAAATGAAATAAATTACATTTGGAAAAAGGATTATGATAAGGTTTTGTCTAAGAATAGACGACCTTTTAATCGAATAATATGTTCTTCATGCCTGATGTAGAGGTGGTTTCTGGAAATAATTATTCCCGTTCACTCATCAGCGTCCGTTGTCAGATTTCAAAGCCACTCAGAGGCGGTAACAGATCAATAATAATACTAAAAATACTAATGATAATAATGAATATTATTTATTATTATTATTATTATTATTATTATATTTTTTTTTTATATTATTATTATTTTATTTATTATTATTATTATTTATGGGTCGCCTGAAATACTGCTCTCTCTCTCTCTCTCTCTCTCTCTCTCTCTCTCTCTCTCTCTCTCTCTCTCTCTCTCTCTCTCTCCGGCATCCATTGTCATCAATAATCGAGTATGGATTCATTATTTATTCCATTTTAGTGCACGTAAAATGTCGTTAAGCCCTAAAAGAGATGAATGAGTTTTTTTTTCCGAATCAAGACTGACGCACAATTATTTGTTGCTTAAATGATTTACACGTATCAATAAAAGTGTCTGGTAGGAAGGGCGAATTATTCAAGTGAGATGAAAGTGAATTCTTAGTGATTTGGACAAAAATATATGACTTCAATGGGAGAATATTCTCCAGCCGGAACGAAATATCTTTTCATCATATATCAATGACTGCACTGTACTAAATATTGCATATCTTTCTAGTGTTATGGTGTATGGAGTTTTGTTGGCGAATATTTTCCAGGATACTACTTGGGGACGAGCATTTGACTGATTACCATGAAACTTGGGGGGAATATAGCACCAATATTTAACTGAATATTACCTCTCTGAATGCGAATATCTGACTGGATAACGTTT
>NC_061108.1:125939262-125941762 GCF_015104395.2 Macrobrachium nipponense
ACCTATGTCAGTGGTGCACAGATTCATAAGAAATCTAAGAAGTATTAGTCTCTTAAACTTCTGAGCTCTGTCATCTATAGCACTGCTAGGATAATCCTTCCACAGTTTTATTTCTTTTGTCCCACAGCTTTTGTGTGGGATTCCACTGAAGATTAATCTCACGGTGATGGCTTTCCATATATATATTTTAGTCTCATATTTTGGATGTTATACTCATGCGTTAACCTGGAGCTTCATAGATCCAAGTCTTTCTTGAGAGCCTTAGCAATGTGGAATCGATTTGTAGTAGATTCCTGGCTTCATATTCATCATTTGTTCTTTATTTGTCATAAATGTTCGACTGCTCTATGTATATCCTGTTGTTACGAAAAATATTCCGGTGTCAATGGCTATAGTTTATGCGACGCCAGAATTTAGCTTAAAAAATCAACCAGTCATTCACTCATACACGGTTAAGGTCGGTCACTATGGGTGGTATATGAACTTTATAATGAAGATGCAGTTCAGAAACCACGAGTTAACAATACTACATACCAAAGGCACCTACACAACATCTTAAGCGATGTCCCTGATGGTTGAGTATTTTAACACCATTGATTCACGTCTCTCCTTGAGAACCTCACTGGATTACTTTCAAGATATATATGTACACACACACACACATATATATACATGTATACATATAAATATTTACTGTTTTGCATTTTGTTCCTCTCTCTGTCGTTCTATCCTTCTTACCTTCTTCGTTTTTCCTTTCATTTCTTTACAGAATTTCGATAGTAAATTTCGTTACCCCACGGAGTTGGTGCCAGTCTGCTGAACACATTCCTGTGTCCAGAATTCTAGAAGGCGGCCGACTTAATATTATTATTATTATTATTATTATATTATTATTATTATTAATATTATTATTTTTATTATTATTATTATTATTATTATTATTATTATTATTATTATTCTGGAAGAAGATCTTCTTTAATACTGGTTTTATTGAAAATAATGGCTATTTCAAACGCGTTTATTTTGTATAGATTTTCTCTATTCTTCTTTTTACTGACTTTTCTTCTGTACTCAAGTTGGCAAACGAAACGCCAACTTGAGTGCAGAAGAAAAGTCAGTAACAAGAAGAATAGTGAAACTTCTATACAAAATATAGTCGGATCAAATAGCCATTATTTTCAATAAAACCTGTATTTATTATTATTATTATTATTATTATTATTATTATTATTATTATTATTATTATTATTATTATTATTATTATTATTATTATTATTATTTCTTCGTTTCTCGGAATTGTGATTATAGTCGCTTTTCATTTTGGTAGTTTCCTGTATCATTCGTTCTTATTAAGGTTTTTCGTGAGTTAGTCGTTTTAGTACGTATTTCCTTCGACAAGGAGGTTACGTATTTAGTGCGGTTTGTTGCTCTGATTTTTATGTTGATTAGTGTTCACTAGACTTCAAAGTCTCCCACGAATGCCTTGTGATTATTCGGATGATACGACTGCAAAATCACGAGGTCACGAAAATGGCGTTAATCATCAAAATCTAGAGACTTGTATCTCCCTACCTATAGTATTTGAGAACATAATGTGAATATTTCAGTGCCCCATAAATCATTGTCATATGTCGACTAAAAACATGGGGACATACCCGGAATGATGCATTACTTCATATTTGTAAATTCTGATTTCGTGTTTAAAGGATTCGGAATATTGTTTGACATCATGCAGTCGTTATAATTGTTACCGTTACTTTTATTACTGTTATTATTTTATTGACAATAACAGCTGTTTCTACGGTATTTAAGTCCTCCCTACTCGTTTTATAACTTTCCTCTCATCAAGAGGATGAGAAGAAAGCTATAAGATGACTAGAGAAGACTTAAACACATTACATACCATAGAAACGGCTGTTATTTTTACCGCTACTCCCCTCAGAGAAAGTCTCCGCCATTATTATTACTATCATTATTATTAGTAGTAATATCAATTAGAGCGGTAACAGAAGCCTCGCGCGAATAATCTCCCATGATCACTGGTGTTGACGTGACGTGGAAGTTGAGAGATTACCAACTTTTACAATTCAATTTCCTTTGACCTAATCGCGAGTCATGGAACTTCCTGCGTTCCCGATGGAATAAAGCCTCATTCGAGCTGATTAGAAGTCTAATTACTCTTAACGCTGCTTACTACGCAATAATCAATTTCGTCTTTCTGATTATTTCCCTGTGTGGTTCATACACTCACACACACACACACACACACACAACACACATATATATATATATATATATATATATATGTGTGTGTGTGTGTGTGTGTGTGTGTGTGTGTGTGTGTGTGTATGTGGGTTTGTGAGCAATTATGTATTTTCTTACTGATTCATTTGAAAGAAACTTGTATTGTTCAGATGGTAAAACATGCCTTTGACTTAAAGTGATCTCGGTGTTTTAATATTGCGTTTCTTTGGACTAGGATGAATGCTATATATTTTGT
>NC_061108.1:125946762-125981762 GCF_015104395.2 Macrobrachium nipponense
TTTCTTTTTAGGCATTGCATTCCGTCTCTTTAACCTTCGCAAAAAGACAGGGAACGAGAGAAATGAATATATGATAATTAAAGCACTTAATAAAGAGTCGTTCAGGTCACTATTGTAAAGATATCTCATGTGTACTTTGTACCCAGGAACTGCTCTCGAATTTATTCAGGCGTATTTCTCTTCTGCTGCTCGAATTCGTATTCGCCTTTATGAATGATGCATTTTTCGTGCTGCTATTGTTCCCATCGACAGAGGAAAAATGTGTTTTATTCCTTTGTTTACTGACGTCAGTTTCCATGAGGTTTTTCTGCTTTATATCAGCTTTTTTCCAGTATCTGATGTCAACCGAGTTTAAGCGAGATTTTTCAGTTGACATGAACACGTTCTGGAATAAACAAAACTCGGTCGTTTCCTTACATTTTATTTATTGTTTTTTTTGGCGAAAAATAAAGTTATTTTTCGCACCTTTTCTCGGTGATGTTGAAAAAATAACGGATGCTTTTAACTTTTTTCTGATTATTATTATTTACTAATTATTTTGTTTTCTTATTTGCGAAAAATAAAGTTATTTTTTGCACCTTTCTCGGTGAGTGAAAAAATAACGGATGCTTTTCACTTTTTCTTTGATTTAGTCATTTATACTAATTATTTTGTTTCTTATTTGCGAAAAATAAAGTTATTTTTTGCACCTTTTCTCGGTGATGTTGAAAAAATAACGGATGCTTTTCACTTTTTTTTCTGATTTATTTATTTATTTACTAATTTATTTTGTTTTCTTATTTTGCGAAAAATAAAGTTATTTTTCGCACCTTTTCTCGGTGATGTTGAAAAAAATAACGGATGCTTTCACTTTTTTTTCTGCAATTTATTTATAATTTACTAATTTATTTGTTTTCTTATTTGCGAAAATAAAAGTTATTTTTTGCACCTTTTCTCGGTGCTGTTGAAAAAATAACGGATGCTTTTCACTTTTTTTTCGGATTTAATTATTCATTCACTAATTTATTTTGTTTTCTTATTTTGCGAAAAATAATAAAGATATTTTTTTGCACCTTTTTCTCGTGATGTTGAAAAATAAACGGATGCTTTCACTTTTTTTTTCGATTATTTATTTATTATAATTTATTTGTTTTATTATTGCGAAAATAAAGTTATTTTTTGCACCTTTTCTGGTGATTTGAAAAAAAACGTGATGCTTTCACTTTTTTTTTGATTATTTATTTATTTACTAATTATTGTTTTATTATTTTTCTGTACAAAATAAAAAGTTATTTTTTCACCTTTTCCCGGTGATGTTGAAAAAATAACGGAATGCTTTTCACTTTTTTTGATTTATTTATTTATGTACTAATTTATTTTGTTTTCTTATTTTGCGAAAAATAAAGTATTTTTGCACCTTTTCTCGGTGAGTTGAAAAAATAACGGATGCTTTTACTTTTTTTTCTGATTTAGTTATAGTTACTAAGTTATTGTTTTCTTATTTGCGAAAATAAAGATTTTTTGCACCCTTTCACGGTGATGTTGAAAAAATAACGGATGCTTTTCACGTTTTTTTCGATTTATTATGATTACTAATTTATTTGTTTTCTTATTTTGCGAAAAATAAAAGTTATTGTTGCCACCTTTTCGCGGTGATGTTGAAAAAATAACGGATGCTTTTACGTTTTTATGAATTTATTTATGATTTACTAATTTATTTTGTTTATTATTTTGCGAAAATAAAGTTATTTTTTTGCACCTTTTCTCGGTGATGTGAAAAAATAAACGGGATGCTTTTCACTTTTTTTTTCTTATTTATTTATTTATTTACTTAATTTATTTTGTTTTCTTATTTGCGAAAAATAAAGTTATTTTTGCACTTTATCGGTGAGTGAAAAATAACGGATGCTTTTCACTTTTTCTGATTTATTTATTTATTTACTAATTTATTGTTTTCTTATTTTGCGAAAATAAAGGTATTTTTGCACCTTTTCTCGGTGATGTTGAAAAAATAACGGGATGCTTTCACTTTTTTTCGATTTATTTTATTTATTTTACTACCCTTACTTTTGTTTTCTTATTTGCGAAAAATAAAGTTATTTTTTGCACCTTTTCTCGGGATGTTGAAAAAAATAACGGATGCTTTTCACTTTTTTTTCTGATTTATTTATGTATTTATAATTTATTTTGTTTTCTATTTTTTTGCGGAAAAAATAAAGTTATTTTTTGCAACCCTTTTCTCGGTGAGTTGAAAAAATAACGGTGCTTTTCACTTTTTTTCTGATTTATTTTATTTACTTTATTTTAATTTTTTTTTTTTTTTTTTTTTTTTTTTTTTATTTGTTTCTAATTTGCGGGAAAAATAAAAGTTCATTTTTTGCAACCTTTTCTGGTGATGTTGAAAAAATAACGGATGGCTTTTCACTTTTTTTTTCTGATTATTTATTATTTACTAATTTATTTGTTTTCTTATTTTGCGAAAAATAAAGTTATTTTTTGCACCTTTTCTCGGTGATGTTGAAAAAAATAAAACGGATGCTTTTCACTTTTTTCTGATTATTTATTTATACTAATTTATTTTGTTTCTTATTTTTGCGAAAAAATAAAGTTATTTTTTGTTTTGCTTTTCTCGGTTATGTTGAAAAAATAACGGATGCTTTTCACTTTTTTTTTCTGATTTATTTATTTAATTTAATAATTTTTGTTTGTTTCTTATTTGCGAAAAAATAAAGTTATTTTTTTGCACCTTTTCTCGGTGATGTGGAAAAAATAACGGATGCTTTTCACTTTTTTTGGATTTATTTATTTATTTTTAACTAATTTATTTTGTTTCTTTTTTATTTGCGAAAAATAAAGTTATTTTTTTGCACCTTTTTCCCCCCCGGTGATGTTGAAAAAATAACGGATGCTTTTCACTTTTTTTTTGATTTATTTATTTATTTATAATTTATTTTGGTTTTTCTTATTTTGCGAAAAATAAGTTTATTTTTTTGCAACCTTTTCTCGGTGATGTTGAAAAAAATAACGGTGCTTTTCACTTTTTTTTCCTGATTTATTTGTTATTTATTTATAATTTATTTTTGTTTTCTTATTTGCCATGGCTTTAAAAAAAAGGATTTTTTGCACCTTTTCTCGGTGATGTTGAAAAAAATAACGGATGCTTTTCACTTTTTTTCTGATTTATTTATTTATTTTAAGTATTTCGTTTTTCTTATTTGCGGTAAAATTTAGTTATTTTTGCCACCTTTTCTCGGGATGTTGAAAAAATAAACGGATGCTTTTCACTTTTTGTTTTCGATTATTTTTATTTATTTACTAATTTATTTTGTTTTCTTATTTTGCGAAAAATAAAGTTATTTTTTGCACCTTTTCTCGGTGATGTTGAAAAAATAACGGATGCTTTTCACTTTTTTTTCTGATTTATTTATTTATTTACTAATTTATTTTGTTTTCTTATTTTGGCGAAAAAATAAAGTTATTTTTGCACCTTTTCTCGGTGATGTTGAAAAAATAACGGATGCTTTTCCACTTTTTTTCTGATTTATTTATTTTATTTAATTAATTTATTTTGTTTTTCTTATTTTTGCGAAAAAAAATAAAGTTATTTTTTGCACCTTTTCTCGGTGATGTTGAAAAAATAACGGATGCTTTTCACCCTTTTTTTTTTCTATTTATTTATTTATTACAATTTATTTTGTTTTCTTATTTTGCCCGAAAAAATAAAGTTATTTTTTGCCACCTTTTTCTCGGTGATGGTTGAAAAAATTTAACGGATGCTTTTCACTTTTTTTTCTGATTTATTTATTTATTTACTAATTTATTTTGTTTTCTTATTTTGCGAAAAATAAAGTTATTTTTTGCACCTTTTCTCGGTGATGTTGAAAAAATAACGGATGCTTTTCACTTTTTTTTCGATTTATTTATTTATTTCTAATTTATTTTGTTTTCTTATTTTGCGAAAAATAAAGTTATTTTTTGCACCTTTTCTCGGTGATGTTGAAAAAATAACGGATGCTTTTCACTTTTTTTTCTGATTTATTTATTTATTTACTAATTTATTTTGTTTTCTTATTTTGCGAAAAATAAAGTTATTTTTTGCACCTTTTCTCGGTGATGTTGAAAAAATAACGGATGCTTTTCACTTTTTTTCTGATATTTATTTATTTACTTTATTTATTTGTTTTCTTAATTTGCGAAAAATAAAGTTTTATTTTTTGCACCTTTTCTCGGTGATGTTGAAAAAATAACGGATGCTTTTCACTTTTTTTTCTGATTTATTTATTTATTTACTAATTTATTTTGTTTTCTTATTTTGCGAAAAATAAAGTTATTTTTTTTGCACCTCAGGCGGTGATGTTGAAAAAATAACGGATGCTTTTCACTTTTTTTTTCTGATTTATTTTTTTATTTTTAAAAATAAATTTACATATTTTTTGTTTTTTTATTTGCGATAGTTATTTTTTGCACCTCGTTGTTGAAAAAAAAATGGATGCTTTTTCACTTTTTTTCTGATTTATTTATTTATTTACATTATTTATTTTGTTTTCTTATTTTGCGAAACATAAAGTTATTTTTCGCACCTTTTCTCGGTGATGTTGAAAAAATAACGGATGCTTTTCACTTTTTTTTCTGATTTATTTATTTATTTACTAATTTATTTTGTTTTCTTATTTTGCGAAAAATAAAGTTATTTTTTGCACCTTTTCTCGGTGATGTTGGAAAAATAACGGATGCTTTTAACGGTTTTCTGGTCCTGGATATTTCTGTGGAACATTATTCTTTCATGAAGATATTCATGTGCTCAGAGACCTCCTCATTACTTAAGACTTAGGATAAAAGAGAAAATATTGGTAAAACTGAGATATTAATCTACTAGTATTAGTGGACTCTCGGCCTTTGTTCGAGAAACTCTCACCCACATCGGTAAGTCGTTTCTTTTCCTTTCAGTCATTTTGATTGTACTGTTTTTTATATTTTTATGTTATTCAGCATTTGATTTATTACATATTTGTTATTTTATCGAAAATATATATGCACACAAGCAGTTGTGCTACTTTTTCTGGTAGTTCGTCTTCATACAAAAGCCAGTATTTCTGGGGGAGTTGCACTAAGGAAGGTCATCAATAATAATAATAATAATAATAATAATAATAATAATAATAATAATAATAATAAAATAATACAGCGCAGGTTATGATTCCCCTCAGGTTTAATGTATTTACAAGGTAAGATTATCTCGATATTAAATGAAGTATGGAAATATATGGTTTATATATATATATAATATTATATATATATATATATATATATATATATATATATATATATATATATATATTTTATATAGATATATATATATATATGTATATATATATATATATATATAATAATATAATAATATATATATATATATATATATATATATATATTTTAAGCAGTCGCTCTTAGTTTACTTTTAGACGACGCCGTTTAAGAACTCCATCGTCGCAGTCATTGGCATTACACTTCATGGCCCGACCGGATTTTCCCATAACCATTCACAAAGCTCGGACTGTTTCCAAGATGACGCCTTGAAATCTTAATTGAAAAAAGTTACTTCCATCTTTGCGTTAATTTAATTCAACTCTGATCCTGAAAATTACGTTCTTGTTTAATCTCTCATTAGTACCAACCCCCCACCCCCCACCCCCCACCCCCCATCCCCCACCCCGCCTTAGCAATGCGTTTAACCATTCACTTCAGACTTTATGTATAAAGGAACTGTTGGCACCCCTTATCTCTGAGAAGGGCTACCAACATTCTTATTCAAGGTCTGGCTTTATATTTGTCTCCAGGTCTGACTTGCATAATTTATTCAGTAAACAAATATATACTTCCTGGAACGTTGCCCTTTTCCCTTTTTCAGTGGAGGCTCCCCTGGAAAGCCATAACACTTTCCAGCAATTCCATACATAGGGATTAGCTTATATATTCCTCGCCTATTTTCCGTTTAATTGACTGTCCAAAATCTTCTTCTAGAGAGTTTTTATTGTCTTACAGATTTTAGCAATATTTAAAGATTAAAATATCTTTTAAAAGTTTTTTTATATGTTCCAAAATATATTTATCTGCATTAATTCTTATAAAGTCTTGTTTAGTCATTGTGTATTATTTACTTTTTATCTTCTAAGTTTTTGGCCAATTAATCACAATGATTTTCGTTAGCGCCTCAGTGGCATGATCGGTATGGTCTTGGCCTGCCATCTCGGTGGCCGCGAGCTCAATTCTCGGGCATTCCATTGAGGGGTGTATTTCTGGTGATAGAAGTTCACTCTCGACGTGGTTCGGAAGTCACGTAAAGCCGTTGGTCCCGTTGCTGAATAACCAATGGTTCTATGCAACGTAAAAACACCATACAAACAAACTGTGATATTTATTGATTTCTGTTTATTTGAACGCCTAATGACAGTTTCAGTATAATATAAGTTTTACACTGTGTCTCTTGTCTTATTTGTTTCTTTGTGTTCCCGTTTCATATTATTATTATTTTTGTTATTCCGTTTGTAAGTCTTTTTGCAACAACCTAGCATTATTTATGAAATTTCAAAAACCCACAAACCGTGATGCTCCTTTTACTCTCAAGAAAGAGATACACCGACGTATTTTTCCCCTGTAGGCCTCCCCCGGAGACTTACATTGAAGGAAAAGCCTTTTACTCTAAGAGAAAAGCGTTTTTCTGAAAAGGGGGATCTAGACGATATTTTCTGGTTTTCCTTCTTCTGCCATTATCGATTAGAGAGGGAACTGAAAAGAAACCAACAAAATTACTGTGCATGACGTGTTTACTTATAAGTATTAACATTTTATTTTACTCAACACTTATAAGTGAACACGTTATACACAGTAATTTTGTGGGTTTCTTTTTCAATCTTCAGAAGAAAGCTGAGAGAGAGGGAATGTTAGTTCGTTCTAAAATGAATTGATCTCGTTATTGAACGTCATCCAATTTTCAAATATGTTTTATATATGGAAGAGGAGACTTTATCTAATGACAAATAAAAACAAGGCATGCCTTCGTTAAGATTTAGTTAAGTATAGTTTAGTTATACCAGGCCACTGAGCTGATTAACAGCTCTCCTAGGGCTAGCCCGAAGGATTAGATATTTTTACGTGGCTAGGAACCAATTAGTCACCTAGCAAAGGGACCTGCAGTTTACTGTGTGATCCGAACCACATTATATCGAGAAATGAATTTCTATCACGAGAAATAAATTCCTCTGATTCCGCGTTGGCCGAGCCGAGAATCGAACTTCGAACCACTGAATTGGTAGCCGAGCGTGAAAACCACTCGTCCAACGAGGAACTTCGTTAAGATTAAGAGGTAAATGTTGTTTTTCACCTAAATTAGTTTGAAATTCGTTTCCGAGGTCGTTTTTTCAAAGTGCATAATCCTGGGGTTGTTTTCTGTTGTGTTTCATTTCATCTCGCGCTGCCTGTGCCTGAAGCACATTGCTTCATCTGAGGGAACTTTCCAATGGGTACTTCATTTTCATGATTCCCGCTGAATTTTCTCTTTATCTTTTTATAATTTGTTATGTATGTTTACGTACAGAGAAAAATAAGTGTTACGCGTGTCGAATAATATCAAAATTTCCAGTTAGTGGTTCAGCAATGAGGCAAGGGAGGGTGTAAAACCATAGATATACGTTCAGTGGATCAGCTGTGATTCCAAGTATATGTAGTTTTATATTATTTGGTTTCACTCGTTTTTTATGCCTTTTGTGATAGGGTTCATACACTGTTGGTGTGGTCTTTTTCTAGCCACCAGTTCAAATCCCAAGAAGGATGTTTGATTTATTATTATTTTTATGTATGATAGGGGGCACGGGCAACACGTATCCTAAAAAGTGTTTTGAATATCATATTCGTGATCCGTAGATCTTCATAATTCCAACAAAATCTTATTATTCTATTTTGAACTCAGACGTAAAGAGGATTTAAACGGACTAACAAACATGCACATAGTACATTATGTTCAGAATATAGATATAAACGTAGATGTAGCATCTCCATTAATGTCAGCAACTTACGGAATATATTTTTGACAGAACAACGGTTATCATGACTAACAGTTGAAAGTGTAAATGTTAATTAGTAAAGTAAACGCTAAGCAAAATACGAAACCACTCTCAGATCATCCAACAACAATCCTTCGGAGCCTGGGATCCATTACAGGGATTCTTTCGTCATTTTCCTCAACTGTAATTAGAATTCCGATCAGAAAAGTGACCTCTCGCGAGCCATAGGAGGATAAAGCCCTGGCGAATTCTTCGTTCGTCTGCTCAGAAGAAATGGGACATAAAGCAGTCTGTGCTTTGTGATTGGATGACAAAGAAATCTGTACTTCATGCATGACTAAATGATATGGCTTAATAACGTGATGAGGAAGAAAGCTGTACTCTATAAATTGGCGATAAAAAACTGTGCTTTACGAATTGGTGATAAAATCCGTGCTTTGTGATTTGATGATACGGAAACCTGTACTTTGTAATTTGATGATACAGATATCTGTGCTGTATGACTTATCATAAAGAAATCCGCGCTTTATGACTTGATAAAGAAGTCTGTACTTTGTGATTTGATGATGAAATATGTGCTTTCTCACTCGACATTAAAGTCATATGTGCTTTATGACTTGATGCTGAAGATGAATGGGCCTTATGAATTGATGATAAAGAAATCTGTATTTCATGACTTGCTGTTTAAGAAATCTGTTCTTTATAAATTGATAATAAAGTAATGTGTGCTTTATGACTTGATGATAAGGAAGTCTGTGTCTTTATGAGTTGATGATAAAGAAATCTGTGCTTTATGATCTGATGATAAAGAAATCTGTGCCCCTATGACTTGATAAAGAAAGCTGTCCTGTATGACTTGATGATATTAAAATCTAAAATCTGTGCTTTATGATTTGATGATAATGAAATCTGTGTTTTGTGACTTGAAGATAGTAAAATCTGTGCTCCATGATTTGATGATAAAGAAATCTGTACCTTTATGACTTGATAAAGAAATCTGTGCTCTATAACTTAATAAAATCAGTGCTTTATGATTTCATGATAAAAAAAAAAGCTGTGCCGTTATGACTTAATAAAAACTCTGTGCTTTATGACTTGATGATAAATAAATATGTGCTTTAGGACTTGATTAAGAAATCTAATTCTCTATGACATGATGATAAAATAATATGTGCTTTATAACTTGATGAGAAAGAAGTCTGTGCTTTGTTACGTGATGATATAGAAAGCTGTGCTTTATCACCGAATGATAAAGAAATCTGTGCTTTATGACTTGATGATAAAGAAGTCTGTGCTATACGTATGACTTGACCTCATCTATGTTTAGCACTAGCACTGAGGAATGCTGGGATATTTCTCTCCTCATCCCTCCATCCCGGCTACAAAAGGAGAGAGAGAGTGATTGACAGGGAGGGCGCGAAGAGAGCAGATGAGAGGTTAGGACGAGAGGGGTCGGATTAGGGAGTCCGACGACGAGGGAGAGAGAGAGATGTGGCGTAGCTGAAAGAAAAGGAAAGGCAACGAAGGCGAGAAAAAGGGACAGAGGTGACAATTACGAACGAGGAGAACGCAGATGGAAATTCTAATGGGGTCAGCCAAACAGAAGGCTAGACAGGAGAACCCATAATTCAATCACGCAGTTGGCGTGATAGTTATTTATGTTGATGCTATGAGAGAGAGAGAGAGAGAGAGAGAGAGAGAGAGTAGCTAGATGAGTGAGAGAGGATGGAGGCGATCAGAACGTGGGTCCCTTCCATCATTCGTTTAAAGGAGGTTCCTATAATAGAAACAGAAGTGTGTTAGTAGGATCTCCGGTGGCTCCACTTGACGTGTTGTTGTGTCGATGTGTTGGGTCGACTATTTTTTTTTTTTATTCGCCCATTGTTGTTGTTTTTGCATCCTCGATTATCTGGTTTTGCAGGTGTCTCGTTGTTGTAACAGCTTTCGTTTTATATGAGTAGGATCGCTGTTGCTGTCATTTTAGAGTTTTTAAAAGATATTTTGTAACTGCCTATTGTATAGACAGTAGTACTTAGCTGCTTATGCTAAAGGTCTGTAGGTATTGTCTGGGAAATGATTTCTTCTCAGTTATCTATTTGCTTTGTACGTATCCATTTGGTGTTTATAAGGTTATGATTACTATTGATCTATCTGTCATATTTTTTGCTTTTATTTTTCTATAAATGGTATAGAGTAATCATGCTAACATTACTTATCAATGCTGTAACAGAAATGTGATAGGGCTAATCGTGTCTTCACTTTATAGATAAGGAAAGATAAAACCGTTCTTTGACATAGTTTCTGTAGTTTATTTATGAACTGTTTATCACGTGAGAGGGACATTTAAATGATGCGGCTGTTAATGGTCATCTTGGGCGGGGGAGGGGTCCGGGGGCTGCGGGGATAGGGTGTGTGTGGTAGATTTAGGGATGGGGGCAATTTTATGTTAATTTTTTTTATATATATTCCACTTGGCAGTAAAGAGTGTCATCCATTTGTGAATCCTTAAGTTGGCGTTTACTGTATATATATATACATATATATATATATATATATATATATATATATATATATATATATATATATATATAATATGCGTGTATGTACATATATATATATATATATATATATATATATATATATATATATATATATATATATATATATATATATATCTATATATATATATATATATATATATATATATATATATATATTGTGTGTGTGTATGTGTGTACGCATGGTTCTCTCCCCATTGTTAGTGACAGGATTTTACTGAAAATTAATTCGTAATTCAGTTTATGTTTTATGTATTTACCATATTTACCATAATTTTTTCTATCTTTTTATCATATAAATTAGTCGAATTACTTTACATCTATCTTAGATATTTTGAGATCGAATGGAAGCTTTATAACCTGAGGCTTCCCTCACTCTATTTTTGTGACCCTTTAAATACTGTGTTTATTAAAAAGAACCGGATCATGATGCGAAAACAATGAGCGCTCTTTATCAGCACTTTGGTTTAATTAAATATTATTTAAAAAAAAATAGCAGAATTACACACAAAAATATCAACAGTACAAACAACGCGATTGCCAGTTCAAGCTGAGAGATTCGATCCCTTCCACTCGTCATTTATCCTTAGTACAGATGCCCTCACTTTTATCCTCCCCGTACCCCCTTCCCATGACCCCCCCCTCCCTCCATCCCTCCTTCATTCCTCCCTCTCTTGCCTTCCCCCTCTCCCTCATTCGTCTCTCTCTCTCTCCCTCCCCTCTCCCCTCCTCTTGCACGTGGGCAAGACGGAAAGAGAAATAGATAGAGAAAGGTTACAGACTATTAGCGCTATTCGTCTCTCTCTCTCTCTCTCTCTCTCTCTCTCTCTCTCTCTCTCAATATCCAGATATGCAGGGTAGGTCAATAAGGTATATCCGGCGTGGCACCAGTTTTGCCCCTGGGCAGACGAACGTCAGCCTCGGTGGCGTTTCACGGTTGATTCGTGGCTGGAATTTCTCAGTCCCTTCTTAGAATTCCCACGCTATTTTGGTGGAGTTGGAAGGGGTTGTTTGACGCTGATGAATCATTGGGAATGCGCTGGTTCATGTCGTGAGACTCTGTGCTGTTTCAAGCTAATTGTTGGGAATGCTTATTTCATGAGTTTTTTTTTTTTTTTTTTTTTTTTTTTTTTTTTTTTTGCGAGTTGCATTTTGTGTTGTTTCAAGTTCATTTGTGGAAATGCGTTGTTTCATATGCGAGTTGAATTTTGTGTTGTTTTTAAGTTCATTTTTGGGAATGCGTTGTTTCATATACGAGTTGAATTTTGTGTTGTTTTAAGTTCATTTTTGTGAATGCGTTGTTTCATGTGCGAGTGGAATTTTGTGCTGTTTTAAGTTTATTTTTGGGAAAACATTATTTCATATGCAAGTTGAATTTTGTGTTGTTTTAAGTTCATTTTGGGAATGCGTTGTTGCATGTGCGAGTTGAATTCCGTGTTGTCTTAAAGGAAGATTTAGTGGTTTCGATTTCAAGTAAGATTTGAGACTGTATTCTCTGTCTTCTGTGAGAATTTCTCCTTTTATTTTCATAGCGAATTAAGTCGTCCACCATTTATGAGTAACTTCGTGAAATCTGTGGTGCATTACTATTCCATGAGAGGAGAAAATGAGTTAAAAGCCATAGTAATGTATATGAGACCTTTAACTCGTTAATTCCGTGAAAAGTAACTTTCACGGTGGACTTACGCATCTCCTCTGTCGCTTCTGAGAATCTGTGTGATGCATTTATGATACATAAAGGAGGGTTTTTGAGAGAAATGTATGGTAGTTTACCGAGAAATATATCAATTTTCCCTCTACTATATTCGTATTTTCTTACCAACACGAACATTTGTCTCTTTTTAATGATTAAAATTAGATTAATTTTTCATTCATTATCGTTCTGAACTGTACCACGACACGGATTTAACATTATTACTCTCTTCATTAATTAGATTATACTACTGTACCTCTATCGTCAAAGATGACGGTTATATAAGAGAAGGTCTAGACAGGTCCCCGACCCTAGGGACATGACGTGCCTCCTGACTCTTAGATCAAAGGACATTTATTCTACTGACTTAAATAAGGCACAGTGCCTTGAGAGGTTTGCCCTGGGTTGGACGACAGCAATTCCCAGATTAAGGGACGGTACTCACTGTTCCGAAGTTTGAGCAAGGAACCGGAATTTGCATATATATATATATATATATATATATATATATATTATATATGTGTGTGTGTGTGTGTGTATGTATGTATATATTTATATATATATATATATGTATGTATATATATATATATATATATATATATATATATACATACATACATACATACATACACACACAAACTATATGTATTCAACAGTTGATTTTTGGGAAGTGATTGAAATGAGTAATGTTGTTTATTTTACACAAAGTGATTTCGTTTATAAGTAGTTATAATTATAACTTCTCCTGCGGGAAGAGAGAGAGAGAGAGAGAGAGAGAGAGAGAGAGAGAGAGAGAGAGAGAGAGAGAGACTGACTTTAGCCCAGGTAACTATACCAGCTTTGTCCAGTCACAGCAGAAAGCCTACAATAATGCATAATTTACCTCTGGACCTTTGCTTTCCATTGACTTGAGAACCTGAATTTACAGTAAAGCCAAGGAATTTGGGGCAGATTTAGTCTAATGGAACCCAACGCTTTATGATGGAAGGAATGTGATGGATCTGTTAGAATCTCTTAATGTTTTTATTATTGTCTCGGTTATTAATGTCATTTTGATGTTATTGTTATTAGATAACTCATTAGTATAATGATGATAACTATTGGTGTTTTGCTTGTTGAAATTCTCATAGATTTCACGTATTTATACATGTTTTTTGTTGATTCCGAATAGATATTTACTAAATGCAGTGATTACTGATAAAATAATGTTCACATTTAATTCTCTCTCTCTCTCTCTCTCTCTCTCTCTCTCTCTCTCTCTCTCTCTCTCTCTCTCTCTCTCTCTCCATTCTGTCAGCCTCTTTTGACCTATCTAGAATTTTTTTTTTTAATGCTGCAGTCCTGTCGATTTTTTAAAATCTTTGGACTTTGTTCCTTTGCCGTTTAATGAAATGCAAACACCAGAGGGAAGTGGAGACCCACTTCCGTTGATGAACGCGCCTAGAAAGAGAGAGAAGATTTTTCGTGTCAAAAATATTACCCGTAAACCTTGATGCACAATCTTTCTCTCTCTCTCTCTCTCTCTCTCTCTCTCTCTCTCTCTCTCTCTCTCTCTCTCTCTCTCTCTGTCTTCTTTACACTGCACTTCATGGTTCCATCATCATTTAGCGTGTTTTTGTTTGTTTGTCGTTATTTTGTTGGTAGTTATAGTGACACATTTTATATATATATATATATATATATATATATATATATATATATATATATATATATATATATATATATATATATATATATATATATATATATATATATATGTTATATGTATATATATAGTTATATATATATATATATATATATATATATATATATATATATATATATATATATATATATATATATATATGCATACATATACATATATGCACATAGTATATGTATCTATCTATCTATATATATATATATATATATATATATATATATATATATATTACACATATAAATAGCGGTTTTCACTTGAATAGTATTTTTTTAGAAATACGAAAATGAAATGTTAGGCGTTCGTAATGCACCACTATTTTTGGCGTATGGTAATCTGCGTTAATGAGATGCAAACACGTACCAAGCATTATAAATAATAATAAAACGCAAGCCTTCATATTTCAGTATTATTGGTACATATAGTAAGTAAAAAAACCCCATCCTCATTTGAATAGAAACGAGCGTGTTAGGTGATGTCATGGTTAAGGCGATAAGATTCACGCATATTCATGTGGAAAGACAATCAACGGTGTCCGGTGTAAGGATATTCTTTAGCAGCTTAACGAAGCTGTGTTCTGATCAGTGGAGAGGAGGAGATGCGCTCAGCTGTTGAAGGCTGCGATGTAGAATGTGCTGGCGAAGTCACTAAATGAAACTTGATTCTAAACATAATAAGAACGGGGTTTTACATTAAGCCGCTCTTGTACGCTTCTTTATAGAGATCCCAGTGCCTGAGCTGTTGAACAGCCTTGAGTAATGAACTCATAAAGAGAGTCTTAATCTTGAACATTTGAACAAAACCCCGACAGCAAGGTTTTGAAGGAGGGTTCGTATGTAATTGTGAATGATCCCACTAAAGGAGCCGCTTAAAAGAGCCTGACATAAACATGCAGCAGAAAGGAAAGGTTAATATAACAAATTAATTTTTTTACTGTTGTTTCTCTTTGCAGATACGTGAGAAGTATTACATTGTCATAGAAATATTTGGTAAACAATGGCGAGACTATCCTCTCACTCCAACTTCAATCTTCACTATTCATGAATTTAGAAATGAATATATCTGTGGCATTTTCCAATTATATATGTTACATTTTTGTCGTGCATGTTAATGCACATGCAGTGTACAGTCCTCTCTCTCTCTCTCTCTCTCTCTCTCTCTCTCTCTCTCTCTCTCTCTCTCTCTCTCTCTAAGTTTCAATAGCCATTTTCATAAAGAAGATATTCAAGGTGACTTTATACTCCTGATAAGTGCAAAAACTCTCTCTCTCTCTCTCTCTCTCTCTCTCTCTCTCTCTCTCTCTCTCTCTCTCTCTCTCTCTCATAAACTAGAGCATAAACTGACCGAATGGTCCATATCATAGCTTCTACTTGACCTTTAACAACCGTGTAATCTTCGTGAATGATTATCAAGATTAAAAGGATTAATAAGAGTAATCACCCAGGGGCATTAGGGACCTCCCCTAAGAACATGCCAGATTGCCTGATTCGAGGTAATGCCTCAAGTTTAAGTGGCGTTCCTTTTGGATGATTGCCGTGGGGGGGTGGGGGGGGGCGGCAAGGTGGAGATTTACTGGAGGAGACGGCAAAGGAGGAAGTGGACGATCTCGGAAGGGGCCGAGAAATTCGTCTTCGCGCGGAAGGTCGGTGCCCTTTGGAATATCTTGAGTTCTGGTTGATGTGATTCTTAGTGTAATTATAACACCAATCCTAACAATAACAGTAATCGTTACCATGTAGAATATTTCAAATTTATGTTGTTTTGAATCTTGGCGATTAGTATAGGAACAATATTAACAATACTTACAGAAATATTAAAGATTACCTAACTAGAATTCTACTGGAACAATTTGAAAATCTATTCATTTATTTTTTACAAATATTTTAGTATGGTTTTTTTCACAAAACCGTTCATGGTAAAAAAAACCCAGTCCACTTGAACATAAGTGGAAGTTTATTGACAAAAATATATATATAAATTAGTTTTTACAGACATTTCTTTAGATTGGAGTTTTATTGTAATTATTTATCTTTTGTTTATTTATCTATCTATTTAATTTTTGTTGTTGGGGTTGGGAGTGGGATATCGAGGCTCCAGACTTTCCATTTACTCATCATGCGAATTTCGAAGCTGTCTTCGAAGTTGTCCAGGTCATTCTAGGTCAAACCCTAGAGAAGAAGAATATAAAAGTATAAGAATATAAAGTAAAATTAAATATGGAGTTAGTCAATTATAACTTTTATCATTATAAGTTTAGTATGTGTCCAGATAGCGCAAATTTATCTCTCTCTCTCTCTCTCTCTCTCTCTCTCTCTCTCTCTCTCCATTCCCTCTCCTCTCTCCTCATCTCCCTCTCTCTCTCTCTCTCTCTCTCGTTAATATAGGTATCTGGAAATTCTTGGTAACTCTTTCATGCTTTGAAAGAAGCGATAACAAGCACATTCAGTCTTTTTAGTGCTTTCTAATACGTACGCTTGCAAGCAAATCTACTTGAACGTTCAAATCACGCAAATTTATATAAATAAAAGAAACAGTCCGGCAAATTCAATTACAGAATCGCGAACCTCTAAAACGATTTACATAGCAAGCAAACCACAAAGCGGAATATGTAATGAAGGCAAATTTAGTTTTGTCTTGTTGAGTAATTTGGCATTGTAATGAGGTTTCCCAAATGCTGATCAAATATGCAAATGATTTAGCTAATAGACAAAGGATCAAATCTGTGAGAGAAAGTTTTGGTGGGGGTTGGTGGGGTCCGCAGATATGACATTACTTATACACACACATTTATATGTAAATATTTGTTATTGTAATTGCCACAATGCCGCTCTTAACTTCTCAAATGCTTTGCTCCTTTTCGGATACGCTTGTCACTATAAAGCCTTCAGAACCAACTTCAAAGAAATATGAAGAAATCGTGATGTCCGATATCGGGAAACAACCCACGATACCATAATAACAACGAGGTCACCTTGGTCAGGTCGGCAAGGTGACCTCGTCGCGATTATGGTATCGCGGGTTCGTTTCCCGCTACCGGACATCACGATTTCTTCATATTTCTTTGAAGTTGGTTTTGAAGGCTCTATAGTGACAAGCGTATCCAAAAAAAGTGCATATACATATATATATATATATATATATATATATATATATATATATATATATATATATATATGTATATATTATATGTAAATTGCTTTTAGTAAGTGCTAAAAATAAGAGAACACAATTGTTACTGTTAGAATTGTCAGTAACTCTGCGTTACATAGGTATCATTTATTATTATTATTATTATTATTATTATTATTATTATTATTATTATTATTATTATTATTATTATTAAATACAATAGCTGTTTCTACGGCACTCCGTTTGCGGAGAATCTTTTATCTGCGTCCTGTCAAAAAATTTTTCCCTCAGTTGGTAGCTGGTATTTCAGATTTACAGATTTCAAGAAGGACGTTTTTTTTGCAGAATTATTTTTATCATTTTCCTCTTACGTTTCGACGCGCGCTTAGTCGATCATTTACAAAATTGCAAAGTGAACAGATACAGTACCAAAACACTCTTGTATTTATAGTGGGGAGGTGGATTGGAAGCACCGGATGAACGGGGGAGGTGAATTTGACTAAATAATTAGGGAGCCTGATGCTCATTTTGCTATGCCCGATCCCTTATGCACTGAAATCTCCTTGGAATGATTGGCTGGTTAGGAGTACAGGATTGGCTGGTGTTCCTCCCTTCAAGATGGCTGGTATGGCATTTCGCTCGAGTTTGACTGGTCGTCGTCGTCGTCGTCTCTCTCTCTCTCTCTCTCTCTCTCTCTCTCTCTCTCTCTCTCTCTTCTCTCTCTCTCTCTCGTTGGCGTCATATTACTCCCATTTTGTGAGAAGTTCAATTCCGTTCACCGTATGTAGGCTGGGCCTCTTTTCCAAAATGTGAAGGGCCTCTAAAAGGCGTTGGCAGCGGCAGTCTGATGTGGAGTCTTCGTCGTTTGTTGCCTCTGTCAATAGTTCTATTTCAGGTCTTCTGTCACGTTTCCCGACGTCGCTGCTTCTATAGACAGATCCATCCTGAAGGTGGCGGGAGAGTCACTTTGAAAGTCTGGTGGCTGTCATTCCGATTTACGGCTGGGTGGCAACTTTCCCACAGCCGGTCACATCCGTGGAGAAATAAACCTGGGATAGAGAAGTTGATTTCATGTAGAAGGGAGGTTAACCAAGCGTACTGTTATAGGAGGATTGGAATAACATTGCCATTATAGAGGAATTCTCTTCAAAATAGATTATTATCATTAATTATTATTATAACTTTTTTATTTCTTATTTTATTTTTTAATTTCTTATTTATTTATTTATTTATTTATTTATTTATTGCCAAAAGCTAAAAGCTAAGCAACAAAGTACGAAATGCATACTTAAATAAGTAAATATCTCTTTAGAAATAACTGATCAGTGAAGGGAAACATGATTTTTCCTTTTGCTCTAATATAGCATTACCACCTCACTCCAACTTTCGAGTATCAGTTTCCATAGCTCTGTAGAGGATGAAAGGTCTCTGGGAATGATCAGTTAGACTTAAGTAAAAAAGAATAATAAGAAGAACTTAAAGCGAACTTTTCATGACCTTTGTTCGGTCCAAAGAGAGAACAATGGTAATTAACACAGACTGACTGAAAAGTCTTGGAAATGTCTGTTCTTGAATTTTGCTCTCGTATCATGTGTATGATTAAATATGGGAAAATAATTAGCTGAATTTGTAACCTGGATAGCGTAAATATCAAACCGAACTTCACAGTTATGTGGAATATGAAATGGTAGAAGCTTCCATTTGAAATAGGATTTAATAATGTTAATAAACATACAAACATGCATAGCTGCAAATTCATTTATAGTGTATATATATATATATATATATATATATATATATATATACATATACAGACATATATATATATATAGTATATATATATATATATATATATATATATACGTGTGTAGCTTTTGCAAGGTTCGTTATTTGATTTTCACTACCTGTTGCCCACCAGTTGACCCAGCTGTGAATGGATACTAGCATTAGCTGAGGAATGAGTTTGGACTAGCAAGTTTATCCTTGTAGAATTGCTGAGAACTGGAATAGTCTATCCATCTGGCTCCCACCAGCTTTAAGAATTTGGAAGAGGCCTTTGATAAAGTCTTTATTTACATACATACATACAGACATACATACATACATGTGTTTGTGAACCCAAGGTAATGTCGGAATAGGATATTGATTGATGCTTTTCTCACAATGAAATTTTTTCAGGCGTAGATTTTTCTCGCTCTTTTACAGTCTCAGATCCACAAGCTTAATCTTAGGATTCTTTCTTTTAGATCACACGACAAAAAAGGCCACCTACTCTCAACTGCCTCTGTGCTGTGTCCAAAGGTACTGAGTGTTAGAGAATAATTACCAGTCCCTCAAAAATAACGCAGACTTCAGCAAAACATGGCTGCTGAAGTCCATTTTGAAGGTTCTTTGTGCTCGTGGACCTCCTGAACGGACGCACTCATTAGTGAATGTCACTTTGTTCCCTGCGTTTCCTGCATAGGCCCTGTTCCCTGTTCCTCCTGTTGCAATGCAATTTGTTTGTTCCACGTGGCTTGGGTGTGTTCATCTCTTGCAGTTCACCTGATGAATAGATACAAAAACCATGCAAGATATCTTTATAAGATACTGTCTTTGGCAGGATGATTAGATATATTTAATACCATTCGTTTTGGACTTTGGTAGGAAAAAGATAAAAAAAATATATATATATTGTGAAAATAGATCAAGCCAAGTAACCTTGACATGTAGACCTTAAAGATTATTTTTGTGTCTTAGACAAATAGATAAATAGATGTTTCCATGTCCACCAGACGCAGCATTTATTTAGACGATGAAAAGGATTTCTAGTGCCACAGCCTTGGCATAGATGAAAGTTAGAAATATATAACTAAAAATGTCATTATAGCAAACAAATGCTGAGACTTTTGTCCTTTTGTTTTCGCTAGTGACAGTGCGCAACCCTGTCTTCATTTTTACACCGTGTGAAGTTTAAAGGCTCCGTGATCAATTAACTCGTTTATTTGTTTATTTTATTTGTTAAAGATACAAGTCTGTCTAGCATTTTTATGCCGTGTGAAGTTTTCGGCTACCATGATAAAATAACTTATGTATTTATTTGGTCGAGACTTTGGCGTTGGAGTGAGACACTTTTATAGTTCTGCTAAACTGAGTATTTACTATAGTTTCCCCTGGAGTTGCTTTTCCAGACGTCGTAAAACAGAAAGACACATCAATATAACCGAAAAAGGTCGTCCGTGGGAGTTCATGAATAGCTTTGGAAAATAGCTTTGTCTATCAGATATTTTTATGACTTTATTGTGCAGTAAATTTAAGAAGAGGGAACTGTTATTGTTGTGATTTATCTCGAGGTCCTTTCCTTTTTACTTCGTTTATTTTATTTTATTACATCTTATTTTATTTTATTTTTTGTCACCGTCAAATGGAGGTATTTATTCACTTGTGTCGTCAACATTAGTTTTGAATAACACATTCTTTGGAAGGTTGAATTTCAAGTCAGTGGCCCTTGCGTTATCATGTTAAGTATATCTTAGTTCAGCTCTTTTAGGGCTGGCCCGAAGGATGAGATATTTTTACGTGGCAGGAACCAACTGGTTACCTAGCGACGGGACCTACAGCTCATTGTGGGATCTGAACCTCTTTCTATCGAGAAATGAATTTCTAATAACCAGAACTAAATTACTGTGATTCAACGTTGGCAGAGCGGGGGGAGTCGAACTCGCGGTTACCGAATCGGTAGGCGAGCACGTAAACCACTCGTCCAACGAGGTACTTGTGGTTTTTTCTGAGTAATGATGAATAATGTACAGTAGACCGTACCATTCATCTTTAGGAATTCTGTGCATGCATTAGGAATGGGGTATACACCTCAGTAGACTAATAAATATATAAATGCAGTAGAATTCCCGCCCTCCGTTCCTTAATGGACGAGATCAGGAATGGCAATTTTTTTCCGATTTTGCACTCTTCGAAAAAAAAATACAGTTTATTCAGTCGATTCATTCTCGTTCAACTTCATGTTCCGTGAGCCTGAAAATGTTTCCGATAAATCTTCCATTAAGGGGACCGGGAGAGTTGTCAGTTGGTCGGATTTCAAAGAGCTCTACGTAATCGAATTCGCGTCGCATTCGGTGCCAAAACAGACTGCATGGCCGCCCGACCCTTGTCCTGAAATTGAAGGGCATGTGTGTGCAAGGCCACCAAACCCCGTCTGACAACAGTTGGATTCGTGGGTCGCGGAAGGGGATTAAACTCTCATGAATGTGTAAGTTAGACATATTGAGAAATAGTCTATACTAGTATTAAGGTAAGGAAGATGGTAGATGTGTATATTAGACATATCATTGAGGAAATAGTCTATACTAGTATTAAGATAAGGAATAAACGACCACGGTGGTACTACAGCCAGGAACGACCCTGACTAAAAACAGTGCCAGGGTTACTGGGGCGAGATGCATCGGAGAGAGAGAGAGAGAGAGAGAGAGATAAACATCACCAGGGCCCATTGCCAGCTCAATAAACCCGATGACAGGACGACTTCCAGCATGACTAACTCTGTTAGCTTCAATTGATTGACCGGTCCGTGGATTGATGACGACACTGTCAACCCTAATGATGCCAATTTATGTTTGGGAGCCGTGCGAGCAGTGCCATTCCGAAGTGCCAGGTGTATGTGAGAGCGTGTTTAGACCAGCACCCGAGTCGTTATGAAAACAAAAGGCGACCTTATTATATTTAGTCTCTGGTCGTCATTCAGTTTTGGGTCGTTCGTCCTTTCGAGATAAAAGATAAAAAAGGACCCTATTATATTTAGTCTCTGGTCGTCATTCAATGTTTGGTCGTTCGTCCTTTCGAGATAAAAAAAAAAAAAGGGGCGGGGTACACTATCATATTTAGTCTATGGTCGTCATTCAGTTCTTGGTCGTTCGTCCTTTCGAGATAAAAAGAAAAGGCCCCTATTATATTTAGTCTCTGGTCGTCATTCAGTTTTGGTCGTTCGTCCTTTTGAAGGGAAAAAAAAGGACCCTATTATATTTAGTCTCTGGTCGTCATCCAGTTTTTAGTCGTTCGTCCTTTCGAGACGACCGGAGTTGTTAGAGGAATCTCTGTTTGGTCATCAGAGACCGTTCATTTGCCATCAGGCGCCGTTCATTTGCATTAAAACGAGCGGTTGAGGTATATTCCCGCGGTTTTACGGCCTCCGTTAATGCTAATTTGATGCGAGAATTTTTTTATTATTATTTTTTGCGCTTTCTTCTTCTTCCCCTTAGAAGACGAGATTCCAGGGTCCGTTTATATTCTCCTTGCATATTTTTGGAGTGTTTGTTATTCTTATGAATGTGATTATGACTCTTAATGTTTGTTGCAAGTGAGACGGACATTTTTGTGGTGGTTTATATATGCACCATCTTTTTACGTTCATACAAATATACGTACATTCGTACATTAGAAATATTTTTATTGGTTTTGAATGTGATTTCTTGATATTATATATATATATATATATGACTGGTAAAAATGTTCTGTAACAACAGAATTCCATCTAATAAAAGGAGCCCATAAAAACACCAAAATGTAGAGAGAAAAGTACTATATTTCAGAGACTGCTGTCTCTCTCTTCAGGTATATGAATGAGAAAAGTTTACAGAAAAGGTGGTATTTATACCAAGAGATTCGTCCACAAGTAAGCCAATTTAGGTCACCCCCGCTGATAATCTTCCTTTAATCTTCTTAAGCGTTGGTTGAATGAACACTGCGTCGACGATGTCCGATGTCCAATTCCCTTTTGAGATGTTCATTACCTGCTTCTCTTTTATTAAGGCCAATTCCATCATTTGACTCTTGTACCGGCAGTTGCTGCTATAAATTACACGTGACATATTCCAGTTTATTCTATGGTTATGTTCATTTATATGGTTGAAAATAGCCGAGTTCTGTTGTCCATACCTAACTGACCGTTTGTGTTGTATTAATCTCTGGGGAAGTGATTTACCTGTAAATCCGATGTAAGATTGGTCACAGTCCTGGCATGGGATCTCATATACCCCAGAGTCTTTGGGCGATGTCTTTTGTTGGACGTTAATCAGGGATTTGGCTAAGGTATTTGGGTAGGTAAATGCAAAAGGGTTGGATTTCCCAAGGGTGTGAGTTACTCTCTTAATCGTCTCCAGGTGGGGAATTTTTATTTTATTGTTGGGTGTGTCTCTGGTCTTGTCTTTAGGGGGTCGGTAGAAAATTACGTTTGCTTTTTGAATTGCTTTCTCAATTATATGGTCAGGATACTTTAAAGATGAAAGTTGCTTGCGAATTAGTTCAAATTCTTTTTCCAGGAAATCTGGGGAACAAATTCGTAAGGCTCTTAAAAATAGGTTGCTAGCTACACCTATCTTGATATTATTGTCATGATAGCTAAAGTAGTGAATATATGAAAGTGAGAACGTTGGTTTTCTGTATATGGTAAATACAGAAAAGGTGGTATAAATACCACCTTTTCTGTAAACTTTTCTCATTCATATACCTGAAGAGAGAGACAGCAGTCTCTGAAATATAGTACTTTTCTCTCTACATTTTGGTGTTTTTATGGGCTCCTTTTATTAGATATATATATATATATATATATATATATATATATATATATATATATATATATATATATACATATATATAAAATAAAACCGAGAAAGACAAGTTACACACACACATATAAACGTATGCATGCATATATATATATATATATATATATATATATATATATATATATATATATATATATATATATATATATATGCATTATTTCCTGCGTCAGAAATTAATTATCCGTCTCAGTGGTAATAATTTCTCGGCGCAGTCGAGTCTATGATTAATAAGATATTGATTGAAAAGGAAAAAGCTTCTTTAAGTCAAGAATTCAATGCCAAGTAGCTCTCTCTCTCTCTCTCTCTCTCTCTCTCTCTCTCTCTCTCTCTCACACACACACACAAACACACACACACACACACACACACACACACAGCATATATCAATTATTCGACCCAAAAAATTTCATCCTTTTGTCATTCCCTTTGAAACAGCGAATTTGAATGATCATAATCTCATCTCGTAATAATTAGATATCTAAGGGTTGTTACATAATTCCACTTAACCCTATCAAAATTAATAAATACTTAAAAAATATCCCTTTAGATAATTTCATCTGTTAGAGTCAAAGTTTGTATCCGTTAAAATTTTGAAGTTAATTTAACATGAAGTTACATTGATTTAGTTTATATTGAATAATTTTCCCTTTGGATAATTTCAGTGTAATATTAAAGTTAAAGATTTTATCCTTTAAAATTATGAAAAAATTTTAGCATGAAGTCACATTGATTTAGTTTATATTGAATAATATTCCCTTTGGATAATTTCACTGTTATATTAAAGTTAAATTTTTTATCCTTTAAAATTACGAAAAAAAATTTTAACATCAAGTCACA
This sequence comes from Macrobrachium nipponense, assembly GCF_015104395.2. Taxonomy (NCBI): domain Eukaryota; kingdom Metazoa; phylum Arthropoda; class Malacostraca; order Decapoda; family Palaemonidae; genus Macrobrachium; species Macrobrachium nipponense. Next base: position 125,971,332 of record NC_061108.1, read on the forward strand.
TTAGGTCAGCTTTGAAAAGTTAAGGGAGTGACCTCGATAAGGTTTATATGTCCAGTCTTATTGGCGTTCATATTAGGTTCGAGAGGCGTGATCACCCATCCAAGTAAAAACCAGATCCATCACGCCCTTCACTCCCTTCAAGAATAATTATTCAGAGATGTCATTTATATCTCCGCTTATCGAAAATAATCATTGGTCTATTTATACTTGATAAATAAATACATACATGGTTGTGTCTAAGAGCATTTATACTTTCGAATATGCATATGCATCTCTAAATGCAATTCTATTTTTGGGGGTTCTATTTACTCACCGAGACTACATCTTTCGTGTCTCTTATCTATCGTAAAAATAGATTGGTTTCTTTACGATTCTTATGATGTGGGAGACAAGGAATTTATTGTTATTATAAAAAAAAAAACGCCAGAGGTTAGTGATCATGGTGGTACTAGGTATTTCACGTTGCTTTCTTAAGGGGGGACTAAATATACTACATATATATATATATATACGTATATATATATATCTATATATATATATATATATATATATATTTATATATATATATATATATATATATATATATATATATTTATATATATATATATATATATATTTATATATATATATATATATATATATATATATATATATATATATATATATTATATGCTGCTCTGCGACGTTTTCTGCGAAGCGGACTTTGGCAGATTTAGCAGTGAAGGGGAAATTGCTAATTTCCGTACTAAGGTATTTTCTCTAAAGGACAGATATCCTCTAGATGAAAAGAAGGTTTTTTTTTGTTCTTTTTTATAACATTTTGTTTACTTGTACATTATTTTTTGTGTTTGTACATATTTATCTTTCTGTTACTAAATCTCATTTTCATCCGTCACTGTGCAACTGAATATCAAATTTTCTGGATCGTTCTTTACAAATGTTTCATAATAATAATAATAATAATAATAATAATAATAATAATAATTAAATAAACTTGATTTAATTTTGGTCCTGTTATCGACCACCGTCTATATGTAATGAAATCCTCGAATAATAATGATAATAATAATGATAATAATCATAATAATAATAAACTTGATTTGGTCCTGTATCGACCTCCTATTTGTAATGAAATACTCGAATATAATAATAATAATAATAATAATAATAATAATAATAATAATAATAATAATATTTATAAACTTTATTTTGTCCTGTATCGACCGTCTATTTGTAACGAAATCCTCGAATAATAATAATAATAATAATAATAATAATAATAATAATAATAATATTTATAAACTATTTTGTCCTGTATCGACGATCTATTTGTAACGAAATCCTCGAATAATAATAATAATAATAATAATAATAATAATAATAATAATAATAATAATAATAATAATAATAATAATAATAATAATTATAAACTTGATTTGGTCCTGTATCGACCTTCTATATGTAATGAATTCCTCGTTTTGACTGACAGCCAACTAACCTTTGGTCAGGAACTATCGTCTCGATCCTTTTCTTTTATTGCTGTCATTTTGGACGGTGGGTCTCTTTAACTTCTATCACGACCCTCTCCCGAATGATGGTCTTGTTTAAGGGTCATGAATACTCTGATAGCAATATCAATAATATTTACTTTGTCTCTTGTGATTTGTTGGAAAAGGAAAGTTAGAATCTTTCCCTAACAATTCAGACAAAGCTTGTAATTTTTGCTATCAGCATTTGTTGCGTTAAAGTTAATGTACATGATTATGTTCTAAACTTTTTAAACGTATCGTCATGCTGGCGACTTGCATTATAAACACGCAAGAACTGCTTGATGTCATGGGTAAATTTAACTATATAATAGCCTAGTTCGTATCCTTGATTGGAAAAAAATTCTTCTTCTCATTACCAAATTCGCATTCATTATTTTCAGATGAAAACGTACCAAAAGATCAAATAAATAAATGAATGAATAGATAAAAAAGGTATTCGAGAAGTCGATTTCACAGGTATGAAGGTTATTGTATTGACTATTGACATAAAGTTTCATATACGCTAATTCGTCGTATTCACATTCATTGAAGCCTGTTGAATTTGAAGCATGAACTCTGTTACCGTCTGTGGGGCTAGCAGTTTCCCAAAATTATTGTTCCGAACACTTGGAAAAGACAGTATACGTCTGGTGTAAGGGGTAAATCACTCCGTAGGAGGTCAGAAAATTAAATGAAGCCAGTTATGGACCAATTCAGGAACAAAATTCGCTTCCATTTCATAGGTTAAAATTGCAGCAAACTAATTTCATAGGTTACTTTCATAGATTAAAATGCTTCAAACTAATGTCATGAAGTAGTATTATTAACAAACGCAGGAACAAATTTTGCTTTCATTTCATAGGTTAAATTGCTGCAAACTAATTTCATAGGTTAATTTCATAGGTTAAAATGTTTCAAACTAATGTCATGAAATAATATTAACATAATAAGGAACAAATTTCGCTTCCATTTCATAGGTTAATTTGGTGCAAACTAATGTCATGAAATAATATACAATGTTAAGTCGATTTTATCTTTTCAAACTGTTATATCTTCCTGAGTTTCTTAATGCTTCCGTAGTGTATTCTTATTGTAAAATAAATTATAAGCCATTTCAAATAAGATAAAATGAAGCCCAAATACTTTGGTGATATTCCCTGTGATGTAAATGACAAGAAAGGTTTGTGGAATTTTGTGGGTCCTAAAGACTATTTATTCCCAGAGCAGCTAAGAGACCTCAATAAGTACACGATCAATAGGCAAGTCTTTGTGAAGGGGCTGAAGCCTAACCGTCAGTAATGGTTATATATTATGAACTCTCTCTCTCTCTCTCTCTCTCTCTCTCTCTCTCTCTCTCTCTCTCTCTCTCTCTGTCCTTATTCCAGTACAAGGTTTTTCGTTTATATTCTTTCCGATTTTTTTATCTTTTTTTTAAATCCACATACGAACAAAGTCGTGTCATATTTTCTGTCATTATCTCCATTTTAGTTTGTATACTGTTGAAGGAATATCGCAATATATTTAGGGAAACATTATTATTATTATTATTATTATTATTATTATTATTATTATTATTATTATTATTATTATTATTATTATTATTATTATTATTATTACAATTAATGGCAGAATTTTCAGAATTGATTTTGTACAGAATTCTTTCAATTCTCCTTAAGATTAGTCTTTCTGGCACACTGGTATTACTAAGCAGCTTGCCAGAAAGACAAATCATAAGGAGAATTGAAAGAATTTTGTATAAAATCAATTCTGTGAATTCTGCCATTATTTTGAGTAAAACATGTGTGAAAGAAGGTCTGTTTCCAGCATATTATTATTATTATTATTATTATTATTATTATTATTATTATTATATATTATTGGGAAAGTTTAAAAGCAGAACGAACAGAATTGAAATATCAGTGAAGATAAATCGGCAGAAAAATTGAAGATAAACACTTGGCCACCTGCTGGAAAGGAAAAATCTGCAAACCTTATGCAGTGGCATATTACGGCGCTTGAAAGCAACATCACAACCTCTCATAAACTTCTGAGTATCGCCATCAGTAACAAGATCGCTTTATAGAAAGAAATAGAAGGCAGATTGGGATATATTCCCCCCCCCTCCTTTCCCCCTTCGTGGTTCTGGATAAGGCGGAGGGAAACCACAGCGGCTTATCAAGTTCTCAGTCGCTCATTTCTCTTTGTCTTATCCCTTTACTTTAGAGCTTTGTAAATATTCTTATCTAGAGGTTGAGTTATGGCGCTTTTACTAGGTAAACAAAGCTTGTAGACGTGTGTGTACACACACAAACATATATATATTATATATATATATATATATATATATATATATATATATATATATATATGTGTGTGTGTGTGTGTGTGTGTCTGTGTATAATATATGTAGTAAATATATACGTATATATATATATATATGCAAATGTATATATATATATATATATATATATATATATATATATATCTATATATATATATATATATATATATATGCATATATACTCACAAGGAGAAATAGTATCTTTCATTATATCCTCCCCAGTGGGGAGATAAAGCAGACGACCAGGAAGAAGAAGAAGAAGAAGAAGAAGAAGAAGAAGAAGAAGAAGAAGAAGAAGACAAGAGCTCTAAAACCGGGAGATAGCGCATGGCTTAAAAGATTAGATTTATGATACCGCGAGACCTTGGGAAAATTGGCGTGAAAGGAGATGAAAGAGAGAGAGAGAGAGAGAGAGAGAGAGAGAGAGAGAGAAGAAATAATCAGCTAACGCGGTGGCCAAGAAGAGAAAATAGATTAGGGGAAAGGTGATCCAGAAAAGGGCGTGCTGGCGGGTTTTGTACTTGCATTATTTTTGCGAAAGGTGGTCGAGAAATGTTGAAGAAAAGAAAAAAGAAGTTTTTTCATCGTCTGAGATATATTCTGGTAACCAATTCGCGCACTATGAGGTTTCATGCGCATGCGCAATGGTTTATCTTATATTACCGAATGGAATGGGATTTTTCCTGGTTTTCTCATATTACCGAATGGAATAGTTTTTCCTGGTTATCTTATATTAGCAAATGGAATAGAGTTTTCTTTGGTTATCTTATATTATCGGTAATAGAATTTTTCCTGGTTATCTTATATTACTGAATGGAATATAATTTTTTATCGTTATCTTATATTACCGAATGGACTAGAATTTTTCCCGGTTATCTTATATTACCGAATGGAATAGAATTTTTCATCGTTATCTTATATTACCGAATGGAATAGAATTTTTCCCTTGTCTTCAGACATATTTTCGTAACCAGTTCGCAAACCCGTTGTTGTGGTACGCATGCGCAGCGGTAATTTTATTTACTCGAGTTGGTTTTCAACAGTTTCCAGACTTTCAGTGCTCCAGAAATCACAAGTAGATTTGAAGGAAACTTCCGTGGCGTCGAGCCTGAGGAGGGAGAATGTAATGTGGAAATACACACCATATATTTAGCGTCGCCATTTTTGCATAGCGTAAGAATGCCGAGGATTTGACTATTGCATATGGAAATTAATTGTAGGCATTTTAAAAGAATGGGGAGTTATAATTTTGGGGGTATGGGAGAGTGGAGTGGAGAAAGGCATAGAAAGAACGGGAGTGATTGGGTGAAAACGTTATTGGATAGAAAGGGTCGCAGTATTATATGAAGGAATTCACGATGCAGATGCATGGCGCAGTATTTGTAATGGGATTTGACGCAGTACTAATGAGCCTTGTATGTGCATACATCAGCTATCCAGTGACTAACGAAAATAATCAACCCTTTTTTTTTGTGGCTTTAGCAAAATTTACAGTTTGTGTTTGGAAACCTATGGTTTATTCGGCTCTGTTTTGCATCACTTATGTCTTTGGGTATTAAAGCCGTAACGCTCTCTCTCTCTCTCTCTCTCTCTCTCTCTCTCTCTCTCTCTCTCTTGACAGATTTAAATTATAGACAGTTCTTACGCTTACGTATTCCAGTATTCCACAAACGCTCACATCCCGGATCGCCATTACCTGTTTTACCGTGCTGGGGTGATGTTGCTTGCTGTCTTAGTCTGCTTTCAACGTCAGAGGTCGCAGTATCATCAAGAAAAATTTTCCCCGTCAGTCAGAGATAGTGATATGTTAATTCTAGTTCTCTGTGAAAACTAAGATGGCATTATTCTGTCCGCCCTCAGATCTTAAAAACTACTGAGGTTAGAGGGTTGCAAATTGGTATGTTGATTACCGGGCCGTGGTTCAAGTTTCCGGTGGCCTTGGTTATACACGCTCTACAGAAAACCATAAAAACATATTTTATTGTTTCTTCGTATACTTGCCTCTTGAAGCCTCATGCATCATGATTTACCTCATTCAGTGCGATGATGGCGTGCTGACGGTCATACTCAAGGACGCAGAATGATAAAGCTAATAAGATAATGCGCAACTAGGAAGACTTACAAGCAAAGGAATGAAGGAGGTGTTGAATTCTTAACCCGACTGTTGAAGGTCTTAGAAGATATACATAAGAATTGAAGGTCTTAGAAGATATACGTTAGAAAAATGAGGTCCCGGTGACATTTCTGGCAACCAGCCAGAAGGAACGAACGCCCGAGAGGAAGAGAGAATATTGTTTTTATCCAGACGAGAATGGAAAACAAGAAGAAAAATACAGGATGTAACTACATATATATTTCTTTGGTCCGCTGCATCATTTAGACAAGGAACTAGCTGCGCTCGGCCCACGGGGTATGAGAAGTCAATTCCTAGTCACATTTGCTGAACTTTTCTATTTTTGTAACTTTTTTTTTCTCTTTTTTTTAATTTTTCTTTTTTGTTCTTCTCTGCAGCGTCGTACGAATCCCGAGATAATGTTCCCCAGCCTGTCATGGCGACGCAGCTTCCTCTAGTTACCCTCTCGAGAGGGCAAGAATGGGTTAGGAGGAATTTATGATCAGTGCCTTTAGGGAAGCCAGCCATTTCGGGCTGGGGGTTGGGGGGTGTGGGGGGCGGCTGGGGGAGTGGGTTGTGTGGGGAGAGAAGTATCTCTGCCATAGATAAAGGAAAACTTTTCCTAATATTCGGGGGTAGGGGGGGGGAAGAGAGGGAAAGGGGGGCGGGGTCAAATTTTCATCCGAAAGAGTTTGCTAAGTAATGGGTTTCCAGAGTCTGGGGAAATGTGGAGACTTGCTTCGGAAGTCTTGCATTTAGATTTAGGGACATTCCCCCCCCCCCTTCCCCACCTCTTCTCAGGCAGTTAGGCAATTTTGTCGTCGGGATTATCTCGTATGCTTGGCGTCTGGAACTTCCCCCCTTTACGCGTAGGAGGATCCTAAGTCTTGGATTTAGTGAAACTCTTAAGGAGACTCTATGGCATCGCTCTAAGGGGGTTTTATTATGGGGAAAATGGTTATGGAAAAGGTGGGCGGGGTTCAGGTCTCCAACAATGGAGTGAAGACGAAAATAACTGGACACATCAGCGATGTAGACAGAGATACAGGATTTGGCAGCCCGTGTGGAGATGCGGCTGAGGGCAAAGATAAGGGGAAAAACTATTGGTGTTTCATTTTCCGTATTTCCCTCAAAGGACCTGGCGAGTTGGAAGGAGAGAGCAGGAAGTATTTCCAACCTCTGCACCGAAAAATCCCCAAATTTTTCGTGGCAGCACACAAAGCAGAGACATGAAAAACCGTAAAATAATTAAATTATGAAGGTTTACAGCGGTGCAAAGAATAATAAGGAATCCAAATTGGACAGAAGCTTCCTAAGAATAGAATGCAAACGGAAAAATAAGAGAACCATAAATAATAGAGAGACTCGCCGTCGAATATCGAGGGGAATCGACAAAGAAAGAGAAATATGAATGCATACCTACAATGCAAGAAGCTCATCGTAAGTTATACGAGAGAAACATACGGGACGTGGAAAGAGCGAGGAAGTGATAAATACAATAACCAGGCAAGACAAAGAAGCAAAGACTCAAGATGCCGAGACACAAGAAATATATAATCATGTATGCCGATGAATAAGCAAAATAGCGATGTAAAGGAAGGTGTGATGACTCGATGGGTTACTTTCAAAATTAATCAACTGCTGAGAGAGATGGGTGGCAGAGCTGAATAAAGCAAGATTGGAAAGACTTAAGGAATTTTAAAGAAAGCTTGTGGAAGTAACTATTACGGATGTGAGGAGGACAGTAAAGGTTGAAAAATGCAACGACGCAAAAAGTTATTGATAGGGTTACGAATGCGACGTTGTTTGTTTGTATGGTGTTTTTACGTTGCATTGAACCAGTGGTTATTCAGCAACGGGACCAACGGCTTTACGTGACTTCTGCCGAACCACGTCGAGAGTGAACTTCTATCACCCGAAATACACATCTCTGACACCTCAATGGATTGCCCGAGAATCAAACTCGCGGCCACCTAGGTGGCAGGTCAAGACCATACCGATCACGCCACTGAGGCGCTTGAATGCGACGTTGGAGTACAGTCGCGATAGTGTGTGTGTGTGTGTGTGTGTGTGTGTGTGTGTGTGGCTGTCCAGGGTTTTTTTTTTCTCATTCCTCTTCTTTGTCTTATTTTTCTCCAATTTATTTTCTTCGGGTCAGAGCTAGAAAAACACTGTTCCAATTTTATTTTATTTGTACAAAAAAAAAAAAAAAAAAAAAAAAAAAAAACTCCAACAAAATGTCGATGTGGAAAATACTGACCCTTAAACAAAATTCTAAGCTCTCAATGCAGCGGAGAGGAAATTCCTCAGCGAAGAGTATAATCCTTTTACATGTGATTTGCAGCCTGACAGCGCGAACGAGTCGGCATTTCCATGCAATTTTCGAGTGACCCATAAAGCACTCGCTAACTTGATGGCAGCAGGTGCTTCGAAGGCACGCGAAAAGAAACAGGAACTGTGTTGGCCTAAGATTCATCTCTACAAAACGAGGAGATACAGACACCTGGTGTTCGAGCCGATGGTAATTCGGAAAGCGAGCTTTGCGATGGTGGCGCAGTGCAGCGGGAATTGGTCTTTCAGTATTGGCAACAGAGAGAGAGGAGAGAGAGAGAGAGAGAGAGAGAGAGAGAGGAGAGAGAGAGAGAGAAGCTGAAACAACGGAAACGAGATGGAATTGATGTTTGTTGGGAGGTTTGGTGTTGTGGATGATGGCAGTCACAGACGTTTGAGGGAAGTAAGTCAGGGGAGAAAAGGAAATATTTCCCTTTGAAAGAAAACTTAGGAAGACTTCTGCTTACACTCGCTGACTAGAGACATTTGAAGAAAGAAAGTCAGGGAAAAAATGAAGTATTTTCCTTAAAAAGAATACTAGGGAAAAGAATACTTGGGAAGACTTCTGCTTATACTCGCTGCCTAGAAACATTTGAGGGAAGTAAGTCAAGGAAAAAGGAAATATTTTCCCGAGAAAAAATACTTGGAAAAAATACGTTGGCAGTCGCTCAAATGGCAGTACTCCTTTTTTTTTTTTTTTTTTTTTTTGCCAATGAAACGAAATGCTGAACATTGTTAAAATATATATTTCGATACAAGCTGAGTTATGTTAAAACATTAATGCGGAGTAATTAGGTCTTATAAGTAGTAGATTCACATCAATCGTACATCTGATGTCTAGGCCCGTCCCTTACGACGCTCCTGATTAGCTGTTGATAAGCCAATCACAGGTCTGGAAACTCTCAGCCTCTGGAAAGAATTCACACAGGCAGGATGTATGTTCCACCTCCCCGAGAGATACGTCTTTCAAAAGTATCCCTCCGGAGAGGTGGAACATATATCCTGCCTACGTGAACTCTCTCTCTCGAGAGACAGTTTGAAGCACTTTAATTGGCTTATCAACAGCCAATCAGGAGCGTCGTAAGGGACGGGCCTAGACATCAGATGCACGGTTGATGTGAATGTACTATAGCTAATGGTCCTTTATTGCCTAAAGTAAAAGTTATGTTAAAGTGAAAGTTCTATTAATAGCCCTGTAGCGAACTCGGAAGAAATCCCGTTTTGAATCCCGTCTGTGCGTATGCGCGTGTTGGCAGGATATCTCAATAGGGGGGTGAATAACCCTTGATGAACGTGGGTGAATCCTTTCATTGGGTGACTCCCTCCAGAGTAGGATACTTCGGGGGACACCCATGGAAGCTTGACGACTCGTCACCACGAAAGCCATCTCTCTATTCAGCTCGATGACGAGTGTCCAGGTTTTATCTTGTTTCAGTTTTTTTATTGTTTCTGTTCCTTTCTTGATACAGAGATTGCTCTCTCTCTCTCTCTCTCTCTCTCTCTCTCTCTCTCTCTCTCTCATCCACTGTTCTTTTCCCCCCGTAATAGCACCTCCCCTTCCATCCATTAAGCACAAAGGTCAGGCCACAAGGAAGTTTACGTCGCCCGAGGAAGTTTCCACGAAGTTTGGTGGGACTTAAGGAGATCCGCTGGAATTCGAAAGTTTGCAGTTGCTCGAGTCACGAAGAAGCTGGTCTGATTCTCTTTCATCTGGGTCATTTTGTACTTCTTTCCGATTAGCTTCTTCTGAGTATGTCTCTGTTTATTGAATTGCTTTCTCAGCTTTATTGTTATGTATATATGGCTATTCTTTTGGCTCTTTGTACATTTCATTCGGTAACCAGGAGAGTTTCTTGCGGTTTATTTCAAGACGTCTGGTTTTCTTTGATTCAGCATAGCAAAAGAAATGTGATTCAGAACCTACTATGTATGGCTTACCTGTAACATTTGGAACGATAGGTAATACCAAGGGATTCAATCCCACTGGCTAGTCGTGCCTTCGGCCCTTAGCTGCAAACACTTTCGTTCCTTTTACTGTACTTCCTTTCATATTCTCCTTCTTCATCTTACTTTCCACCCTCTTCTAACACTTGATTCATAGTGCAAGTGCTTTGAGG
>NC_061108.1:125986762-126026762 GCF_015104395.2 Macrobrachium nipponense
TTTTTAACACAATTTCCTAATACGAACAGAATTTTCAAACACAATTTCCTAATACGAAAAGTTTTTAACACAATTTCATAATACGATTTTTCCATACAAAGTTTTATAATACTCGGACTCCTCAACACTTACAGCTTTCTGATTATGATAACAGATCAGTATCGACCTTTCAAACTTGAGAAAAACAACAAATTGAAGAGTGAATATATTCAGAAGCACATATATTTTCTTCAGTTGTGCTTTTTTTTAAAACTTTCTAATGTCTGATTTTCAATTAGATGTCAATGCGAGAGTTCTAACATAACAGATTTCGAGCACTTACAGGATTCAACACATGAAGACATCAAAAATAAAGGCTCGACCTCCCAAGCAGGTATAGACTTTACATTCGAAAATTTAATTTTTTTTCTTTGTAACTTCGTCCAACGAACAACGCATTAAAACGTCCATCCTAATTACGAGTGATTGAGAGACGAGGAAGTCCCTGGCTGTACACCACTAATTAAGAGCCCTTTTGAATTGTTGGGTTCTGAAAAGAACTAAGGGGGAAAATAATCTTAACTAAATCTAACTAACTCGACAGAGAATGGGTACATTAATCAAAGTCAGTTCAGTAAATGGTAAAAAGGGCATTAGATTTGTGCTTCCCAATTAGTGGTAATAGGGCTTCTCAAAGAGATCTGTAATCTCTTTGTGGCATTTGATAATAGTGTAAATAAGATTGGAAAGACTCATGGCAGAAAATCAGTCGAGAAAGATAGACATTACCAAAAGGTATTTCTAAGACATTAGCACAAGATATTTCTAATATCAGTGGAAGCTACGTGAAGAAAATTAAATGTTTTTATTTTTATATTCATCCTCTGCATAAAGTGTGAAGACATTATTACAGACTTATTGCAACCTGCATGCAGTCCTGCCTGCTAGAATTTGTATTTTACAAAAGCATAGATCTGGAAATAAGCCAGCTTTTAGAAAAAAAGGTGAAAAGGATTTTTTGCAGTAATGAGATTTTTATTGGTTTCCAAATTGAACAAATATTATTTTCTTGTATGAGACATAAATGCAATTTCATTTGATCCAGGAGATGAGCAAGGAATAACGATATTTGAATTTGTCGATGATTTGAAAGTACAGGGTGTCCATAAAGTCCCAGTAACATTACAAGTATTTATTGCCGGTAATGGTACTCGGACTTTATGGACACCTTGTACTTCGATCAGTTTTTACCTAATTTAAATAAGTTTATAAGTGCTTAAATGTATAATGAAGATTTGCAATGCACTGATGAACAGAAAACGAGAGGTTTTATATTCGTTTAGAGATTTAATTTCGGTTTATTAATCATTCACAATTAATCCGTTGCTGATTAAATGAGGATTAATTACTCTACTGACAAAACAACCCCTTATACGCATGACGTATTTTGAAATGAGTTTCAGAATAAGTATTCCTTTTTAGAATACATATTTATAAATCATTTAATAGGAAAGAAATGCAGAGGGAAACGTTTCGTTTTTCATAAAGTTGTGTTGATTTCCTCCTTTTAGATATTTATTTCCATTCATTTTATTTTATTCTCCACTAATCTAGTGGGATATTTAGATTATCTTTACAAATGCAAATGGACTGCTAAGGGTGATGTACTCACGTTTGTTATGACAGCTGCCTGATACCTACGAGGATAATGAGAGCAGTATGTTTGGCTTTTTTTTATGTGTTTAGTCTGTATAGCGGAAATCTGCATGGGATACATCAGGTGTTTGGTGTACTAACAAAGGCATATCACTTCAAGCTGTCATTAAGCCCACGTGTATGGGATGGTGAATTACCATAAGCGACCAGGTAGTGGTTTGTCGTCCATTAAGGCAGCCTGTGCTCGGAAATATTATTTTGAAATTTTATATAACTTTATATTATTTTTATCCAGTAATGAATGGGCCGCCATCACTCTGGCAGTCAGAATTGCCCTGTCTAGCCAGAGAAGGAAGTGATGTTCTTCTTAGGTCCTTAATGGGGAAAAATAAGGTAATATCTTTCCTCAATGCTCCTATGTATTTTTTTATCATTTATTTAAAAACTAGTTGAATCGACGGCAGTTTTATGTGCATCATTTGACAGCATTTTCGCAAAGTTGATGTTTCCTATGTTTAGCATTAATTATTTTTTTTTATTTTTAGGTTTTTCAGACTTGTTGAAGGGAGGTCTCGCTCGTCATGAACCATTTGGGTTATCATCTGATTATCATCATCATCCTTTATTGAGTTTTTTTTTTAATGATTTCTGCATTGTTTTTTTATTTTTTGTCTCCATTTTATTTTTCCGATATCATTGTCATTATAGTAAATATCGTCTTTATTTAACTGTCATTGTTTTCTTCTTCTTCTTCTTATGATTACTCTTTATTTTATCATTATTGTTATTATTATCACAGCTGCCACTCACCACGATTTCTTAGATATGAATAAAGATAATCAAGGAAACAAATTACATACCCTTGTGCCAAGAAATATTGTTGAAATTGGACGTTCATTCGATATTTTTTTTCGAAACATTGCGTTTTTTATTACACCAGCCATTCTTTCAAGGATGATATACTTTTATAATAAATTGTATGTTCCATCTAGGAACTGAGGTTTAATGTCGTGTTCCTTGCATTGTGACGTTCGTAACTAAAGCCATGGACTTTAGACTTCTCAGCGGTTGATTGGTAGCTTGGATTTTTTGTGGGGGTTCGGGGAGTGTGGGGGAAGTTCCTTTTATGGTCCTGTATACCGGATTGCGTGAAAATTGGCGAACGAATTCTTCCTATTATTTTGCGATTCACAACGTTACGTCGAACAATCTATTTCAAATTCTATTCCAAATCCAAGTCCGGAATATGAATCTAGAATTTCATTTCATAATTTCGTCCACTTTCTGTTGTTAGTCGAAGAAAACGCGAACGAAGAAAGTATGTTGATAACTATGCTGATTGTAACCTTGCATTCGGGGAAGTAACCGTAAATAACACGAAGTATCCTTTGAAATATGCTAATCGTACTGTTATAAAGACTAGACTTCGGGTATGTTTTCCAGGAAATGCAAACAAATGCCACTGTTATCTAAGAAACTAATATTATCCTTTCTCATTTCTGGAGGAAAATCAATTGAAAATCTCTAATTCTGACTCAAAATGAATAGATATAAATATATGTAGATATAAATAGATTTATATATATATATATATATATATATATATATATATATATATATATATATAATATATAGATATATATATATATATAAATATATATATATATATATATATATATATATATATATATATATATATATATAGATATTTTTATATGTACATCTACAGTTTATATATATATATATATATATATATATATATATATATATATATATATATATATATATATACATATATATACATACACATATACTATATATATATTTCTATTGAAGTTAATGGCATTGTTCGCCGATACTATATTTTTATCAAGACTTGGGATCAGTCTATACTTCTTTTTATCTTCAGGTAAGCTTCTCAGGAATAAGGAAAAATTACTCAAGATTCTTTCCATATACTTCTTTTTCTAGTCAACAAACCGTTTCCTCACCCCTCGGCGGTGTCTTCAGGACGGGGGTTACAAATTGACATACGTGATTTTCATTACTGCATATGGGTGTTTGAATTTTAAACGTGACATCATTTGGGTGCTGAATTTATTTGTCGGCGGGCCTCATTCTCTCGCTGGTGGTCTAGGCAGCACCATGGGCATTCCTGGTGTTCCATAGGATGCAACCTATGCCACAGCTTGCAGCAAAGGACGTGGACAAGGGTATGATTCCCATCTCTGGCTGATTGTCTTGATTTGCTTCGTTGTCTGTCGTCATGTCCAGGGGTGTTCTGTCGCTCATGTCTCACTTTGGATTCTCATGCCTCCAGAGATTGGAAATAGCAGAAGCCGCGAGTATAAATCAACAACGGCCTGTGTTACACGTACAGAGGAACATGAACCTATCCTCCTTTCTTCAATGAAACCACGGGACATCCGTGAGAATCCAAAAGGAGAAATGGGCTACAGAATACCCCTGGGAACGACTATCGACGATGAAGTAAAACAAGACTAACGGACGGAAATAGGAATCACGCCCTTGCCCATGCCCTTTGTTGCAAGCAGCGGCATAGGACGCTTCCTACGCAGCACCATAAATTCCTATGCCGCCGTCCATACCACGCATCCCAATGAAATCGTGTTTAGAATTCAAACGTCCGCATGCAGTAATACAAACCTTGTTTGTCAATTTGTGACACAGTCCTGAAGACGCCACCAAGAGGTGGGGAAACGTTCCATCGACTAAAGAAAAAGAATCGTGAATAATGATAGATGAAGCTGACCCTAACATTAATTGAACATTCCTCTATATGAACCACAGTGGATAAGGCTGAACTTGAAGCCTTGAGAGATATATTTTTTCCACCCAAGACATAATCAGTACGTGAGGAACGAATCGGCCCCTTAAATCTAAGCTTCCTGAGTGATCACTGAAGTGCATGAAGATATTTTTCGATCCTTCCTGCGATTTAGAAATTGTTTAGAATCGTAGTGACTTTAGAGAAATTTATATTGTAAACAATTGTTGACTGCAACTGGAGGTGAGATATACATTGCCTTCAGTTATTTTTTTGTGAGTGACGTAAATCAATTGTTCGTCTTGACAGAGATATTTGAATATTCTTAGCTTTTTATCCCCGATTCCTTATTTCGTGAGAGTAACACTAGAATGGATGCTAAAAGTATGAGACTTGACATTCTTCAAAATTTTAATGTATGTAGCATTAAAAAACTATGTATAATTGGAATGCAAAGTCAGAATTTTCATTGCGATATATCCATGACCGGTGGTGAAATGTGACCCACTAAATCGTATTCTAAATCATTCTGACTTCTTTGTGTATGCTGCGTATGCTGTATACATGAAATGGTATTGTATAAATTTCTTTGGGCTGCCTGGGCAATGCCAAGTATCCCTTTGTCAATAAAGTAAACCGACTTGAAATCATTAACCTTACAATTATTCGCTCCGCCATACGTTCTTACTTCATTCTCGTCCTGCGAATGACCGAACTTCATCTGAAGTTCCGTCGACTCCAGAATTCAATTATGGCTCTTACTACCGATTAACCTTCTAATCAATTCCAGGTGAAATTCACTTTACTATTTTTTTTATAGCAGGATTCACTGACATGAATCACTCATAGTAATCTCCTGAGATATTCATGCATTAAGTGACTCATTAAGAATCACGCTACCTATTAGTTCGTATGGTTAGTTAATAGGATTCATCTATAAGCATCTGTTATCAAGATTCACCATCAGACTTCACTGGCAAGATTCATCTGGGAAATTTGATTATAAGATTCATCTCTAGGAATCATTTCGAAGATTCATCTGTTTCACCTTATGAACTGGTTACAAGCTCCATCTTTGAGGTTTGCTCGTACGAATCATCAGTTGAAGATTTCATCTGTTGTGATTCTGGTTTGTTTAGTTCTTCATAAGACCCGCCATTTTATTCTTTTGGATGAATCATACGGTTCGTCAATATGAATTGGGGTAGTGAATCCAGGATCCGAGTTAAGACTCACTTGTAGGGCTCAGAGGAATTGACTTGAAGGTCCTTACATAGGATTAATTTACAGGGCTCATGTACAGTAATGTACGTGATGCCTCGTTAAATTCCTGCACAGTATATTTTGCAAAAAAGTCTTTGAAGAATAATTTGCAATCGCCATTTACTGTCAGGATTCAATCGAATGAGTCACTCTTTTGATCCTCACGCTAGAGCTTCATCTCCACTGATATTTTGCAGGATTTAATTAAGACTCACAAATTGCACATAGGAATTAATTGCACAGTTCTTCAAAAATTGGCAGAATCACCAGCGTCCACCTTCATGCATCTTGCATCAACTCGCCAGTTTGAACTCGTCATAAAAATTCATTCGAAAGATTAATCGATTCTAGGAGAATCTATATTCTTCGATCGCGCGCATGACTCTCCTGTGCCAAATCACTTCGAGCTTCATCTCCAAACAGCTTCATTTGCAAGAGCGGCTTCACATCCCATCACCATCACTGGAATTCCCAAGAATGATAATGAATGAGGAATAGCTTTTGCATTCAGACCATCGTCATTCCTTTTTTGTCATGTATTGCTCAACTTTATATGATTATTGTATGGTTTTAGTTATATTGCTATTGCTGATAATTGTATTGATTTGTTTATTTTTATCAGTAATTCAAAGATCATTAAGTGCTACTGTTATTCTTAACATGTATATTTCTTTTATTGTATTTTAGTTTTTATCATTCAGAATTTATTAATGTATTGTTATAATTCAATCCAACCCTGTTTAGTTCAAATACATTGTTAGCTCCAACTATGAAATTGTATCATCTAAATTTAAGTCAAAATATCCATTGTACCAAACCTTCAGAAGGCCTTTTTATACAATCAGGCCCATCCAAGAAGAGAAGGGAGCCACGTTCCTTCCCAAAACATAAGCAGAGAAATGGATGTTATAATAAATAGGGCATTTGAAGGATGTCAGAGAATCATTCTTGGATAAAATTTTGTATCTCTTTCTACAGTTTATGGCTACGGATACCGACAGGCCGACTACAACAGACACAACGCCAAAGGTAAAGTGTACCCTTTCCTGCATGTGTGCCAAAAGGAACTCCCCCCCACCCCCCAACACACACACACCTCCTCCTCCCCAAACCCTCTCCAGTTCCTCTCACGGGCCCTTTGGTCTACCACACCTGTTGCCTTACCTTTCACCAAGTGTCACTCTCGATGTAACCTGACGTGCGCGAATCACTTCAGATTGTGGAAGCCTCGGCAGGAATGAACACGCAGGTATGATGAAGTAGCAGCTTGAATGAGGAGTCCTTCCCGAAGACGGAATTTTGGCAGACATTACTGTGTTGTTCGGTGTTTCTGGTGCTATTTCCACAGCTCTGTACATTGCCTTTCAGCTAATGAGCCGAGTACGCAACTCATTGCTGCTTAGCATGCATTTAGCAACAAGAGAAAAATGGCCGGATGTTCGGTGCCGCTTTATCTTAAGTTAGGATGTAAACCACGCCCCCAGAATATTGACATAGTTGCCATTTGTCACCGAACATGGGCTGTTAGCATGGATTTTTAATATGTCAAGACGACTGGCAGTTATGTCATATGATTAAGTAATGTAAAACAAAATTTGTTGTTTGTAAAGTGAAATGTTTTCAATGCCCTAACTATTTTGTATGTATGTGGGTTTTGCATATGCAGTTTAGCTTTGCAATTGTTCGCACTGCTTTTAAAACTTTCTTTAGTTGGTCAAATGAGAAGTGTAGCAGTTTGGTTTCAGATCCTACGTACTTTTTTTTTCTTTTACTTATATCTTCTTATTCTCTTGTTCGCTCGTTTGCAATTTTTATTTATTTGATATAAATGTGTATCTGTGTTCAGTGTGTGCATGTGTGTACTGGTATGTACATTTCATTTCAAGGTATAAATGTTACAGTGTGGCTCTCTCTCTCTCTTTCTCTGTCTGTCTGTCTCTCTCTCACACACATTTTCAGAGTGGAGTGAAGCTGGCTATTCAAACTGTCACTTGTTTTGTTCCCACTTATCCACCCAGAGAATTTGTCACAAGTTTTCACATTAGAATATAATGAACAAAATGATTATGTCATCGATCTTGTTATTGACAAGTGCTTGCCTGATCCAATTTAAGGTTGCCCTGTGGATCTTCTTGAAGGCTAAACGTAATTAACGGATCCAGGTAAATCGCCTTACACTAATATGGGATCTCAATTACTTCCTTGAGTCAACCCAATTATTATTGCTTTCTCAGAAGCGTCTCGTTCGTGAGGTGCAAAATGTGTAAGTGTCATGGAGAGTTTTTATTAAGTTTTCTTTCTAAACAATATTTATTTTACTACAATAAAAGAAAAGCAAAACTCCATTAAGTACATGTATTTGTTGTAAAGATCATAGATCATCTGAATTTCTCTAATTTTGTTAGCATTTAATTTTGGTTTGCTTAACAGGAAATAAAATATTGTAATGAATCAAATATATATATGTATATATATATATATACATGTGTGTGTATTTCCTCTCCCAACGGGTTCACAACCCTCAACTAGACTATCTTCTGTCTAGGTATATGATTCATTTCAATCCTAATTTTTTGGGCACCTTTTAGGACATCAGTGCACAAGTAGTAAAGTGTTATACCTGTATAATAGCTCTGGGTTTCAGTTAACTGCCTTTTCGGATAAGGAAATGAGTCGCTAATGGAGTGCTGAGTGATTGTCGTTAGCAGATGATACAGTGCTGAAATGGGCGACGATGAAAAGAAATAGCAGGTACAAGTGAAAGAGTGGAACTGTTGGCAAGAGAAGAAAGTTGAGAGTGAATGTGAGGAAGAGCAAGTTGAATGTCAACCAGGGAAAGGGAACGTTAAATATTAATGTAGTGGTTGAAGAATGGAAATGGTTTATTCATAAAGGTATTTGGGAGTAAATACAAAAGGTCGTTCACTGAGAGAAGAGGAGAGTTACAGAAAAGGGAAGCATAAAAGATTTAAAAAAAAAAATTAGTTGAAATTTATACGGAAGCCCAGGGGTTAATGTACAAGAGGCTATTAGAGCCAACTTTCCTTCATTCACTTGAAGTGTGAAGGTTGAATGCAGATGAATGAAAGAGGGTTGAAGCTGTTAGGATGAACTGTTTGTGTAGCATATATTATGTATGTATAGGCCGTCCCCGGTTATTGTGGTCGGTTATCGGTAATCCACTATTATGGCACTTGTCTAGCACCAATTTCCGGTTGTTGGCGCTGATACATACCTAACAGAGACGCCATTAACTGGTTATCGGCGCCGATAAGCGGCGAAAATCGCCGGTATTCGGTTATCAGCGATTTTCGCTTATCATCAAGCCATAGGAACAGAACCCCCGCTGATAACTGGGGTCTGCTTTATATATATGTATATAATATATATATATTTATTATATAATAATGAATGATGTGTGTGTGCGTATGTACAGTATAATTATGTGTTGAAACCAACTTTCTGTACTGCGTGTGGTGGATGGAAATGTACTGGTAGGTAGATATAGTAAAAACTTGCGTGTGTTGGAGATACGTAGTTTGGCGAAAATTGTGTACAATCCAGAAGTGGAAGGAGTGGAGGAAGACCCAGAAATCATTGAATAAGTGATGTAAAGGCGTTCGGAAAGGTAGGACCTTAATAGGAAGAGCTATGAGTATGCATGATAGAGGTGAATGTCGCAGTGCATGTGTTAGCGTCACCATACCTCGTTATTTTCTGGGATGTCCTAAATTTAGGTCTCGAAGTCGTCATTCTGGAGGAATGTTTTAAAATTCAACAAAAGTCCGGAAGTTCGGCACCCATCATTTCCTTTTCCTGGAAGGAAGAGGGTCCTCTGGTTTTGAGGGAAAGGTTAGCAGCGGTGTGACGAAGATAGCAGGAAGGATAATGTAAAGAATCCAAGTTAAAGAGGAATTTTCTCGGTAGGATGACTTGATTCACATCATCAGGATTTGATGTTTTAGTTAACTAAGGCACAAAAGTAATGAAATCATTGGTATAGGATATCTTTAAGTAATTCACATTTAGAAAAAGTTGGAATTCTTAATAATACAGGTATTATTGATTATTATCACCACATCTCATATTTTCCCGTGAGCAGTGGTAGTTATTGCATTGAATGACGTAGCCGAGAATCAGAAGTGCATATCAAGTCCCACTTTGCAAAACTTGATATGAAAATACGCGTAGCCATGATTACTCGATAATTGGTGATAATTGAATTAGTTAAATACAACACGTACTATACACCACCCTTTTGTATTACGCTTTACTTCTGGTACACGATAACTGAACGAATTGTCTAATCTGATTGAATGCTCACATAGTGAAAAGTCATTCTCTCTTTTGATTACTCACTAATATTAGTCGAGTTCTTTTGAAACAACAAAGGAAAGATAAATAGTGTCTAGTCACTTTTTGGTTTGGTAAAGATATGCTTCACCTCACTGCTGGTTAAGATTTTTGGCAATAATTTCGAGACATCTCGTTTGCGAGAGAATTTTGGTTCAAGTTCCTGTAGGATCCGGAACGACATAGAAAAGCTCCGTTAAAACCCTGTGTGCCCCCTTTGACATAATAATTTAATTGCGTACCTGGTAGATAGTCGACTGTTGTGAGACGTAGCCAGTGTGGAGACGGGTATGGTGCCAGTAACCACATCTAAAACCTCTTCCTGAGAAATGGAATGGTGAAATCTTCATGGGTCAACCCCATTCCCTCCGTTTAAACGATGGAAGGTTATAAGTGTCATGGAATACAGACGTAAGAAGGGAATTCCATAGCTTGGTAGCAAATGGAAAGGATCATTTAATATCAGCCGAGTTTACATTTTCACCTCTCTGGCTTTGTATTTTTCAGTTTTAATCAGGCCTCTTTTAGAGGCAGACTTGGATATAAAAACAGAGAATATAACTCTATTCCCAAGGCGTAAGTTCATCCCTTTGGAAATAAAACGAGGCATGTTTTACGCAGTCCGGAACTGTAAAATTTTTTTCTGAATTGGAATTTTGTTAGTTTCTCGTTCCACATAACGAAAAATCATGTAATGGGAGCGTTGCCTTCGGGTACACCGTTTGTTTTTCCATTCTTTGCTCGGACCTTTGTAAAAACCCAGCTGTAGCCTCGAGGTTAGACACTTGAAAGGACAATGAGCTACGGTGTCCTCTCATCAAAAACATGAAGATCTACATTGGAGACTGTTTCGAAGGCTAGCCTGACAGCGACGCTAGACTGACAACAGCGTCTGATGACAAGACTGAATAAGAGGACAATCTCAAAGCGAGGATAGACAAGGAGAATGCCACGGAATAGGCGTTTTATAACGAGGGTACACAAAGTAGGATACACAAAGTGAAATCACTTAGAGAAAATTAGGACAGAAACTAAAGCCATCATCATCAATTAAGCCAGGCAAGATGAAGACAGCAGTTGAGAAGGAAGACTGAATATAAAACAATGTTCATAATGTAAGTCCCAAATCCTAGGTTCAGTCTTGTCTCTATTTATTTTTTTTCTAGTCTGGATTTGATGCTATACAAGATTTGATGCTATACAAGACGAAGGAATGGAAGCAGCAACAGCCTTTCAACGAAGCTTAGACAAAATGAAAACAATGGACCAAAATGCAGAATAAATATGTAAAGACATCCTCATAATTAGGGCTGATAGATTCAAACAAAGGCGCTTAGGTTGATGTGAACATAAAGCAAATATCACAACGACATTCGACAAAATGAAAAGATTTCGCAGAAGTTAAACAAGATGGGAACGGTGGGACCAACGTAGCCTCATAATAAAGATAGGCAAGATAGAAACAAAGGGACAAAAGGGAGACTAAATAAAAGGCTAAAATTATAGCAGGGCTATACAAGAAGGAAAATCTGACAGAAGGGAAAAAGAATTTTAGACCAATTAAAACGCGACTGGACAAGATAACGATCAATTAAAACAACGAGACTAGACAATATAATAACAATTGGTCAGAAGTGCTGCCAGAAGCACGATCCATGTCTAACTATAACCTTAAGTAAAATAAGAACTACTGTGGCTAGAGGGCTGCAATTTGGTATGTTTTGATGATTGGAGGGTGGATGATCAACGTACCTATTTGCAGCCTTCTAGCCTCAGTAGTTTTTAAAATCTGAGGGCGGACAGAAAAAGTGCGGACGGACAGACAAAGGCAGCGCAGTAGTTTTCTTTTACGGAAAACTAAAACTCACTTTATGGTTCTTGAGTCCTCGAATCCTTCGTGTTTCCTGTCGGCTAATCAGAAATTGTGGTCTTTTGCATTTGAAAACAATGCATACTGCCGTTATCAATTTGCTGTCGTAATCACTTCGATTTTTAAATTCCTTGGGTAACAATATGTTAATTATAAGGCTTTTGTTAAAAAAATGAAATGCAGTGTAGGTTTTACGTGCATTCTTGAACCTAGAGACTTTTTTTTAGTTACAAGGTTATTTAGCATATAAATATCGACGTTCTAGAAGTATTAGTAACAGTCAATTATTATTCGGTCAGAGTAAAACTGGCCTACAAATATATTACCAATATACGATTTCCTTCACATAAATGATTTCCTTGAAAGTGTCTCAGGATTATCAGTGTCCTTTGATGCAGTAATGACAGCGGATGTCCCACGCCTTGCCGAATATGGACATCCACAGCCCCTTCAGGGTCAATTATTGTCTTGGTGCCATTTACCATTGTTTTTTCCATTCCCTTACTTTCATGCAACTGCTGTGAATTGATCGCTGTAATGTCGTTGGCGATGGCGCCTAGCCTGTATATTCATATCAAAACCTCCATACACAGTTCACCTAGTTTTACTGCTTTTATATATATATATTACTATATATATATATATATATTATATATATATACTATATATATATATATATACACAGGGTGTCCATAAAGTCCCAGTACCATTGTGAGCCATAAGTATTTGTAATAGTGCTGGGACTCTATGGACACCCTGTATATATATATATATATATATATAATATCTATATATATAATATATATATATATATATATAATATATAGTTAAGGTTTATCAATTTTTATATTTATGGTTTTCTCTATTTTCGTATTTTTCATATTAAATCGCTTTATTCAGTGATAATCTTAGCGTATAAAATGCAATGGATATCCATATATTGTTATCGTTTTTTGTGTGTGTAATAGGTAACTTACGGATAATATGCTCCACAATTAACTATTACGAAATCTTAACGAAAGAAAATGATGTGCGCAAATACTGCTTTTCGAAGCAAAATAAACGAAATTAGATGAGTAAATTATGAAAGGAATAGAAATATATTCAACAGGAAAGAGGTCGATTGTTGCGTGAACTAACAGAAAGGAATTCCAAAATGTTTATTGTACCTAGACGACCTCCCGCTGTTGGCGAGGCGCTGAGGGGAAACTGATATGAGAAAGACGGAATGAATAATGTGGAGATGGATGGCCCTTGGGATGATATTGTGATGAAGGGTGATGACGGGTTTGAGGAGGAAAAACAATGACGTAGATGTGTGTTTCTGTTGCATCTTAAATAACGGAGAGGCTGAGAGAATCATCGGAGAGATAAGTCTTCTCTAATGGTTAGCTGAGAAACGAGTTTTAGTTTTCTGTAACGGAAAACTGTTGAGATGGCTGTGTCTGTCCGTTCGCGCTTTTTCTGTCCGCCCTCAGATCTTAAAAACTACTGAGGCTATAGGGCTCAAAATGGGTATGTTGATCATCCAGCCTTCAATCATCAAACGTGCCAAATTGCAGCCCTCTAACCTCAATAGTTTTTATTTTGTTTAAGGGTAAAGTTAGCCTTGATCATGCGTCTGGCAATGCTATAGACATGCCACCACCGGTCCATGGCTGAAAGTTTCGTGGGCCGCGGCTCATATAGTATTATATGCTATACAGAAAACTCGATTGTGCCGAAGAAACTTGGGAACATATTTTACTTGTTTTTTATTTTTATTCAAAATGAAAGAAATTGTTAAAAAAGTCCTAGAAAATTCATTTGAATGTATTCATGATGCAGGACGAACTAAATTGGTAAGGTAGAACTAGAAAGTGCAGACTTTCATAGTCTTCATGATGCAAATTTAATTTGGCGAAGTTTGGTCTCATTATCTTGGAGTTTTGATTATAATAATTTTTTTACTGTATTCACCTGTGTATATTGGAGTGCATTTTCATTGCAGATCTAGTTAGTTCTTATTACATCCGTAAGTTAATGGCTGGAATAGCTTATCTGTTTAAGAAGTGAATAAATAGGCGGACAATTCTTATTTATTCTTTCATAACTTCAGTTTTGAGATGAGAAGTTAGAAATTTTATAAGTGTCGCCTGGAAGCAGCTGATGACACTTTTCCAGTAGGACTTAAATGATTGCTTAAAAGTAGGACTGTACACACACGCACACACACACACACACTCACACACACACACACACACACACACACATATATATATATATAATATGTGTGTGTGTGTGTGTGTGCGCGTGTGCGTATGTGTGTGCGTATGTATATACAAATGTGTATGTTTGCGTTTATGTAATTTATTAGATTTTATTTGTATACCCTTACGAACATTCTAACACTCACCTAGCGTAAATGTGTTTATGTTTACTTTTCCTTATGAATGCTAACATGTTTTTCAACATTCAAACAAACTACATTGAACAAGCAAAGAAGTCCCGTGGCGTCCAGGCAAAGACATGGGATAGCATTAAAGATTTATTATGGCCACCATTGTTTGGAAGCACCCTGAAATATGATCGTCAGCGATGGAAAGATATAAGCAAGATTTTTGAGAAATGTTGAATAGAGAGAAACAATTATCGTCAGGGGAGAAGAAGCGGGTGAAGGGTGAGGAAGTGACTTTAGAAGGTTCGAGTGAAAAACGAGCTCAAAAGTCTCATTGTTATTGGTTAAAAGAGAGAGAGAGAGAGAGAGATCTGCAAAAAGCATTATGGTTTATTGTTATGAAAATAAGATGCAAAGTTCAGAAACACTTTCTCTACAGTCATTTTAAGCAGTTATTTATAGTATGGTGTATGTGAAGAATCGGTGAAAAAGTATGTATATGGACGTATGAATGTGTGTGTATATATATATATATAATATATATATATATATCTATATATATATAATCTATATATATATATATATATATATATATATATATTATATATATATATATATTATATATAGCTTTGGACCAATCCCGTTAAATCCAAACGGTCGTTTTGTAAACTTCCGCAGTGAATTATACACTTGGCAGTTAGTCTCATACGGTGGGGCGCAACCAGAAACGTTTCTGTATCTATCAACATATGTATATTTACATGCACATGTATTCGTATGTATATGTATATTTATTAATGCGCCATTGTATTCGTATACATCCGGAAAAATCTACCAAATTGTTTGCGTGTCAGTAATCGTTTGTTTGTATAGTTTTTATGCTTTGCTTTTCACTGAGCAGAAGAATTAACGGCTTGCTGTCCTTATACGGTGGTGGAGTGGGTAAATAGCTTCACTGACGTCCTGGATTTGTATGGTGTCCTGTGTTCGCGCCCGGGCGCCGACAATTCTATTATCGCCTAATAAAATTCCCCTTCGGTTAAGCATATATGAAAATATATTAATTCCGAGGTAGAGTGAATTAGATATTAAAGGACATTTGTAGCTCGATGTATGTATATGGATCACGGTAATGTAATATGACACATATATATAATATATATATATATATATATATATATATATATATATATATATATATCTATATATATATATATATATATATATATATATGTATATATATATATTATTACATATATGTGTGTGTGTGTGTGTGTGTGTGTGTGTGTGTCCTGTGTCTGTGTGTGTTTGAGTAACCATCCAAATAGACTTGATTGTTGTACGCACAACATACGGGCGTATCCGCAGTGATCGTCCATTGATCATCTATCTCACTGTTATTCATCGCCGTAGAGTAGAAAGAAAACATGAGAAATGGTAACGAAAAGCCCTCTCCGGCCTCTGTTCTGTCTCGGAAATTTATTACTCTGGGCGTAAATCATCTGCGTGTATGCTTCCCTGTACCTTTATCTGTTACGTTGTATTCTCGCTGTTGTTGTTTATCAGTATGTATGGTTCTATTGTTTCCCCCTCTTTCTTTGTTTTCTGGTGTGTGTGTGTGTGTGTGTGTATTTTTTATATTGTCTCTGTGATCGTCTGTTATTGTATCATTCTCGCTTCGTGTTTCTTATTTTTCGTCAGTTACTCTCAGTTTCGTACATTGTTTTTGTTGTTGTTGTTGTTGCCACTTGTGTTTATCAACTGTACATCAGGTTCCTTCTTTTCTTAGACATAAATCTTTATTGTATTCCAAATAGCTCCGTAATTCCCATCAGTAATGACATTACTCTTTATATAGAAAAAGAACCCCACAAAATTACTGTGTATAACGTGTTTTCTTATAAGTATTTACATTTTTATTTTACTTAACAGTCAAGTACTTTCAGACCCCACAGATAGGGACTAATAGTACTCGAGTGTTAAGTAAAATAAAAATGTAAATACTTGTAAGTAAACACGTTATACACAGTAATATTGTGGGTTTCTTTTTCAATCTTCAGAAGAAAACTGAAAGAAGTTTTTGCTTCGTTCATTACTCTTTATAATGTTATATTTGTATTGTATTTGCAAATTTGCGTATTGGAATAAAATAAAGATAAAACAAAAAGAAAGAATACAGTCAGTTATGACATTACTCTTTATAATATATTTGTATAGTATTTGCAAATTTGCGAATTAAAA
The DNA here is from genome assembly GCF_015104395.2 of Macrobrachium nipponense. Classification (NCBI taxonomy): domain Eukaryota; kingdom Metazoa; phylum Arthropoda; class Malacostraca; order Decapoda; family Palaemonidae; genus Macrobrachium; species Macrobrachium nipponense. Next base: position 126,003,290 of record NC_061108.1, read on the forward strand.
AAGAATAAAGATAAAACAAAGCAAAAAAAAAAAAAAAAAAAAAATTGGGGAATCTCCGACATCGCATATCTGACCATCGTCATGCCAGCCAATGTAATAACTTCCGTTATGCAGTTTAAGCCCCACATCAAGGACGGTATAGCTTATTGTCTCTTTATGTCGGAATTACGACTGATGCTACCACGGCCGCTCGAGAGCATCGTTCGGTTACCGATGGCGGTGGCATTCATTATACGTTTATGATGCGTTCATTGTAGTTGAAGCGTATGATGAATCGAGACTGTTTGGACGCGATTCCTGGCTCATAATGTTTGGGAAAATTATTCATGACTGGATGTTTTGGCATCAGTGGTCATTATTTCGTTCTGTGAATTCATGGAATAATTTGTGAGAGGTTATATGTTATTTTGGTATGTATGAATATACTTTGATATCAGAACGCCAGAATTAAAACATTAAATGTTGATTGATTTAGTTCGGAGGAGGAGATAGCAAATAGAACTTCGTTGTATGATATATTGAGAGAACTAACGGACGATATATGTAGAAATAAAACGTAGAATTGATGAATGTCGTCGTGATGTATACTTCTATGTTGGTAAGTAGGGAATGACATTTTCTTTATCCAATTCTCGTCGTTTCTATGAGCCATCTCTTTCATTATTGAGCGCATCAGTATCTTGTTCGGTATGGTGTTGGCGTGCCACCTCGGTGGCTGCGAGTTCGATTCTCGGGCATTCCATTGAGGGATCAGAGATGTGTATTTTTTGTGATAGAAGTTCACTCCCGACGTGGTTCGGAAGTCACGTAAAGCCGTTGGTCCCGTTGCTGAATAACCACTGGTACCATGCAACGTAAAAACACCAGACAAACATACTCATTCATTATTTACCTTTTAATCCCTTTCCTCTTCATATGTCAGCATCTTTATTATTTTCGGGCTTCGTACGTCATTTATCACCTGCTGTTGCTTTGTTCTTCCCTTCTCAGACCCTCTTCTTCTTCCTCGCTTCACCTTCCTCATCATTTTCCTCGAAGTCTCCAATCTGCTCTTCAACCTTCGACATCAATGAGGGTCCTTTTAGACCCCAATAATGAACCGGATTCCTAAAGGAATTCAATTTATCCCTAAGCTTCGCTCGCGATAATGACCCATGAACGAGCCAATTTCATCCGTCCTGTTGGATAGTTTCCAAATTTTATTCAATTTTCTGCCATTTTCACACTTATTCTTTTTTTTTCGGTCGGTTATGTATGTATCGGGTTAATAGACTTCCCATATTCCCGTGATTGTTGTTGGAGATTAAGCTGGCCTTATGCCAGCACGGGCTCTTGCATATATAATGTATATTGTGCGTATAACATAATATATATATATATATATATATATATATATATATATATATTACGTATATATATATATGTGTGTGTGTGTATGTTTACTGAATTCCTTATTATTTATCTCCGTTCTCTCTATGTTCTTCCTCTTTGCGGGATTCCATCCTATGGAAGCAGGCGATGAAAATTCGAAGGTCCTTTTCTCCCGTTCTATCAGACAGTAGCAGCATTTTCCCCCAAAGAATGAGAAAATTATGAATGGATTGTGACCCCAATTGTCTATTCTCGTACGGCATTTAACTTCATCCACTTCATTCCCTTACTTCTTTCTACCCATCCTCGAGGTTGTGTCTTTTCTATTTTCATTTTATCTAATATCTTCCATTTTATTTGCGTATTGCTTGATAATCCTACCAATTTATGATCGGCGCTATTTCATTACATTGAACCAAGCCAAGTTATTATTATTATTATTATTATTATTATTATTATTATTATTATTATTATTATTATTATTATTATTATTGGAGAAACATATCCACAGTTATGGAAATGTACACATATGAGTTTGATAAGGGGAACCGAACAGATTCCCGAAAGCTATCCTTAAAGTTTTAAAAGCGCGTCTGGTGTGCGAAAGGCAGAAAACGTGCCTCAGCGGCGTGGTTGGTATGGTATTAGCGTCCCACCTCGGTGGTCGCGGGTTCGATTCTCGGCCATTCCATTGAGGAGTGAGAGATGTGTATTTCTGGTGATAGAAGTTCACTCTCGACGTGGTTCCGAAGTCACGTAAAGCCGTTGGTCCCGTTGCTGAATAACCTATGGTTCCGTGCAACGTGAAAACACCACACAAACAAACAAACAAACAATAGATTTTTAAATTTAAATGTATGTACAATTACATAACTGTGGATTTGTTTCTCCATTTGAAGACTCGTGCTACTATGAGGATTTTTATTATTATTATTATTATTTTATTATTATTATTACTTCACTTCTTTTTGGTATCACTATTCTATGATGGTGACGTAAGCCTAAGTTCATCTTTCACTATCGTCCATTTTATTATCGGCATTACTGGGCCTGTTATGCCTTGCCATAATATTATGGCACCATCCCTAAGTGTTTTCATTCTAATATCCCTTCAGCCTCCCACCCAATATATATGTATAAAACTTTTAACATATTCATGGCCTGGCCGAGTCCTGAAAAATCCATGAATATTTTATTGCCGTTTATACAAAAATTTTTGTTTTGTTTATTCGCGTAACCTTCATATTTATGTAAATGTTAACAGATAAAATTGCCTTTACCGCGATTTATTTCTGAGAATTAATGATGGGTAGTCTGGATTGGTAATTAAAATGATGACTTTATGAGAATTCATTCAAATGTTCATTATTTTTGTATATTTTCTCTTTGCAGTTATTCTGCGTCGATTTGCGAGAAATGAAATTGTGTTTGATAAAAGGAAATTGTGAATTGAAAATTGATGGCTTAGTTATTTCAACATTTTAACACTGATAAATAATTCAGTCTAAATGACAGAAAGATGATTTCGTCACTTCCAAACGAAGCCTCAGGAGGTAATGCACGATATAGACGCGGTTGCATCCAAGAGAACATGCACTAATGAAATGGCAATGAAGTGAATTGCATTAGCGCGCATGGAAATACATTTGCATTCATTACATTATTTGGGGAAAGAAGGATTCTCCTCTCGCCGAGGAAACTAATATCGTTTTACTTTGTGAGCGAAATTGTCCTTTTCATTTGCTCGATTTGAATTTTCATCTTGAACGTTTACTCTGCAACGTATTACTGGTGGTCAACATGAATAGGATAATTTATCAGTTAAAGATGAAATAACTTTTGTCCCATTTCATGTGGTGGACTCTCTCTGTTGTGGATGGACCCACTTGGCTTAGTCGCTTCTCTTTGGCCTTTTGTTGTGAAGAACGATAATAATATAATATAATAATGATAATAGTTTATTTTCAACCTTTGGTGATTCGAAGGGAAATTTATATTAATTTAGTTCGTGTAATTAGATATATATATATATATATATATATATATATATATATATATATATATACTCACGAAATTGATTAATATACATTTCCCCTCGAATCACCAATGGTTGAAAATAAAACTATTATTATTATTATCGTTCTTCATTACAAAAGGCCAAAGGGAACTGACTAAGCCAGTGGGTTCTTCCAAAGTATATATATATATATATATATATATATATATATATATATATATATATATATATATATATATGATATATATGTATATATATATGTAAGTGTATGCATGGGTCTGGGTATGCGTGCTGATACATGTATAATCTCAAATAAGAGTTCCGTTCTCCTGGCGTAAGATTATTTTAATCACATCGCATTGCTCTGAAAGATAAATAGAAAGAAACTTGACTGTGAATAGGTGGGAGCTCTGCAACCGGCGAAGCCGAGCGAAGCAGCAGCATTCAAATTCCCGGCGTCGTTCTGAGAAAACAATTCCGAACGCATTCAAGACATGTCCCGAACTCTCGCTGCTTCCAAATTCCGCCGTTGTGTTGACTTTACAGCGTTCGTTCAATTAACGCCGTCATTAAGGATGACCTGGTTCCCAGGGGCGTTGTTGCTTTGTCTCCGCCCTAAAGCAATTCGGTTCCGGGCGGCACGGTAAAAGAAGGCGACGTATAATACGCGTTTTGAGTTGTGTGCGGGCGGTGCATTATCGTCGGTCGGGGGCCGTAATACAATTTCATTCGAGCGCTTGCGTTTCTCATTTACATGCAGATTCTCTCATCTCTCTTTTTTTTCCTTCGTCTTCTTCTGTTCCCTCAAGTTTTCGTAATGACATTGCGCGTTGCAAGATGCTGATATTTCGGGACAATTGTCTGCGACATTGTGTGTGTGTATGTTTTTTTTTTTTTTTTTAGCTGTTTCAAGCGAGCTGGTGAGTAAGCAGTTGACGTTAATTAGGCTTAAATTTAATGTTCATTCTTTATATTTCTTATTTTTTTTCTAAATCAACTTTTAGTGTCAAGCGCATTCTCAGTGGTTAATGAAGTGTAAACCACACTTACGGAGATTTAATAAAGTGATACGTTTATATTTATATTCGTCATCTCAGTAGATATACACACGAATAGTATGGAATGTATGTGCAAATAATAAGCATTCTCTCTCTCTCTCTCTCTCTCTCTCTCTCTCTCTCTCTCTCTCTCTCTCTCTCTCTCTCTAGCTTTGCGAGAATAGCTCTCCTTTCGCCGAGTGTCCCAAAGGAAACCTGGCGCAATTTTCAGCAAGGCGAAGATATACATATTGTTATTAGAGCATTTTCCTTTTGTCCTTCGCATTAGAATGCGCGCCTCATTTTTCATCCGGTCTCAGAGGTAACTGGGACAGGTTCAATTATTCGGAAACAATATCCGAATGTCGGCGACTTTTTTTTTTTTTTTGTTTAAAGCGAGTCCTTCTCTTTCGAGCGGTCTCGAAATGGCTGATGCAGAAACGGTGTGCAAATTTTGCAGACGACCCTGCGAGGGCGTGGTCTCTCTGGCTACTGACAAGATGTGAGCATTCATGAATACCTCAATTGGCGGCAGTAGACTTTCAATTGCTTGGGTGATTAATCGACTTTCGGAATGCCTCGACTTTGTTTGGTGGGGGGTTGGGGGGGGGGGGGACATCGGGCCACTCATTCTTCGGCTGTGTCAAAGGGAATGAGGTTCGATATATCGAGATAGATTGGGCGGTTATGTCTGCAGAGGCTGATAGAACGAATAGAATACTCCTATGGTGGGCCCTGATGTTAAGGCTAACTATATAGGAGTCATTCTTCTTCTTCTTCTTCTTCTGTTTCTTTCTTTTCTTTCTTTCTCTTTCTTTCCCCCCTCTCTTCTTTCTTGCTTCCTCTCTTTCTGTCTTCCTGTCATTCTTTCTGTCCTCTTTTTATTTTTCTTTCTTCCTTTCTTTCTTTCTTTCTTTCTTCATCTCTTTCTATCTTTCTCGCTTTCTTCCTCTCTTTCTTTCTTTCTTTCTTTCTCGCTCTCTTTCGTCCTCTCTTCCATCCTTTCTTCTATTCTTCCTCTTTCTTTCTTTTTCTTTCCTCCATTTCTACGTTTCTTCCTCTCTCTTCCTCTTTCTTTCTTTCTCCCTCTTTTTCTTTCCCTCTTTCTCTCCCTCTTTATAAAGATGAAATAAAACGCCCTGACATATGGTAAACAACCTGATGTCATTGCAATCGCAAAACACCATTACAATCTCTGGTTGTCATGATTGTATACATATGGAAGTTCTTACAGTTATCCCCTCTGGGTCTAATAAAAGGGGGAATTAAGAAATTTATGATCCATAAAGCTCTTTCCAAAGCTGACGATTTCTGGGAACGCTGGGAATGGAAAATGGTTCCAACCAGAAATATATGGCTGACACTTGGGAACAAGGGGAAACGGGGTTTTCCAGGAAACAACACAATCAGAGGGCAGCAAAAGGTCAGGGTCCCTGTTGCCATTTCTCTCTCTCTCTCTCTCTCTCTCTCTCTCAGATCTGATTCCTTTGGTAAAATCTGCATTTCTCTCTCTCTCTCTCTCTCTCGTTCTCTCTCTCTTAGATCTAATACCTCTGGTAAAATATTCATTTCTCTCTCTCTCTCTCTCTCTCTCTCTCTCTCTCATCTCTCTCTCTCGCCAGCTGATTCCTGTGGCAAAATCTGTATTTCTCTCTGTCTCTCTCTTCTCTCTTCTCTTCCTCTTTCTCTGCTCTCTCTCATCTCTCTCTCTCTCTCTCTCTCGTCTCTCATCTCTTAGATCTAATACCTCTGGTAAAATATTCATTTCTCTCTCTCTCTCTCTCTCTCTCTCTCAGATCTATTCTTGTGGTCAAAATTTTCTTCTTTTCTTCTCTCTCTCTCTCTCTCTCATCATCTCCTCTCTCTCTCTCTCTCTCTCTCTCTCTTAGATCTAATTCCTGTGGTAAAATCTTCATTTCTCTCTCTCCTTCTTTGTCAGTTCTAGCTACAATACCATAATATGTACGCATATCCTTCTCTCTCTCTCTCTCTCTCTCTCTCTCTCTCTCTCTCTCTCTCTCTCTCTCTCTCTCAGCTCTAGTTTCGGTCTTACGGTCACTGCCTCACAGCGATTTTTTTTAAGGTAAACGACGTTCATCTTGAACGGGCAGAGATGAAGGTCTAAGATGGGACGAGAATTTGAAACAAGTCAGTGTTCATAAAAACAAGGCATTTCATATCCTGGATTTAGATGTATATTATAAAAATGACAATGTCTTACATCATTTTTCCAATCGCATCTGCTAAGAATTAATGCAAATAGTAAGTTATGATAGGCCTACAATCCTACTGTTTATTTGTAGTGATTTTTAAGCAATATGGAAAAAACTTATTTTATCCTAACTCGATTAAGATAGAATAATATCAGTTTCCCGGCTAATTGGCTAATTCACAGAGGCTAAAAGTAGAAATAGAAGGAAAATGGGGAAAATTAAGTATAGTCAAAGAAAAAAGCAACGGGGCACGCCTGTTTCTTACGAAAACAAACAAAGCTTTCTTGTCAGAGGGTAGGGAAGTTCTGCCTTTTCAGCCCTCTGCGTAATTTATTCCTTTTACCTCTTTTTTTTTTGCGAAATGTTTCTTTATCCTTCATTTTTACTTCTTGTAGCTTCGTTAACTCATTGAAGAATAGGCCGTGCACTTTTTTCGTTTAATTTAATTTTTTTAATTTATTTTTTTTTATTTTAATTTTTAATACGCAAATTTACTTTAACCACCTACCGAGTGGCTTTCACTGTAAAGAAAAATATGAATAGAATGTGTTCTATTCCATGTTGGAATGCCAAATTCACCTTTCAATGCAAAGTCAACAATTCACATACGAGGGGGAATCTATGCACTGATACTGGGAAAATTTGGCGAGCATCTGTTTTTATAGTTTTTTCCTTTCGTTTTCTTTTATTGTCGCGGCGAATATGGAGTGCTAGGTACAATGGCTCATAACCAGTACTTTATCTTGTTTATAGAACAATTTTATGGCAATAAGCCTACGTAAATTTTTTTTTTCTACTTTTACGGCGCTTGGTATGAAGTATTGGTACACTTTGCATATCAATTTTTGATGAGGCTGTTTGTTTTTATTACGCTGTATAATTTCGGTTTATATTTACAGGTTTATAAGTACATTTTTAACGTTTTTGGGGATATATAAACCTAATACTCTTTCCCCATTAATTATGCCGTATTTTCGAATATCCAGGAATAATACTAACGGACCTCCTTCGAAAATAGTGAAATAAAGTGACCACGAAATATTTTCCCTTCCAGGAATAAATAAATAAATAAATAAAGATCTTATGGTCCTCCTTTGAGGCCTTACCCAGGGATAACGAAGATGTATGGCTAGGAGGGAAATAAACCTATGGGAACGATAAGGTAAAATAGGCCTAAAGGTTAATTGCATTAATTGCAGTTCTTTCATTGAAAGGAAAAAGAAAAGGCTAAAAAGTCCTTTAAACGAGCTAAAGTAATGCAAGTAAGATTTTTGTTATATATATATATATATATATATATAATATATATATATATATATATGTATGTATGTGTGTGTTTCTATATATGGTTATATATATAGTATGTGTATATAGATATATATATATATATATATATATATATATGTATGTATGTATGTATGTATCATTTATATATATATACATATATATAATATATATATATATATATATATATATATATATATATATATATATATATATATATATATATATATCGAGCTACAATGTCCTTTAATATCTAATTCGCTCTACCTCGGAATTAATATATTTCATATATGCTTAACCGAAGGGGAATTTTTTCTCGATAATAGACTTGCCTGGACCAGGGCGCGAACCTATGATCCCTACACAAATCCAGGAACGTCAGTGAAGCTTTATCCTACTACACCACCGCGATATATGTATATGAATCACGGAAATGTGATATGACTTATATATATATATATATATATATATATATATATATATATATATAATATATAGAATTTGGTTGGGTTTGAGGGTAACAACATGATACTGATAGCAGTGACGTTGAATGTGGAACTATTGATTTCTATCATTTCTGCATTAATAAAAATCTCATAATCTCATGAGTCATTACAAAGTTGATGAGGAAATCCACAGTGATGTCAGTGCAAATATATCATAAAAATCGTTTTATATAATATAAAAATATGTAAGATGGCATATATATATTTTTATATATATTTACACATTTACACCGACATCAATCAGGAATTCAGCGCCTCAGTGGCGTGATCGGTATGGTCTTTGCCTGCCACCTCGGTGGCTGCGAGTTCGATTCTCGGCCATTCCATTGACGTGTTAGAGATGCGTATTTTCTAGTGATAAAAGTTCACTCTCGACATGGTTCGGAAGTCACGTAAAGCCGTTGGTCTCGTTGCTGAATAACCACTGGTTCCATGCAACGTTAAAACACAACACAAACAAACAAACAATCTGGAATTCTTCAAAATTAAAGCGTTTCTTATATTTCCTTAATCTTACCGTCTCTTCGGTTCAAAAAAGCCCTAGTCTTTAGTTACTTTTTGGTTCTTAAGACTTTATTTTACTGTGTCTTGAAGGCGTCACTTGTCTTTATCTTTGAAAACCTATTCAGCTCAAATTTAGGAGTGTCTTTGTATGGTTTTATGCTCGTTGCAAGCTGGTATATACCGTCAGTGCGCTGTTAGAGGCTAACCATTAATTTCTGGTGGTTAAGCTTGTAAGTTTTTTCTGTGTATACTTATATAAAGACGTTGTATAACATAAGACGCCATTTCTTTGCAATTTTATACGAAAGTAACTCGCAGTGTCCTTATAGACATTAATTAAAAATGTAGTGCATTCATCTTAAAAATATTCAGTGTCTCGCCGTCTTCTGAAAGAGCCGTGGAAGTGTGTCACTGGATCACTCGCTCCTACCTATTCCCTCCCCCTCCCCCTCCTCCTCCACCCTTTGCACTTACAGACGTGACTGGGCATATCCTCCTCAGGAAGAGTAAAAACAGCCAAAGCATTTTCAAGTCCTCCTTGACTTCAACTGAGCCTGCTCTCTTTTCGAGTTTGTGGAAGTGGATGGGAATAATGTCGTGTTAATGGGTTAAAATAGCTCTTGACAGAATTTTGTTTTGTTTTTTTTTGTTTTTAATTCCTCCAGAATGAAGTACATTTTTTATGTTATGCCTCCAGAAGGAAGTACAGTTAAGATTCTCTCTCTCTCTCTCTCTCTCTCATTTATGTCAGCATATCTACGTTTGTATCCACTTAATGCATGTTTACTTATATATATATATATATATATACACAATTTCCTTACACAGCATTACTCACCTACTGACCTCAGACGAAATAAACTTCCCCAATAACGATGCCGAAGTGCACAGTGACTCATCACGCCTAGATCTGATTTCATATCTAAAAAAAATAATAATAATAAAGCAAGAAGAAAGGAATACCTGGGCGTCATGTGGACGAAATTCTTTCATTTCCTGCCTTCGCTAAGAGGCGCAATCTCTCTAGATTAGGAATGTGGATCCTGGAAAGGAACCTTGTGCCTTTTTTTTTTATTTTTTTTTCCTTTTTTTTAATTAGTTTTTTGTTTTCACCGAAGCGGAAAACAATATGGTGGAAATAAGAAACCTTGGTAGAAAGTCGGGACTGCTTTCGGTGCTCAGAGTTATGCGCAATTGGTTCATTAGTTTTTCTGTTTTTATTTTATGGCGTTATGCTCTTGGAGAGAGAGAGAGAGAGAGAGAGAGAGAGAGAGAGAGAGAGAGAGAGAGGAGAGAGAAGTACTTGATTAGTAGTATGGACGTTTGTTGTGCAAATTGTGCATGTGAGTTATGTATGTATGTGTATATATATGTATATATATATATTATATATATATATTATTATCATATATATATATATAGATATATATATATAATATATTATATACTCAGCCGTTTCAAAATGGTACCGTAGTCGCCTGAGTAAATGCAGGGTTTCTAATCTTAAAAAGTATTTCAGTTTCATCTGAACCTTTTTTCCCCCTGGCTGCGACAACTACAGTTTATCTATGTACACAATTTTCTGCAAAGATTTCAGAATCTACTACCTATGTGTTTGTACCTTTATTTACAAGCTCAGTGAAACAGGCATATGAAGGACACTATAAGCATAAATAAATAAGTATACCTCTGTATTTGTGTCAGTGTTTACAAGTTCAATCTCTTACATGAATGAACGTACCTCTTTGTTTGGGTTCATGAACTGAATATTCAGGGCGAGTTTTTGCATGCCTGCCCAAACGGCGACTGACAGAACGGGCCGGAATACTAATGAACGCATCTCATTGAGTCGGGATTACTTGTCAAAACATTCCGAACGGCTGTTCGTATCTTGATTTGTCCATACGTCCCATTTGACTTACTCAAAGTCAATGAGAACAGTACTATTAATGTTTTTTTTTATACTAAAACACAATAATAGTACTGCACTGTATTTTATAGAGTATTTTATTAATACGAATGAAATTTAAGACCTGAATATATTAAAGAAATTATGATAATGATACAGTAAAATACAGATTTATTTTACGATCACGGTCGTTCGTATTTCTTAAAGTTCTTATTTAGAGGAGTGTCTTTTGTGATAATGTTGACAGATCGGGTTTCACTGTTCACTGTTTTTTTATATATACATTGTAGGCTTCACATATTTGGAAGAGAAAATAACAATGACTCAGTATTTCATTACATGTATTTTATTGCTTAATTGATAATAAACCATATAAGTCTAAAACCTGGAATTCTTCATCTATCTTAGTGCTCATTAAGCCCATTAGAGTAGCCGCTACTCTGTTTTCCCGTTCTCATTTTCCTTTAGGAGAGAGAGAGAGAGAGAGAGAGAGAGAGAGAGAGAGAGAGAGATCATTAACTTGAATCAAACGTCGTCAAAGACTGCAAATTCTGTTCAAGAATATGGTTATGTTCATTATGTAGTTACCGTAGGGTACGATTTTTAGCTGACGTCTGCTTATCGTTGTGGTAAAAATGTTTCTGAGTCAGAAACAGTACCGGGATTTTAATATCTTTACTTTTTCATCAGAATCGCAGTGGTTTCTAATATGAAGATGGAGCCCATTACAATTATTTTCTGAGGAGAAAGCCGTAGCGGGATTTGTTTCTGCAAAGTTATAAATTTAATTGTTCTACAACACCGGAAAAAAAATATCTGTGACTAATTATAAATTACCAATAGATATTTTTTCCTGACTTCCACCTTACATGATTTTTTTCTCTCTCAGAAATGGAGGGTAGTTATTATCTTCTCTCGCTACTTGAGCACCATTTTGAATCTTCAGAAATTCCAAATGAATATTTGAGAATTCAGCGCGTTGACATACAGGTCATAAAGAATCAATGTGTTGTTGCTGTTACCATCTATAATTTATCCATTTTTATACCTTTTCTCGTCGTTTTTTTTTCAGAAATTGCAGAGGAATATTTGAGAATTCAGCGCGTTGACTGACATACAGGTCATAAAGTATCAGTATGTTATTTCTGCCACCATCTGCAATTTATCCATTTTTATACCTTTTCTCGTGAATTTTTTTTTTTATTTTCAGAAACTGCAGATGAATTTTTGAAAATTCAATGGGTTTACATACAGTTCATAAAGAATCAATGTGTTATTTCTGTCACCATCTGTAATTTATCCATTTTTATACACTTTTCTCGTCAAGGTTTATTTATTTATTTATTTATTTTAAAGATTTTTTTAAGAGAAATGTCCTTAGAAGATATATCTTTCATCCATTCCCGAGACATACGGTGTCTATTATTCATGACCTCCAAGATATGCTGGCGCGTAGCATTGGGTCGTTCCTTTAGAAAAAGATAAAATACACGTTTGACCTTCCTACCTTATGAATTGTGACACGGCTTTCATAGTACATCATGAACGTTATTCATCATTCATAATTGCTCCAGGGGAGGTCTGGCCTTTTGCATTGATGATGTTGTTGAAGTAATACCTTTATGGCCCCTGATGAGTTATGATGGTGATGATAACGATGATAATGGTTGTTATTATGGATTAAGCAAAACTTTTTCGAATCGTGAATTATAATGATCCGTGCTATGAAATAGAACTCTCTCTCTCTCTCTCTCTCTCCTTAATTATTCTGCAGAATTTCTTTATATCTCATTATTTTATTACACACTAAGTGCCAGTGAAACCAATCCTGAATCCTCTCTCTCCTCTCCTCGTCTCGTCTATCTCTCTTCATCCGGGTCATCTCGTCTCTCTCGTCGTCTCTCAGTCTCTCATCTCTTCATAATTATTGTGTACTGTTTCTTTATATCTTATCATTACACACTAATTGCCCACGAAATCCTAATTCTCTCTCTCTCTCTCTCTCTCTCTCTCTCTCTCTCTCTCTCTCTGCTCGTCTCATCTCTCTCTCTCTCTCTGTATGTAGTTATTGTGTAGAATTTCTTTATATCTCATCATACAAAGTGAGTGAATAGCCCTGAAATCCTAATCTCTCTCTCTCTCTCTCTCTCTCTCTCTCTCTCTCTCTCAAGCAAAACATACCAAACCCTGAATTTCCTGACAACAAAATCTTCCATTTGAAAGGAGCGAACTTTTAAAAGAAACATTCCATCCCTCGTAACATTCCGGACAAATGCAGCTGCTCCGCCTTGGCAAACAAAGCAGGTGAAATGTTAAGATTTCATGACTTTTTTTTTCATAATTTATGTATTTGAGGAAACGTGGAAGTGCGCTGTCTAAAGTTTTGAAGCGGTTCGTTTTATACATAATATTTTTAAGGGCTGGAAAGGGCTGGCCATTTGGAGCTGTCGTATAACACTAAAAATGCTTATATATATATATATATATATATATATATATATATATATATATATATATATATATATATATATATATATATATATATATATATATATATATATATATATATATATATATATATATATATATATATAATCACACCTATTTACACACGGCCAGTTGAGAGGGAGACTATTTGATCACCGTGATTCAAAATACCTCTGTAATTAGGATGAAAAACAGTTTAAAGTGTACATACTGCATGTTTGAAAATGTACTCCTAATATGTAAATACAGAACATTATCAGACCTTACTGCACACTATGCAAATATTTTTTTCCAACGCTTGGCGATCACATTTGAAAGGAATAAAGTGTTTGATGCTCAGCGTACAGTAAATGAAGCTTTAATCCATTCAGATTATAATGCGTGGATGGGAAATGCTGGTTATTTTTACGCAGAATAATACGCGTAGTGATGGATGGAGATAAAGTGGGAGAATATAAAAATGCAGTCTGTAATGCAGAATAGACGCGAACCTGGTTATTCAAAATCATCCTGCGCTTTCATAATGCATGCAGAGTGGCTTCCATAAAGATTCAGATTGAGTTAATGTTGAGGGAGAAGGAAGGAGAAGCACTGAATTGAATTTAAAAAAGAAAATACGGAAAATGTTAAGTGGAGTTGTGCTGACAGCAGCCACAGGGGACTGAAGTCTAGAAAAATCAGTTGCCTCCATTTTGCAAAGGATATTATTGGTGAATAGAAAACGAGGACATGCAGAGGGAATGACAGCGAATCAGGAAATTGCAGACAGACATAGAAAGGACAGTGATGCTGAATACAAGCTACGTACGATATTGACGTTGAATACGAGTCCCTTGAGAACAGGGAAGTTGAGTAACGATGATTCTTCGGAATTAGAGAAAGTTGCTTGATGTTGAAGCTGCAAAACGGGCAGAATTGAATAACACGAAGTCTTCGTAATCTGTGAAATGGAATATGGAGTCGCAAGAAACAGTGAAGTTTAATGATATGCCGTAATATTTAAGGAAAATTAGAGTGGCCCTGAAAATATCACGGGAAGTGCTCATAAATGAATGAATAAACCAAAAATAGGTAACTTCAAAGTTGTCAGTTATCACAACATGAATCAACATTTATGAGATTTACCGATGTAAAGATTGAAGGAAGGGGACGCAGTATATTACATTAAAAGACAGTTCTTGCATCAGGATTGACTGATTGACTGCAATGATAAATTTTCAACTGTAAAACCACATGAGAAAGAAAGGTCGTTGAGGGCGAAAGGGATCTATGTGCTAAACTGTACTTACAACATTCATTTTTTTAAAATATTAAACTAAACCATTACTGAGACCAGTACTACTGCACTCAAAACATAAACATTTCATGTTATATAAACAATTGTGATCCGACCTCCAGCTTACTCGGGATGCTTGCAAGATTTTCCCCTCACGCGTAAGTTGTCAACATTATATTCTTAACGTAAATTAAAACGTACTAAAATCTACGGCAAATAGAGACTTGTTTCACCAACAAAAATCAAAATTCTCTACTGTTTAACATGCACATTATTTATTTGTTTACATTTTCATTCTAATGAGTAAATCATTAATATCCTATCGTAAAATTCCTGTATCTTTAACTCAACGCGAAACACCTTTATCTGACATTTTTTAGGCTTTCACATTCCGTCCCCCCCCCCTCCAACAATAACAACGAAGTAGTTTGTAGGTTTGCTCCCCGAGTAGGCGAAACTGCATTATATAAATCAAAAGGCAAAATTATGTTCGGTATCGACTCATTGATCAAAGTACAAGATATCGACTCTTAAAAACAGAGAACTGAATAAAATATCAAGACTGGCGGTGATCACGCCGATTTGGCCATGACTTCGTAAGTGAGTTTTCGTAACCGACATCAAATATGAAAGGGACTCGGCTTTCGTAAGTCATTTCGTAAGGAGATAAAAGAGAAGGAGGAGGTGCGGTTTTATAACCTGCTTCAGGGGAGATAAGAAAGTGAGGAGGCTCCTCCCTCCGACGGATGGGCCATTTTCATCCCCCCGGTTGGAAACGAGATCAACTTTTCTTTTTGAACTTATATATATATATATATATTATATATATATAATATATATATATATATTTATTTTTTTTTTTTTTTTTTTTTTTTTTTTTTTTTTTTCAAGAGAAGCAAAGGGTCGGAAGGTTTTTATTTTTCGTATCTTAATCAGATGATGTATTGGTTCTCATGAGGGAGGTCGTCTTGTGGGATTTCACGTAGAGAGAACTGAAAGTTGAGACGTGAGCCATCGCGTCTCTCTCTCTCTCTCTCTCTCTCTCTCTCTCTCTCTCTCTCTCTCTTTTGAGTGATGTCCATTATTTCTTTATATGTATTTTTTTTCGTTTTTTCAGTCATTTTTTTATTGTTCAGATGCGGGAGATGAAAAACATGAACCTGACAAACTTATTCATGAATTAAATGCCTTGAAAATCTGACGCGTGTGGAATGTTAAAATCATTTCCCAGGTGTTTTTGAAGGGCGAGGTTTCATAAACGTGCACACACAGATATAGTATATATACATACATACATATATGTATATATGTATGTATGTATATATACTATATCTGTGTGTGCACGTTCTTCTGCATGTATGTATGTGAAAGAAAAAAAACATGACATACATGAAACCATATACTGTATATCATTTGTGCCAGTATTATGTTCCATATAAAACCTTTTAACGCCTCAGTCACTTGTTCGGTATGGTCTTGGCCTGCCACCTCGGTGGCCGCGAGTTCGATTCTTGGGCATTCTATTGAGGTGTTAGAGATGTGTATTTCCGGTGACAGAAGTTCACTCTCGACGTGGTTCGGAAGTCACGTAAAGCCGTTGGTCCCGTTGCTGAATAACCACTGGTTCCATGCAACGTAAAAGCACCATACAAGAAGCAATACAAGCATATAAATTCTTGGGGAAGGTCGTCACACTCAAAGCGCAGCTATGAAACTTCGAAGAGTGGCTTTGTCCTGGAGTGAAGTGTCAACTCCGTAGCGTAATTACACTCTCGAGTTCTGACGCGTAACACCTTTCGTAAGGTTCATGGGCAATTAGTGGAAAAAATCTTTTATGATCTTTTAGTGGAAAAAGCTTTTAGGAGTGTAGTTCCAACTACGATTTATTAGCGGGTGCGTTTCTTCGTATTTTGGATTATATAATTACTTATGATAATCCTAAAAAACAAATAATAATAATCAAATGAAATAAAAATAAAGAGGCCTGTCTTTTTAAACAATTTTTAAATGAAGAGAGTGGTTATGAATGGGAAAAAGAAAAGCTTTGCTTTCCACCCTCTCCTAACAATTGATTCATAGTGCAACTGCTCTGAGGTTTTTCTCCTGTTACGCCTTTCAAATCTTTTACTGTCAATTTCCGTTTCAACGCTAAATGATCTCTTAGGTCCCAGCACTTGGCGTTTGGCCTAAATCCTGTACTCAATTCTATTCAGAGTTGTAAGTAAGAGTTAGTATCGTAAAAGTATTAACAATCATGGATTTCTTTTATGTTTATTTTTATTCTAATTGAAAATATTACGGAGTTAGACATTGTCAACCGTGGTAGAGAGAGAGAGAGAGAGAGAAGAGAGATAATATTTTTTATGTACCTTGTGTACTTACGCTCAAGAGTATATCTTCATGAAAGTGTTTAGAAAAAGATGTGACAGAAATGTAAAGTATTCTTCAAAAAAAAAAAATAATAATAAAAATAACTGTTCCCAAGTTGTGAGTGTTTATTCTTGTTGATGTTCTCAAACATAAAGAGTGTTTGTATGTAAGATCGTCTGTAGGCTGTGTATGCACACCTTAATGTCAAATTCACTACCTGTAAATTTTTTTGTTTATTTTTTTTTCTCAGACCAGAGGCAGGGCGATATATGTTTATTTTTTTTCTCAGACCAGAGGCAGGGCGATATATCTGTGAACTTGTAAATCTTATCTGTTTAAGCCGGATACAAACACTTCCGCATGCGCAAAGACATACATACATAAATATCCTGACTATACTCTGTTTTTTTCCATCGGTCCATCCGCCTGTGGTGTTTGTGCATGGTAACACTGCGTCCCGGGGTTTAAATAATATCCTATTTCGAATATTAACGATGTAATTCGCATACAGTAAATTATTAGAACACTTTTCTGTTGGAAATGTACACCCAAATATTCTTTTATTTACCTAAAACTTACACAAGGCTTAACTATTTAAAGTCGGGATGCAGTGTTACCATGCACGACCACCACAGGCGAATGGACAGATGGAAAAAAAACAGAGTATAGACATTACCATTTTTAATTCCCTTGGGGGACGAAAATCGATATTACGTAACTTTATGTAAAATGTGAACACGCACATGTAAAAATATCATGTAAGAAACTTGTGACAAATTATCATATATAATTATATATATATATATATATATATATATATATAAATATATATATAATGTGTGTGTGTGTGTGTGTGCGTGAGTGTGTATGTGTGTGGTGTGTGTGTGTGCGTGAGTGTGTGTGTGTGTGTGTGTGATGTAAGAAACTTGTAACAAATTATCTTTAATTATATATATATATATATATATATCATTTTATACACATATATATGATATATATATGTATATTATATATATATATATATATATCTTTTTATTTTTTTTTTTTTTATTATATATGTGTGTATGTGTGCATTTATATATTACAGTTCTCTTGCAGTAGAAATTACTTTGATATAAGATAAGGTCTACTAGACGTATATAGTCATTAGCTAAGGGAGGCTACGGATCGTTTGGGAGATTGGACCAATAGGTCACTTATTTTTTGTTTTTTAAGCATAAATAGAGACCCTTCATGAGAGAGAGAGGAGCTGGCGCAGGGGCCGGACGGGAAAATCTGTTCGACCACTTCATTACTCATACAACATCACTGTTGCAATAAAAGGATTCTTATATATATATATATATATATTATATATATATATATATATATATATGTGTGTGTGTGTGTGTGTGTGTGTGTGTGTGTATGTATGCACATATATTTGACAAGAAAGTTAGCTTAAAAGTTATGACCTATTGCTTGCATAGTTGAAAAATATATATGCAAATCAATGTTTATATAAGTTCTAGTGTAATTATATTAATAGGAATTATGATTTATTAGTTCTTACTGGCGTCGCAACTTTTACAGAGGGAACTGCGAATTACCGACGTGCAAAAATGCGTTAAATATGAAAGTTAAACATTATAGAACGGACAGGCAGATGGTTTTTGTAGGCTTTGAATAAATAATTATTATAGACGTAACAATGAGGCCTAAAATCCACAATGTGAGTGAGATTTAAGATAATGCATCTGGAAGGCAGTCGACCTTGGTCACTCTACGGACTTGTTTGTGGGCGATAGGGAGGAATCAATCAAAGATCAAGGAAGCAAAAAAAAAATGGTCAGTGGTCAGGGCTAATCATACAATAGAGATAAGGGAGCCTCGCTTTTATTATCTTTGCAATTTAACTAATGAACGACTCCCATTATGTGATTGGAAGTTGGTTGATCCGAGATATCCTGATACGATGGATGACTTGATGGTATCATATGGATTTTAACTGTGAAGAATCGTCATGAATTTCCAGCCTATGTGTGTTAGAAAGTGCTTGTAATATTCTGAAATATAGAATGAAGTTTACGCCGAAGTTAATCATACAAATAGTGTGCATTTCCTATGAGTCATTTTACTTATTTATTTTATTTATTATTTTTTTTATATAGAACACGTGCCTTCACATAATTTCATATTTATTCAGTAATAACTGTGGCTCTGTAAGACGCTGAAACATTCTTTTGGAAATAAAAAAAAAATTCATATACTTATTTTCTTCCTTTTACATATATTTTCTTATGCGACATATCCAGAGAAATATTTATTGTTTGTCATTGCATACAAACAAAGAGATATTTATACATAAAGCCTGCTTAGTATTGACTTGTTTAATATGATAATATATACCAGATTTTAGGTGTATTATGTGCGTCTGAAATATAATAATAATAATAATAATAAAATAATAATAATAATAATAATAATAATAATAATAATTTTACTGTACACTGAACGTCATTTATATCGTTTACATTTACAGTCATGTCAGTGTTCGTGTACATTTATTTACGTACGTGTATATATACATACATAGTACACACACACACACACACACACACACATTCACAAATAAACCCTTCAACGCAAAGTTGCATCCCTGGCACAGTCGATTGCCAAGGAAGACTCTTCCCTTTGTGTAATTACGGCACAAGCGAATCTTGCTTACACAGCAAACAGGTGAGTTTGCCTTAAATCAAAGAGATAAATCTTGGAAGGAGGAAGAAGACTTGTGAGTGGCTGATTCCCGCAGGGAAATCTCAATTTGCATAAGTTTGATGACTCACTGGTCCAAATTTGGAGCTGTTAAATGGGATGAGAGAGAGAGAGAGGGTGGGGGGGAGGGGGGGCGACTTTTTTCGTCGTGATTGTGAATGACAACAGGATTGAGAGAGAGAGAGAGAGAGAGAGAGAGAGAGAGAGAGAGAGAGAGAGAGAGAGAGAGAGAGAGACTTTTTTCGTAGTGAACGTGAGTGAAAACAGGATTGAGAGAGAGAGAGAGTGAGAACTTTCTTTTCAGTCGTGATGATTGGTTGAGATATATATATATATATATATATATATATATATATATATATATATATATATATATATATAGAGAGAGAGAGAGAGAGAGAGAGAGAGAGAGAAGAGAGAGAGAGAGAGAGAGAGAGAGAGAGAGGCCTTTTTCGTCGCGAACGTGAGTGAAAACAGGATTGAGAGAGAGAGAGTGAGAACTTTCTTTTTAGTCGTGATGATTGATTGAGAGATATATAAATAGATAAAAATAGAGAGAGAGAGAGAGAGAGAGAGAGAGAGAGAGAGAGAGAGAGAGAGAGAGAGAGAGAGAGAGAAATAATAGACCACATTTCATGCAGACGCTTTTTAGGTAGACATATTAATCGTTGGACAAGACTAATCTTTTAGTATCTTTAATCAAGGTTGGCAAATTTAAGCCGACGGCCCCAACTTGCATTGAGGTTTTGTGGAACAACGAATAAATGACTGTGATTGAAAACATGATAGTAAATAACGGAATGAAATATGTAATCTTTATTTGTAAAGGGAAATTTAAATATCTAAACGTAGACACAATTAAGGAAGGTGCCTTGACGACACATTCTACGTAGCTAATGCTAGGTAAAGCTACGGTACATACCGGGAGCAAGATCAGAAATGATACTAAACAAAAGTTCAGCTATATTTGGTTTGGTGCTGGAAGATTTCTTATATTAGTTACTTTTCAAGACGCTGACACATTCTTAATTTTATACGAAAAATGTGTTTGGTTTATTATTATGCTATACCAAGAAGAGGAGCTACAGAAAAATAAAATAACTAAAAACTCGAAAAACGCTCGATTATTCGATGTAAATTGACAAATCTGCAATATCCTCCTATGAATCAATACTTAATAACTAGCAGCAACAAACTTTAGGGGTCTGATTTGAACAGCAATGGGTCACAGTAAAAAAGGTAATCCAAATGAGTAATTTACAGAAGATTCTTTGTATGGTTTCACTTCCTACAATTGCAAGTGTTGGGAAGTGAATCGTTGTAATAAATTTCATTCCTAAAACATTTTTTTATGAAATGGACTGACGTTTTCTTTGAGAAATTAATCATTTGGAAGGCACCAAACATTACGTTTCAGAGCCCCTATTCAGAATTGAATGTAAGAGGGTCATAACATTTTAACTCTCGCATTTGTTATTAGTTCCATTATGCATTCAGCTTTTTATAAAACGATTTATTAACAATTGAGGGAAACTACTTTATTGCGGTTTAATTAAACCCTTTCTCTTCCATTTAATTATTTTAGTTTAATAAATTTACTTATGTAATGGTAAAAGTTTTTTTATAACTTCGGCGAATTATTCTCCTGACTCGGGAATTCAGTTTTTACATCTTTCTTTCGAAGTTGTTATTGGCGAAATGACTATCAGTTCCAAACTTTTAAAAGAAATGTTCGATTTACCTTACTTGAGGTTTTGGAAAACGATCTAAGTCATAAGTCCCCAACAGAATCAAAGAATAATTTATATTACTCATTTTGTGCTGCACTTGTATATTTATAATAAATATACAAGTGCATATTTATAATAAATAAAGTATAGAAAAGCTTTTTTAACCAAATTTTTTCCTTATTCACCTAGTTCTGGATGTAAGAACAGACTCCAGAATCTCACGAAACTTTATCGAACGAAAGTATAGAATTTTACTTACTTTAATAACTTTTCTGGAAAAACTTTATATTTATTAATGACGACCATTTTTATAGATACTTTCTTTACGCAGGACAGTTGTCACGCACTTGTGCGCAGAATGAAAACTCAAGTCTACGTAAAGTAGACATGAATAGATAGGCTGAAGGGAGAAGAATTCAGTTTATGTAAAGGATGCTGGTACGACCAATAAGGAACAGAACTCATGGAAGTGTATACTATTGAGTTATGCAAGTAGGGAGACTTGATGCAAATTCTGTTTATTATTGTATAGGAAAGTAGTAGATTTCCAGCCTGGTTTATGAATCCAGTGGAAGGGCGGGGGGAAGAACAACAAATTTTGTAAGTGAAATGTGGGTAGTGTTTACCGTAGAGTTGTGTCAAAGTGTTAATTTAAACTCCCATAGATTACATAGATTATTCAGTTTATACATATATATACTATATATATATATATATATATATATATATATATATATATATATATATATATATATATATATATATAAATTGTGATAGTAGGTCTGCTCCTCTTTCCTTGAGGCGCTGGTGTATGCGTAGTCATGGTGGACTGTAGTCACAGACACCGCCTCAAGCTTTACGATAAAATCCAAAGTGCGGCTGTAAAAGTTTTCGCAATGGGCGAACTTGTATGAAAGACACGGTGCCACTTTTGTTTTCCTGCAAAAAAAAAAAAAAAAAAAAAACTTGGGTTTAATGGAACCTCCGTAGAGTTGTCTTTTTTCTTGTGAGTTTTATTAACTGCTAAGCGGTATCGATGCTCATTCGTCCTCTTTGTTTAAATTTAAACTTTAGTTTTATTTTTTTATTATCATTATTTGTTTAGTTATCCGCTCTGGTAAACTTTTGTAATTTTTTTTAGTTTTCCGCTTTGGTCGTCACGTCTCGTTAAAGGAAAGTCGGTTGAACATATTTCACTTAAATGATCTTCTGTTAAATATGATAACGTCAGGAAATTTGTATAACAAACAAACAAAATCCACTTTTTTCCCTTTAACTTCTAGTTCTGTTTTTATTTATTTTATAACCTAAAGGTTCATTTTTGTCTCAGTGTTCATCTTTTTATTTTATGACTTAAATGTTCTCTTTTTATTTTATAACCTACAAATTCATCTCTTTATTTTATAAGCTAAATATTCATTTTTCTGGGGAATATTTACCAACGTTTATTTTTTACGAATGACTGATGACAAGTGAATTGTTTAACTATGATCGTTTTTTTAGTGAACAACATTTTTACAAACAAAGGAAAGCATTGAAATGGATAACCCTCTTTGAACAAAACGCTCTTTGAAATATAGCTTTGTTTGGAAGAAAAACTCATAGATGAAGAAAAAGTTTTTTTGTTATATCCCTAGGTTTTGCTCTCTCTCTCTCTCTCTCTCTCTCTCTCTCTCTCTCTCTCTCTCTCTCTCTCTCTCTCTCTCTCTCTCTCTCTCTCTCTTCTGGAAGTTTCTGGAAAATTTACGACAGAAAACGAGTGAGTTAAAAAAAAAGTATACTGACAGACTGAGAGAGAGAGAGAGAGAGAGAGAGAGAGAGAGAGAAGAGAGAGAGAGCATGTTTGGTGTGTCCACAGGTGAACACTCCCTCTTCTATTGATCTGAGCCTTTCCCTACCCACACACACATACACACACGCACTCACACACACGCCCTTCTCCCTACACACCCCTTTGCCACCCCAACACGCCCATCTCTCTCTCTCTCTCTCTCTCTCTCTCTCTCTCTCTCTCT
>NC_061108.1:126031762-126036762 GCF_015104395.2 Macrobrachium nipponense
CCTGATAATAATTGATGTCTGAAGATGTTGTATTGTCGTATTTATTCAGTCTTTGATTTCTGTCTTCCATGCGGGATATATAATACTTCTGTCACCCCCACATACACACAAATATACATAGAATCAACAAGCAAGCAAGCGAGTATTTGTTTGTGTGTTTTTGTATGCTTCCTCTGTTATTGGAGAAAACAAGAAAATTAGGTCCCCTTAAAATGATAAGTGTACTCCAATAAATTAAACAAATTCTTCCAGTGTCCTCGACCTACGTTTCTTGTGTTTACGGTCGTTGGGAATTGACTACAACAATGTTAATGAAAAGCTTGGTGAAAATGAAAACGGCCGCAATAATGACAAAACTGCGTACGGCCATTCTCACTCGATTCAATTCCCAGCGGATTCCGAATCGCACGCGAACCGTAAAAACCATCCGTTCTCCGTACCATAGACATCTCCAAACGCCGTTTGTGTTTTTATTTCTTGCTTTCGATTACAGAATAGAGCCGATCCACTCTAAAATATCTTTGGAAGAGCCTTCAGACGCCCCTTGCGTGTTATTTCAAGGTGTTTTCTTACAAAACACTACGTGAATCGACTACTGATTGGACAGCACACACATCTCGCTGGGGGGATAAAGTGCCAGCTTGGCCTTGCGCATGCGCGGTTGCGTCCAATATGCTGAAGGAGATGGGCTTTCTCCTGGTTAACTTTTTTACGTCTGATATAAAAATATTTTTTTTTATCTCGGGTTTCTCGTCTTTGTCGATGGCTAAGAGTTATTTGAACCTTAATGTTATTGAAAGGTAGTAGTATTTGGTTCTTAATATGTATATATGACTGGTAAAACTGTGTTGCAACAGAATTCCATCTAATAAAAGGAGCCCATAAAAAACGCCAAATATACAAAATGAGTACTATAATTCAGAGACTGCTCTCTCTCTCTCTCTCTCTCTCTCTCTCTCTCTCTCTCTCTCTCTCTCTCTCTCTCTCTCTCTCTCTTCATTACCTACCTGAAGGGAGAGACAGCAGTCTCTGAAATATAGTACTCACTTCGTATATTTTGGCGTTTATATGGGCTCCTTTTATTAAATTACAAATATATATATATATATATAATATATAATATATATATATATATATATAGAAATAATTGTGTATGTATATACATATACATATATATATATATATATATATATAATATATATATGGGGATATATATATATATATATATATATATATTTATATATATATGTATATATATATATATATATATATATATATATATATATATTATCTATTAATAGATATATACAAACACACATGTCAGTTGCTGTAACAAAACACTCTATCCAGACAGTTTTTAACTAATGTAAGGAAACTGAACTTGAAGGGGGGGTGGGGGTTAACTAATGTACTAGGCACGGACACGACATCATTCAACATCCACCGCCGTGAAGTTCAGTAACCTTTTGAAGATTTACCGAAGCTCGGGGCCTCGACTCTTAATCACAAAAGACAACAATAATTCAAAGAGCAAACACTCAGGCGGAGCCGTGGGGGGCGGGGCGGGGGGGGGGGCTTTGAACTCACATTAGGTGGACTTTATTTAAAGGGGGTGAAAGGTTAATGAGATAAGAGGAGCAAGGGCAGGGAAGGATAAGAGGGAGGAGATGCACAGGAAGAGGAAAGAGAAAGTATGTGGGAGGTTGGATATAGAAAGAAAGGAGGTTCACATAATCTGAATAAAGATGAATAAAATTAAAATTCCGGATAGAATAACGAAATGAGGTTCACATATCTGGATAAAGATTAATAAGAGCAAAGTTCCAGACTTGTTTAGGTGAATACAACGTTTTTTAGTATGAATGTTGCTACAGAAAAAGTCAAATAGGTAAAGTAGACTATTGTAGATTCACATCAACCGTGCATTTAATGTCTAGGCCAGTCCCTTACGACGTTCCTGATTGACTGTGGATAAGCCAATCACAGGGCTGGAAACTCTCAGTCTCTCTCGAGAGAGAGTTCACATGGGTAGGATCTATGTTCCACCTCCCTCGAGGGATACGTCTTTCAGGAGAGATAGAACATACATCCTGCCTATGTGAACTCTCGAAGGCGACTGAGAGTTTCCAGCCCTGTGCCTGGCTTATCAACAGCCAATCAGGAGCGTCGTAAGGGACTGGCCTAGCCATCAAATGCACGGTTGATGTGAATCTGATATAGTTACTTTTTCATCTTTTAGACATTTACATATATGAGAAATGGATACCGTAAGTCTGTGAAAAAGAGAGTATAAAAGAATCGTCGAGAACAGTGGTTCTTATCCTGGGGGGACGCGTAAGTGATTTCCAAGAGGGGGGGGGGGGGGGGGCGAGCCTCAGGTGGAAAGTATACATTTTTCCAGTCGTGCTATTTTCTTGACAAGAGCCTGGGGCAGTACTGTAAAGATAAGTTTATGAAATAATGCAGAGGTATTGTCTTGCTTTGAATCTAGAATCTAGAATTAGCGGTTAAGAATTGTCGAGAGAACTTATCAAGATGAAGGCATAATTAGACAGAATTTACTCATTTCCCAACCTTTGAGAAAATTTGTAAAATACTCAACTTTTAGAGATTCAGCTTAATTGATAAAAATTTACTTAAAATATTTGAGACCTCCGATGCTAGCTAAATTCTTTGTTTCCAATATTGTTTGTAAAAGTTGTTTGTTTAATTCAAATTTATTTACTTATTTATTTATCTATTGCCTTTTAACCGTAGGACTAAAATTTGAATAAAAGTCCAGTTCACCGTTCGTAACGATATCTTTTATAATTGATTGCATTCATGCCGATTACTTCCGTCAATCTCGGCATTTAATAGGGCGTAATTATGTATTTATAGACCGTGTAGAATATTTATTATATTCATTTTTGTAATCATGGTTAAATGAATCAGAAATACATTAATCGAATGCAAAATCAGATGTGATTATTTGATTCATTTCCTGAATCTTCTGAATATTGCCGACGCGTGACATTTTTGGAAATTAAATATGATTTCGTCATTAATTATAATTTTATTTTATGAAAAAAAGTTGTAGGAAACATAATGAAAAACGTAGTTCATGAACAAAATCCTGTGACAAATATCGCAGACTAAGATCATGTCAGAAGTTGTAAGTTGAATTATAATTTTTTTAATTGATTCATACTCGTAAACTGGCAGTCTAAAATCCTAAGTATGGTAATGACATGACACAGTTCCCCGCAAGACTATATAAGTAGCAATGCATATAGATAACCTTAGGGTATACATTTTTACGCGAGGAAACTTGGGAAGTTGAAAAAAAAAAAAAAAAAACAATATATTCTGTACACTTCAAGATGAGGGAAATATTTGGATTTGTTGTTGCATTTTTTAAAGTATTTTCGGTACAAGGCTATACAGTAAGAAAAATGTAAGTTGAGAGGAATATTAATTCTCTCTCTCTCTCTCTCTCTCTCTCTCTCTCTCTCTCTCTCTCTCTCTCTCTCTCTCTATCTCTCTCTCTCTGTCGATCAATCGAGCATACATTATTTAACATTAATTTGTCCCCGCTACTAAGTAGGGCGGTTGTTGATGATCTGTCCTTTTATTTATAAAGTGTTTTCAGAAGCCATTGAATATTCAGAGAAACCTTACATATATATATAATATAGTTATGAACCAAGTAAAATTATGAGATAGGAGAAATTAAGAACAGGAAAATGACGAGCAAAAGGTTCAAGACAGAAATAAATTAGACTAATTACATGGCCTGAAATAATGGTAACAGACACATATGGATGAGTCGAGAAAATATATTCAGATAGCACGAGCTGAGTAACACGTCGAAAATAAATGGAGAGAACTGAAGGAGAAATGAGCAAAATATTTTTTGGATGAAATCAGCTGATGAAACCGACGGAAAACACGAAAAAAAAAGGTTAACAAGAATCCAGAATTTATGTTCGTTATATCAGGGGAACAAAACATCAGTCGGAAGCAAATGAACGAAGTCTTAGGTGAAAGAGAATGAATGAAATAAGAGAGAGGACACACTAATTGCGAAGGGGAAAGACTGCTGATAAAACACAGCCAAGAAACAAAACGGAGAAAAAAAAAACAGTAAGGAAAAGTGAATTTAGAATCTCCTTTTCAAGGCACGTGAAAATTAATCTCATTACCTGAAGGGAAAAGCTGCATTGCCTTCATTCACTGTATTCATACAAGCTTTTGGAAGCTGCAAGATCGAAATTTCATTCGTGCTGACATTTGCTGGTATTAGAAAATTAGTTTTTGCGCTTGAAGCTTCTACACGTGTTGAAGATTACGTGTATAATATATATATATATATATATATATATATATATATATATATATATAACATACATACATATATATATATATATATATATATATATATACATATACATACATATATATATATATATATTATATATATATATACATACATATAATATGTTTTATATAATAATCTCATTTCTTATTTTCTGAAACATTCCTTTCTAAAGTCTATTGATGTAGTGAAATGAATTGCATACTCTCTCTCTCTCTCTCTCTCTCTCTCTCTCTCTCTCTTCCTCTCTCTTCTCTCTCTGTCTCCACGAACATCCTTATTTCTCCCCCGCCAGCTTTTTTATGATTATATTTTCTTATGTTTTCTCGTACACTCATATACTTCATTCTCCTTTCTCAAGGCAAAAACCATCTAGTTCCCACATCTCATCTTTTTCGTACCTTCTGCTTTTTTTTTTCTTTTTTGCCTTTCATTCCGAGGAACATTTATCACGTTCTTCAGAAAAGCTGCCCCAACACCTAGCCCCACCCTAACGATTTTCTTTGTAATCCTTTTAATCTCTCTCTCTCTCTCTCTCTCTGTCCCGTCTCTCTCCCTAACTCTCTCTTCTCTCTATCTCTCTCCTCTCTCTCTCTTCATCTCTCCATATATATCTATATATATATATATATATATATAAATA
>NC_061108.1:126046762-126056762 GCF_015104395.2 Macrobrachium nipponense
CTACGTTTTATGTCACAAAATACAATACTTACTACATTATATATATTATCAATATATAAATATATATATAATATATATATATATATATATATGTTTGTGTGTGTATAGAATTTATGTATATATATATATATATATATATAATATATATATATATATATATATATACATACATACATACAATATATATATACAGAGAGAGAGAGAGAGAGAAGAGTAGAGAGAGAGAGAGAGAGAGAGAGAGAGAGAGAGAGAGAGAGGTGCCCGTGGGTCTCAATAAAAAGAAACAGGAAAATAAGTGAAAAGTAGTAGACAGTAAGAGGGGAAAAGAGAAAAGCAAGCAAGCAAGAAAGAGAGAGAGAGAGAGAGAGAGAGAGAAATATCTATATCCAATTCACATCACTATTCCAAAGCCTTGTACACCTACACTAGATTGACCCGTCCCAACCCTTTACACTCTCCATCCCCCCCTCCCCCCCAACCCATCTCCATTATCCTCTTTAATGACCCCCGAAATATGAATAACTACCGACTTCGCCAGTATGACCCCGACGTGACCTTTTCTCTCTCGCTGAGGTGAACTTTAACCTGACCTGGTCTGCCGCCCTGAAATTTGGCACTGTCTTGAATTATACAGATGGTCGTTTTACAGCCTCCAGTCTGGAGTTATTGAAAGATATATCTGCTGCAAACCGAGATCAGCTTTTAGCTATGTCGTTGTCCGTGGAAAGTGTATATATATGTATATATATAATATATATATATATATATATATATATATATACATAAAATATATACTATATGCATTAAGCCTCAAATGTCCTTCAATATCCAATTCGCTCTACCTCGGAATTAATATATATATTCATATATGTTAACCGAAGGACCGAAGGGGAATTTTTAGCTGATAACAATTTCGTCCTCTCGTGGATTCGAACCACCAGCGCCCAGAGGAGAAATCAGGACTTCAGTGAGGTTACCGACTCGGCCAACATACATATATATATATATATATATGTATATATATATATATATATATATATATATATATATATATGTATGATATGATGAAAAAGGAAAACGTTTACCCTAATATTTTGTGGCTCCTGACAAAAAGAAAAAAAGTCATTTTGTTATTCAGACTTGAAAACTGATTATTGCGGTGTTCAGTCCCTTTTATACGTAACATCCACAAACTTAGTTTTTTGTCATTTACCTACAAAGAAAGTACATTAGTAGTGTGTATATTTAAACATTAAATTTTTATATATATAATATAATAGTATATATATCATAAGCACCTTTATCGATGATATAGATTATAGATATATATCTGATATATAAAGTATATCATATATTTATATATATCATATATAGATAAGAAAAAAAGATATAATATATACTTATATATATAGGTATATATATATATTATATATTATATTCTATTAGTTATATATATAATATTTAATTTATATAATAATTATATATAGGTATATATATAATATATAAGTTAAGATTAATATAATATATGGTTATGTAATAATATATTTATTATAAATAAGGGTGTACTTATATAAAGTATAAAGTCTATATATCTATATAATATATACTATAAATGGTATTATATATATATATATATATATCTATCATATATATATATTTAAAGAGTAGTATATATACATTATATATAAATAATATATATATCTTAGTATATATATATATGGTATATATATAATTAATATTATATATAAACTATATATAATAATAATATAAAGTAAAGTATATATTTAAAAGTATATATATAATAAGCTATATATCTATGAATATTATATAATTATATATAATAATATATTATATATAATATGTTTATGAATCTAGTTAGTATATTAAACTTCTGTGCGTTGGTATGGCAGTATTGTAGTATATATCGAACATCCCTTGTCAAACAATTAGAGCTCGCCTGTTGTTTTACATTACTCTGCAATTCCTTGCCGATAGGCAGTTAGACAGGTAGACAGATAGACAGAAGAGGAGAACTGGATAGAACCTCGTTTCGAAAACATTAGCCCGAATATTCTTCCTTCCTCTTCCGTGATGGCTCGTAGGGGAGCACTTATCCTTTCAACGAAGGATTATTACCTGCTTTGTTTATCCTTCGAGAAAAGGAAAGCAATAAATTGCGAGTTTCTCCTCGGGAGTCTGTGAAAAGATCGTATAGTTGTGTGAGGTGGAGGAGAATGTAATGTATCATCGGGTTCTTGAAAGCGCTTTGCAGCATGCAGATGATTATGCAAATGATGTCCGTAAATAATTTCGGGTGCCATCCCCTGAGCAAAAGGGCTTAATTGAATAAACGGCAAGATACGTTGATAATATATTGTCGAAAGTAATAGTTTTAAGATGGTGATCGTGTCTACATACAGAAACCAGAGTAATAAAGAAAAGTATTTTCCTCTTATCTTTTTAATATAGATTTTAAAAAAGTGTAGTGGGATTATTCTAATACGTTTTAATAACGAAAAAAATATCATTATTATTTAGGACTGGAAAGCTTAAAGTATATATATAAAAAAAGTAGTAACCATATTTTTAACATTCACTAGATGGCAGAGATCTGATCACGAAAGCCAGTCATAGACGATAATCCAATATGAAATGCCAACATTCTGAGCAGTTAATGATAGGGTATAGTGACTATTTCCTTATTACTCTCAATAGGAAACGATCAAGCCATTGCCTCTTTTGAGTCGCGTTTGCCAAATGAACCTCTGCACTAAGTAAACAATGTTAGCAGAGAAATAGAAATAGAGATTGGTAGAGTTCGTGTGGCGGCATCTTATGAAACATGCGACTGACATCGGGGTGTTTCGTGGCAAAATATTGGAACGTTCGCGTATGTATCTTAGATTAAGGCCCGGAGGTGCACTGTAGGCATTACTAAATGTTCTTTGCACCGTCCCTTCGGCCCCTAGCTGCAACCCCTTTCATTCCTTTTACTCTACCTCCATTCATATTTTTCTTATCCTTGCTTTCCTGACAATTATTTCATGGTGTAACTAGGAGGTTTTCCTCCCATTACACCTTTCAGACCTATATAAACTCTCAATCATCTCTCCAGCGCTGAATGACCTCATAGATCCCAGCGCTTGCCTCTGGGCCTAAATTCTAGATTCCAGTGCTTGCCTCTGGCCTAATTATATATTCCAATGCTTGCCTTTGGTCTAAATTCTATATTCCATTCCATCGTATAGTAAGTATGGATGATGTTCTTGGAATTTTTTTTTCGCTCAAAAAGCTGAAGAACTCTAAAATTCCATGACCCGAATTAAGGCAGAAAAACCGCCGACAGGAGAGTAATAATTTTTCAGGTTACAGATTCGCTCGCTATTTATTCTCTTGGTTTTACGGGACTCAGGTGAAACATTGCCACCAGCATCAGAATAGTGTCTGACTGATATAACCTGTCATTTATTGTTTAGACTCACATCCTTTGTAAGATTATATATATATATATATTATATATATATATATAATATATATATATATATATATATATATATATATATAAGTATTGGAGTAGGTCTCATATTCAGAGATTATTTTATTTGATATTATAGATATTGTAAAAATAACTTGACGCTGTACGTCGTAACCTTTATCTTTGACATAAGATGATTAGTTAATCTTTTACTGCAGTAAGAATTGTATATCTTTTTTTATTCGAAATAGAAAGATCCACTTTTATTATTACTATTAATTTCATTGTTTTGACTTTAATGTTTTTTATTCGTAGTGTCTTTGTTCACTCAACCATTTAATCTCTCTCTCTCTCTCTCTCTCTCTCTCTCTCTCTCTCTCTCTCTCTCTCTCTCTCCTCTCTCTCTCTCTCTCTCTCTTTTAATAGCCCTCCCCCATCTCAGTATTACTCTCACATTATTAAGTCAATTAATTTTTCCTATTACGCGTTCTCTTCATGTTGTACTATGTACTTAGTGTTAGCACTGTTCCACAGTACTTTATTTTACCATGTAGTTTCTTCATTATTTCTCACACAATTTCCCTCATACTTCTATGCTATTTTCCCCTCATTTTTCGTCTTCTTATTACCCAAAACATTGTGCTATTTTCCCCTTATTTTTCATCTTCTTATTACCTAAAACTTTGTGCTATTTTCCCATTACTTTTCTTCTTCTTATTACCCAAAACTTTGTGCTATATTTTCCTTATTTTTCTTCTTATTACCCCAAACTTTGTGCTATTTTCCCCTTATTCTTCTTCTTATATTACCCCAAACTTTGTGCTATTTTCCCCTTATTCTTCTTCTTATATTACCCCAAACTTTGTGCTATTTTCCCCTTATTCTTCCCCTTATTCTTCCTCTTATGACCCAAAACTTCTGCTAACAGAACGATGTGCACTTTAAACGCTCTTTCTCATTCCAACCATTATTGAAATTTCCCCCTGTCCCTTTCCCTGTCGGTTCTTCCCTTTTCTTGTTCATTTTCCACATTTCCGTCTCTATGAACTTTATGTGATCTTGTGCCCGAGTTCGCTTAATTGCCTCGTGTTTCTCTTCCCCTTGTTCTTCCCTATTACCTCTTCCCCTAATCGATGTTTCGTGTTCTTCCCTGATATTTCATCACACCCTCAAGTAGCGCTCGTATCGGATGAGTCACCCGTATAGGAGAGAGAGAGAGAGAGAGAGAGAGAGAGAGAGAGAGACTCTGACTCCCTTAAGAAGGAGGATGGTTGAAAAGTTTTTATTTGTCCGTTCATATATATATATATATATATATATCTATATATATATATATAATATATCATCATACTTACATTTATATATATATAGAGAGAGAGAGAGAGAGAGAGAGAGAGAGAGAGAGAGAGAGAGAGAGAGAGAGATCTGACAAGGGTTTTTTTAAAGGATTGTTCTCCTTCATTACCTACGTCGACAGGAAACATTTAAAAACTCCAGTAATTCGAGTAAATTATAATCGTTTTTTTTATTTCTCTCTCGGAAAGAACTTTTTGTTAACCCTCTTAGTTAATAATATGTTGGAGATCTTGTAGTTAGATCACAGACTCGTTCTCGTAAGAGCAGCCACTTAGGTCTAAAGTTTTCTATGGGTTGAACTTTATTACAACTGCGAACGAAAATGGATTGGCCAACTTTGTAATTCAAAACTCTCTTTCCACCAATTGGCTGGTAGGGTAGGCCGGGTCGTGGAACTTGTTTTTACTCTCTCTCTCTCTCTCTCTCTCTCTCTCTCTCTCTCTCTCTCTGTATGTATGTTTTCGCCAGGTTTTTTATCTGTATCCAACTTCTCTCTCTCTCTCTCTCTCTCTCTCTCTCTCTCTCTCTCTCTCTCTCTCTCTCTCTGACTTTGAATCGGAGAACATAGATGTTTTTGCCAGATTCTTCTTGATCTGCTATCCACCATCTTTTCTCTCTCTCTCTCTCTCTCCTCCTCTTCTCTTCTCTCTCTCTCTCTCTCTCTCCGGCATATTATATCGTGTCAAGATGCAATATGATAAGATAAAAATGTACATTAATGTGTTTCTATTTTTACTGTAAATAAGTAGCCGATTAAATCTTGGCCCTGGTTAGACAGTTGAGTTCATCTCTTAGGTTGTTCGATTCCATGCCTTTGCCTGGATTTCCAGCGCTGTTCTGGAAGATAGCACCTGGAGTACGCTGATGCTGCAGACTCCTTACTAGAGATGTGGTGATTTGACGAACAAGGCTGATAACTTGCAGGAATATACAGGGTATCCATA
Organism: Macrobrachium nipponense; assembly: GCF_015104395.2. Taxonomy (NCBI): domain Eukaryota; kingdom Metazoa; phylum Arthropoda; class Malacostraca; order Decapoda; family Palaemonidae; genus Macrobrachium; species Macrobrachium nipponense. The sequence goes on from NC_061108.1 coordinate 126,052,538, forward strand.
AAGTCTCAGTACCATTCTGAGCAATAAATAATTGTAATGGTACTGGGACTTTATGGACACCCTGTACTGTTCCTTACTTGACATTATACTTATTGACACAGTTATCTGCTCTTCATGTGAGGAGCTGTTCTATTTCTTATCATCAAAAGTGACGTCACTTATGGTTATTGAAGGTTGGGTCACAAGGAGTTCTTTTGTGCAATTGTTTACTTTCTTCTTTCATCTTAATGCATTTTTATGTATTTATCTATTTATTATTTTTTTCTCCTTTTTTGATAAGTGGGATCTCCTCTTTCTGTATTCCACTTTATTTCCACTTAATTCTTCCCAAGGATCACCATAATATTCTTTGGAAGCTTGAATTACAGGTCATTGGCTCGTGTGGGTTTGTTCCATATGAATAGGTTTCATATACTGAATAATAATAATAATAATAATAATAATAATAATAATAATAAACTTCGTCCGTATGCTATTTGGTAGTAAACTGTATCTGGTCGTCGAACCTCGTTATAGTTGGAAATTTGGATACTGAATTTATCCCGATATTTCTTCTGTCATCCAATCTCTCTGTCCATTATTGATTAAGAGTAACGTCCTCAACTCCCGCCAGGAAGTTAAGTATATCTTAGTTTTACCAGACCACTGAGCTGATTTACAGCTCTCCTAGAGGTGGCCCGAAGGATTAGATATTTTTACGTGGCTAGGAACCAATTGGTCACCTAGCAACGGGACCTACAGCTTATTGTGGGATCCGAACCACACTATATCGAGTAAATGAATTTCTATCACCAGAAATAAATTCCTCTGATTCCGCGTTGGCCGAGCCGGGATTCGAACTTCGGACCACCGGATTGGCAGCCGAGCGCGAAAACCACTCGTCCAGCGAGGAACTAACTCCCGCCAGGAACCAGGACAAGAATTAACAAGGAATATTCATGAAAGCAACGTAGTTCTTGATAATGTTTAATGGAGATGAAAATGTAATGGATACACCTGGCAAAAATGCAGGAATGGAAGGAAGCTATTTGTCCACTGTAGTTATAGCCATGTTAGCAGATATGACCCAGACAGGATACCCTTTCGCCGCGCCTGCTGTATGGTGGGACAGTGTCCGTCTCAGTGACAGAAAGGACAAAAAAAGCACCTTGATGGTGTAGGACAAAAGCTTTCCCTCAAGATTGTGCTCAGATCTTTAAAGGATGCTGTATATAATCCTCCTAGCTTATTCAGAACTGCTTGCAATTTATCTTAATCGAACGTTTGTGGAATATCGTAAGTCCATTGATGCAATGTCACCAAGCTGAGCTGTCGTCTCTAGCGGGTCACTAAACACCTATAGTGCCTCAGTGGCGTGGTCGGTATGGTCTTGGCCTGCCGCCTCGGTGGCCGCGAGTTCAATTCTCGGGCTTTCCATTGAGGGGTCAGAGATGTGTATTTCTGGTGATCGAAGTTCACTCTCGACGTGGTTCGGAAGTCACGTAAAGCCGTTGGTCCCGTTGCTGAATAACCACTGGTTCCAAGCAACGTAAAGACACCATACAAACAAACTAAGCACCTATGCTACTTAGTATTTGGAAGATAACAGCTGAGATATAATGAGATATATGCGATTAGGGTCGTACTAAGAATAAGAAGAGGAAATGAGTACCTGAGGTATAATTGACCTTAAGGAATTGCCGAGCCAGTAGGTTTTAAAAGTCCTCAGGGAGTATCTAAGTAGGGTTACTATCACTCACCATATCTGGAAATTTGACGTTTTGTTTGCTGCGTCTGCTAACGTGCTAACGCGTTTATTTTCTTCTTTACTTCGTCGGGTGGATCCGTTTTAAAATTCTCAGTGGCCATCAGAGCATCGATTCCCCCCAATCCCCCTTTATATTTATTTTTTCTCACCAGGCGATGCCACCTCGTCCCATAATTAAATCAGTCTCCTACTTTAAGCTTTTCGGTCCTTTAAAAATTTAGTATAGTTTGGATGCCGCTCCTAAAATCCCCACTTTTCCCCCCAGATTTACCGACTAATTCGTCCAATAGGATGACAGATATGTGGGCGTTTCCCTTACTGTAGAGGACAAATAGATAGGCAGTGAGGACTTCAGCTTCGATTCTATTCGATCCCGGGTGAAGGTTTACAAATAGTGATGAGGACACACCTAAAGTTATATTGTACTCTTGATAAACAACTTTAAACGCTTACTTTTTCCTCGAGTTTTTTTGAAATTCGGAAAAGGTTTAACAAACAACTTTAAACGCTTATTTTTTCACCATTTTTTTTTTTAATTCGGAAAGGGTTTGAAAAGTGATGGGATGCCCAGCCGTCTCTCATCTCGTCTCCCGAGGCCTGCTGCCATCTCTCGGTAACTTCTGACATTGGATCCAAATGACAAGGCGAAGTACCGAGGATCTTCTTTATTGGGTTTTCCGGAAACAGTTTTAAGCTGTGTAGTGTTTTCACTCTGTCAGCTGTCCAAGAAAGGAAGTTTGGGTCCCCTGGGTTTACCTTGACGAAAATAACATTTGCTGAAGTGCGTGAGAGGTTTGGCTGTACTCTCTGTTCTTTTGGATGTAGTTAGATGGTTATTTTGCTTTATGATGTTTTGCCTACGTGTATAAACTGGTCACGTTAAGATGAAATAGATTTTAAGGAAAACTGTACACAGAGCTCATTTTAATTGGAGTCAATGTTTAGGACACAAAGAGTCAGAAAAAAAAGTAACACGTAACTCAATAAATCTCATGTCAGACCTGGGAACAGAAGTACAATTTTACCGTAAAGTTTCCTTCTATTTGTATACATGACAGTTTATTAAAAAAAACCAACGCCATTCCTTTTAGCCTAAAAAAATAAGAGGTGTTGCATAATAATAAATGTCTTCAGGATAGCAGAATCAAAATAACAGTGTGCGTCCAAAAACAAAACATTATCAGCAAAAACAGAAAATTCTTCATTAAGATAATGTCGAACGCAAGACCAACCAGCAGCTGAATAGATCGCACCCTACATGCAAATGTGGTTGGATAATAGAAACTGATTCTCCTGCTACGCATGCAAAGCGAGCAGCGATTAGCATGAGGCTTGCAATACCCTGATAACTCAGCGGGAACGTCACCTCTCCGCGCGCACAATGAGGCTCTTGGTCAATTAGTTGCATTGTTTTAGGAGGACTTGGCCTCAAGTATCGTAAAGTGGAAGGGACGTTGCCATTAGCTATTCTATAATTTTGAAGGTTTTACAATTTTTCGTTTTCTGGTGATCATTCGCCACGTACCGTATCGATAAGTTTTCCAGAATCAAGATGAGTCATTTAATAGAATTTTACTAAGAGGAATGGTGTAATATATATATATATATATATATATATATATATATATATATATATATATATATATATATATATATATATATATATATATATATATAACCAAAAGGACTTTGCAATGCTCACTGTTGAGTGGAACAAATTGTGTGTATATATATATATATATATATATATATATATATATATATATATATATATATATACTTATATATATATATATATATATATATATATATATATATATATATATATACTTATATATATATATATTCTACCAAAAGGATTTTTGCATTCCTCACTGTTGAATAAAACGAATAATATATATACTGTTTTACCAAAAGAACTTTGCAATCCTCATTGTTGAATGAAAAGAATTTTCTATTTTATATATATATCTATATATATATATATATATATATATATATATATATATATATATATATATATATATATATACATTACCAAATGACTTTGCAATTCTCACTGTTGAATGAAACGAATTTAATATGTATAATTTACAAAAATGAAAAGAGTTTATTATATATAATATATTTTGCCAAATGGACTTTACAATCCTCATTGTTGAATGGGACGAATTTGATATACATTTTTTTTATCTCTGGTTGACAATCTCAGTTGCAGCGTATTGTGTACATTTCCCAAAAATAAGGATTTAGGCATTGGGTTGTCTAGTGCTTTCTTCACTTCCTTTGTAATCCTGTAAAAGGAATATTTTGTCTTTTATTCTTTCAAGGATTAAACCTTTGTAGTCGAAGGTTTTGTTTTTACTTAGTTTGGATATCCAGATTGGATTTCTTACGTATAGAAGGAAATTTTTTTCGTGTATTATATATGAACTTCATAAATGCCTAAGGTTTTCTTTCCATTTTTTTTTCGTGTAT
>NC_061108.1:126064262-126080796 GCF_015104395.2 Macrobrachium nipponense
ATACGTATGTATGACAATATATTTCCACTTGAAGCATTTTTCACTGGGAAACGACTGATAACAAGAGAAAATTAATTATCATTCAGACGGCCTCGTGCAGCAAATATCATCTCAAACAGATCACTGGAAAATTCATTAATGAAGTTTCTCGCTGGAGAATTAATTTTCGTGTTAGCTCTGCGCTTTTTATTTCTTTTTTTTAATGAACTCCGAAAATTGATATGAACGGGAACGAATAAAATTACTCTTATTCAGCATTTTACAGGGGATTAATGTAACGCCTGACTCTCAGTAGGTGTAAATTATATCAAGAGACTAATTATTTGTCACGGTGACACAAAGGTTTTACATTTAATGAATGCTGATTTTCCTCAGCGTAGCAGATAGATACGCATTCAATTGTCGTCTTATTTTTACTCATATGTTTTGACTTTACAGAATTTGGGAGTATTGTTTATGATGTATAATGCCATTTGTATCCTATTATTATTATCATTATTATTATTATTATTATTATTATTATTATTAATTATTATTATTATTATTGTTATTGTTATTATAACTATTATTTCTGGTATTTTCCTACATTTTTTTATTGTCACTATTACTGTCTGCTATTAGTAAATATATATCATATATTTTCCATTTACAGAATATGGGGTATAGTTTATGATATATAATGTTATTGTTATTATTATTATTATTATTTTTTTTTTTTTTTTTTTTTTTTTTTGCTCTATCACAGTCCTCCAATTCGACTGGGTGGTATTTATAGTGTGGGGTTCCGGGCGGTTGCATCCGGCCTCATTAGGCAGTCCCAGTCACTTTCTTCTTACTTATGTGTGCCGTTTCTAGGATCACACCCTTCTGCATGAGTCCTGGAGCTACTTCAGCCTCTAGTTTTTCTAGGTTCCTTTCAGGGATCTTGGGATCGTGCCTAGTGCTCCTATGATTATGGGTACGATTTCCACTGGCATATCCCATATCCTTCTTATTTCTATTTTCAGATCTTGATACTTATCCATTTTTTCCCTCTCTTTCTCTTCAACTCTGGTGTCCCATGGTATTGCGACATCAATGAGTGATACTTTCTTCTTGACTTTGTTAATCAACGTCACGTCTGGTCTGTTTGCACGTATCACCCTATCCGTTCTGATACCATAGTCCCAGAGGATCTTTGCCTGATCGTTTTTTCTATCACTCCGTTCAGGTTGGTGTCGTACCACTTATTACTGCAAGGTAGCTGATGTTTCTTGCACAGGCTCCAGTGGAGGGCTTTTGCCACTGAATCATGCCTCTTTTTGTACTGGTTCTGTGCAAGTGCCGGGCATTCACTTGCTATGTGGGTTTATGGTTTCATTTTTCGTATTGCACTTCTTACATATGGGAGAGATGTTATTTCCGTCTATCGTACTTTGAACATATCTGGTTCTTAGGCCTGATCTTGTGCCGCTGTTATCATTCCTTCAGTTTCCTTCTTTAGCTCTCCCCTCTGTAGCCATTGCCAATTGTCATCGCTGGCTAGTTCTTTAGTCTGTCTCATGTATTGTCCGTGCATTGGTTTGTTGTGCCAGTCCTCTGTTCTTTCTGTCTTTCTCCTGTCTCTGTATATTTCTGGGTCTTCGTCTACTTTTATTAGTCCTTCTTCCCATGCACTCTTTAGCCACTCGTCTTCACTGGTTTTCAGATATTGCCCCAGTGCTCTGTTTTCGATGTTGACACAGTCCTCTATACTTAGTAGTCCTCTCCCTCCTTCCTTTCGTGTTATGTATAGTCTGTCCGTATTTGCTCTTGGGTGTAGTGCTTTGTGTATTGTCATATGTTTCCTGGTTTTCTGATCTATGCTGCGGAGTTCTGCCTTCGTCCAGTCCACTATTCCTGCGCTGTATCTGATTACTGGCACTGCCCATGTGTTTATGGCTTTTGTCATATTTCCGGCGTTGAGTTTTGACTTGAGTATCGCCTTGAGTCTCTGCATATATTCTTTCCTGATCGTGTCCTTCATCTCTTGGTGTTTTATATCTCCTCCTTCCATTCCCATTCCCAGGTATTTGTATCCCGTTCTCATCTATGTGTTTGATGTTGCTCCCATCTGGTAGCTTTATCCCTTCAGTTCTCGTTACTTTGCCTTTTTGTATGTTGACTAAGGCGCATTTTTCTATTCCAAACTCCATCCTGATGTCCCCAGATACAATCCTTACAGTCTGGATTAGGGTATCTATTTCCTTGATGCTCTTACCATACAGCTTGATGTCGTCCATGAACATCAGATAGTTGATTCTGTTGCCTCTTTTCTTGAGTTGGTACCCGGCATCCATCTTCTGTAGTACTTTTGTCATGGGATCATTATTATTATTATTATTATTATTATTATTATTATTATTATTATTATTTCTGGTATTTTTATACATTTTTTATTGCTACTATTACTGTCTATTATTAGTAAATATAAAAAATAAATGGAAATATCACAGATATATTTTTGTCTTGAAACCTAAAGCCAGTACTAGACGATTCTAACTCAGTGTGGAGCAATATCAACCAACTTGTCATTCCTTGTTTCTTGCTTAAAGCTATTTTGAATGTATTTGAGTTTTTTGGTAAGAAATGGTTGTATCTTTCTAGGATAATGATTATAGTTCAGAGCCTCAGACATTTTCAGGTGAAATGCAACAAGAGGGCTCGAAAAATCTTTACTTTCTCGTCTAATTTTGCCTTTGTAGGAATGCCAAGGGATATATGTCATCATGACTGAGTCGACTGTAGTGTCTCTAAAGATAGTTGGTTAGAATTGTGAAAATCTTTTTTGTAATTTCATACTAACCTTGTTTTCTGTATTCCAGGTATGTCTGCCTTCGACGGAAGATTCAGATAAGTGTTTATTAATTTCATTTATCATTTTCGTTTTGCTGTTGCAGTTTGTATTAGCGGTGTTACAAATGTTGTTGTTTTTGTTGTTATTGCCGTTGCTTTTGTTGTGGTGAGTGATTATAGTTAGGCTTAAAGATTAACACCTTCAAAAGTCCTTATGTCCCCTTTAGCAGTAATGGTAATAACTCCACTGCTTCTACTACTATGATAACAGTGATGCATCTGGTATAATTGATAATAATAATTCTCATAATAATAATAATCAGTAAAAGCATCAGTGGTACAGGAAGGAAAAGTCTCCTGATCACTCTAAGACTGTCTTGATATCGGTGTCGATAATATCACAATTCTCATTCATTTTACTCTTGCTGTACTGTTCTTCGATTAGCGTTATTTCTTTATTTATTGTCAGTATTCTTTTGCTTATAAATATTGGTGATTGTTCCAACGTGTATTTTTGTAAAATGGTTTCAGATATTTGACTGTGATCCCTCAATCTCCCATTGTTCTGTTACCTAAACAAGTATACTTTTAAAATATCACTTATTCACTTCTTCTTGAGAAGGGAAAAAAGTATATATATTTGAATTGTCCAAAACACGTTTAAATAACCTTCCGATATTATATCACCTACAAGTGCACTTTTAGAATTTCTCTTACACTTCTTGAAAAAAAAATAAAGTATTTGAATTTGTACTCGACATACGTATATTCAACTATTATACCACCTACAGGTAATATATTATATTACCTACAAGTGCACTCTTAAAATTTCACATCAACTTCATGGAAAAAAAATGAGTATTTTAATTTATACCTGAACTTTTCAATGAAAAAAAAAAGTATATTAATTTTTACCTGACCTATGAATAGATTAATTAGGCTCAGCACTTGACGAGCTCTTATGCGATCATAGTTCATCAGTTAGTGTCTACCGTGGGTCATATTGACTTAGCTTATTCAGAGGAGATTGGATGTGGTGGGAGTCTAGAGGTGATCACGCTGATGACGTTCGGAGCTGGGGCCAAGAAATCCGTTGGCAGGGTAATTAGATTCTCTCTCTCTCTCTCTCTCTCTCTCTCTCTCTCTCTCTCTCTCTCTCTTAGTATAATTTGCAAGCCTTGTAGGTTTCTTTAAAAATATTTATTGTGCCGGCTATGTCTATCTGTCCGCCCTCAAATCATAAAAACTACTGAGGCTAGAGAGCTGCAAATTGCTATGTTGATCATCCACTCTCCAATCATCAATCATACCAAATTCCAGCCCTCTAGCCTCGGTAGTTTTTATTTTATTTAAGGTTAAAGTTAGCCATAATCATTGTGTCTGGCAACGCTATAGGACAGGCCACCGCCAGGCCGTGACTGAAAGTTTCATGGGACGCGGCTCATACAGAAAACTCGATTGCGCCGAAGACACTTCAGCGCATTTTTTACTTGTTTATGTAACGCATACGGTTGAGTTTTTGCTCATTACGTCCGCAGTCATCAGTATGATATATATACATATATATCAGTATGATATATATGTGTGTGTGTGTGTGTAGAATCTACTGGTCATTTTTTACCAGATACATATGTAATTGTAGCAGCCACAATGGCCACTTAACTTCTCAAATTCTTTGCTCTTTTTAGCATACGCTTGTCACTACAAAGCCTTGAGATCCAGCATTATAGAAATATGAAGAAATCATGATGTCCGCACATCATGATTTCTTCATATTTCTTTGAAGTTCGATGTCCGCACATCATGATTTCTTCATATTTCTTTGAAGTTGGATCTCAAGGCTTTGTAGTGACAAGCGTATAAAAAAAGAGCAAATAATTTGAGAAGTTAAGACGGCATTTTGGTTATTACAATTAAACACACATACTATATATATATATATATATATATATATAATATATATACATATATATATATATATACATATATATATATAATATATATATATATATAAACATATATATATATATATATATATATATATATATATATATATATATATATATATTGAAACTTTAACTTGAAGGAAAATTGTTGATAACAGATTTGTTAATAATCGTAGAACTTTAAAAACACCATTGATGTTAATTAATCAAAAGCTACGTAACTCCAATAAAGATAATTCTCTGGACTTGCTTACTCGCCAGAATGAAGGCGTCATACAGCGTAGTATCTGTTCGGTCAGGATCGCTTAGAGCATTTCTATTCTTTTTATATTTGGGGCGTAAGGGCCGGTTTTTAAAATTCACATCACGTCGGCGTATTTCCAAAACCTCTGCCGACTCTGTGGCAGTACATAGTCACTGCTCCCTGATCCTTGAATAGTGCCGTGTTTCTTTCTTCTTTTTGCATTTTGCTTTCCTTTACTCTCAAGTATTTATTCTGTATTATATTTACTTAGCAGGTGCTCTTTCTTTAGTTTATGCAATTAGTTTGCTTTGTGGTCTCATTCTTCTGATATTATTATTATTATTATTACTTATCGGGCGCTCTTTCTTTAGTTTATACACTTAGTTTGCTGTGTAGTCTCAACCTTTCTGATATTATTATTGTTATTATTATTATTATATTATTATTATTATTATTATTATTATTATTATTTATTATTATTATTATTATTATTGACCAGTCAGGTTAATATGCAGCAAAGTGCCTTTCAGTAATGATATAACACGCTGAAGTTATGTGAGGTTAAGAAGTTAGTTGTAAGTATGATTTAATCTTGCGCACACACACGCACACATCACACACACACACACACACACACACACACACACACACATATATATATATATATATATATATATATATATATATATATATATATATATATTTCGTGTGTGTGCGAGCGCTTTTAATCGTGAGTCAAAATATTATTTCAGAGAACACTTTAGTTTTAAACTAATGGTTAAGATTTTCTGCCCTCGCCCTCTGTGATAAGTGTAGGACCCTTGAAAGCGTCTGGAAGGCGTTGCCTTTGATACCACAAGAGACCTTTTCATTTATTCCGTTACGTTTATTTTGGGGTTTTAGGGAGTTTTTATTATTTCGTGCATAGTTCTAGTGCGCGAGGTCCTGAATATTTGCCTCTTGTTCATTTTTATAACGTTAGAGTTTCGTTAGGCTTATACACACACACACACACACACACACACATATATATATAATATATATATATATATATATATATTATATATATATAGTTGTGTGTGTGTGTGTGTGTGTGTGTGTGTGTGTGTCTTATGGGTTTTTTCTTACAAAATATGAATCTGTTTATATTCCACAAAAGACTCGACCCTTAAACTCAAGACTCTCTCTCTCTCTCTCTCTCTCTCTCTCTCTCTCTCTCTCTCTCTCTCTCTCTGTAGAATGCGGATATGATATTTTGATGAAACTTTTTTAAATCAGTTCTTTAATACTTATACTTGAAACGGAACATTTATAGCAATTTTAAATGCTTTTAAAAATTTTAAAATGTCATGGGGTAATATGTTTATTTTATTAATAGTCTCTTCAGTTAGTTCGTTCTAATTTTAAAAAAAGAAATTGAATCCAAAATGACAGGTGGTAATGCAATCATCATGATAATTATGTTCATTCATTGCTATGAATTTGAAAACTAAATAAAGGGCAAAATGTAGACCTTTTTTTTTTTTTTCAAATTCCTCCACCTGTTCGTTGTTTTAAAAGAGCAGTTAGTTCCCAGCGTCATTATTCAGGCAGAAGATAAATCTCGACACATTTAAATATTAAATGAATAGCAAAATGCTGGATAACTTTTTTTTTTCTTTCTTTTTGCAAATTCTCCCGTTGCTGCTAAATGACAGTGTTTGTTCCACGTGATTTTATAGAGACTATAAGAGTAAGAGTCTCTACAGCACAAACGCTAATGCATTTCCGGAAACGCCAGGAAACTCTTACATATTTCAGTGAGGGAGATTTGCTGCACTAAGCCACTTGGGTCTTATGATAATGCTCTGCTGTTTATCTTTTTCGTGAAAATTGCAAGTCATGTACGATTATTTTCACTTGCTTTATAAGCTTGGGCGTTCGCGCAGATATGATGATAGCGGTCCCTATCATCATATGCTGCGAAGTATACTTGGATGCAGCTTTCAGTACATGTAATTATGTATAAGACTTAATTTGTGCGTATATAATGTGGAAATTATAATATATCCTACGTTAATTATCAACAATAAAAACGAAGTCGAGCATTCATAATGAAATTCATTTACGGACCGATTTCTAACTCATGCTAAGAGCATATTAAGGCGAAACATACCTATGCTGACACGCCAACACACACACATACGTACGTACGTACACATTTATATATACGAGTGTGTGTGTGTATGTATGTATATATATATATATATATACACTATATATATACTATATATATATATGTATTATTATATATATATATATATATATATATATTCCGCTTTATATACTTACATATATATATATATATATATATATATATATATATATATATATATATATATATATTATGTATGTATATGTATATTCCGCTTTATATACTTACTTATAAATATATATAAAATATATATATATATATATATATATATATATATATATATATATATATATATATATATATATACTATATACTATATATATATATATATATAGATAGATAGATAGATAGATAACACGAGAGAGAGAGAGAGAGAGAGTGTGTGTGGTATATGACGTGTTAATGAATCAAGTTATGATCCATTAAATAAAAGAGAGAGAGCAAATGAAAGTTAAAATAAACAAGCAGAAAACTAGATAACAAGAATTTATTGCTACCGTTAAAAAACTCGGTATCAGTTTTAAGAGCAAAGAGCCCAATTAAGCTTCGGTAGAATTTGATGTCCTAATTCTTTCGGTCCCTTTTATCACCAAACGAAATCGTGACAATTCGTTCGTAAATTATTTCCCCTGAATTATTCCGCGCTGTGGAACACTTACACCACGTAGCAAATTAATTAATCCAATTTCATTTGTAATTCAGTGTGGACCTGCTTGTTTCCGGCAGGGGTAGTACTTCTCCGCCCCCGCATTTGCCACCCCCCCCCCCCTCCAAACACCTACGCATAGTATATTCCGTTTTGTGGGAGGGTTAATATCTTCCTGTCATTTGTCTCTGTATATTCATCTGTTTATCTGGTTGTTGCTTTATTATTGTTTCTCGGTTTTTCATTAATTCTGCCTGGTACGATCTTTTCGAAGTTTTCGTCAGGAATGTTTTACGAATCTGTGTATAATAATAATAATAATAATAATAATAATAATAGGAAGTGTAGGGGCACAAAAGACCAGCTCCTGATAGACAAAATGGTAATGAAGAACAGTAGGAGAAGGAAAACCAACCTAAGCATGGCATGGATAGACTATAAGAAAGCCTTCGACATGATACCACACATGGCTAATAGAATGCCTGAAAATATATGGGGCAGAGGAAAACACCATCAGCTTCCTCAAAAATACAATGCGCAACTGGAATACAATACTTACAAGCTCTGGAATAAGACTAGCAGAGGTTAATATCAGGAGAGGGATCTTCCAGGGCGACTCACTGTCCCCACTACTCTTCGTAGTAGCCATGATTCCCATGACAAAAGTACTACAGAAGATGGATGCCGGGTACCAACTCAAGAAAAGCTGTATGGTAAGAGCATCAAGGAAATAGATACCCTAATCCAGACTGTAAGGATTGTATCTGGGGACATCAGGATGGAGTTTGGAATAGAAAAATGCGCCTTAGTCAACATACAAAAAGGCAAAGTAACGAGAATTGAAGGGATAAAGCTACCAGATGGGAGCAACATCAAACACATAGATGAGACGGGATACAAATACCTGGGAATAATGGAAGGAGGGGATATAAAACACCAAGAGATGAAGGACACGATCAGGAAAGAATATATGCAGAGACTCAAGGCGATACTCAAGTCAAAACTCAACGCCGGAAATATGATAAAAGCCATAAACACATGGGCAGTGCCAGTAATCAGACACAGCGCAGGAATAGTGGAATGGACGAAGGCAGAACTCCGCAGCATAGATCAGAAAACCAGGAAACATATGACAATACACAAAGCACTACACCCAAGAGCAAATACGGACAGACTATACATAACAGCGAAATGAAGGAGGGAGAGGACTACTAAGTATAGAGGACTGCGTCAACATCGAAAACAGAGCACTGGGGCAATATCTGAAAACCAGTGAAGACGAGTGGCTAAAGAGTGCATGGGAAGAAGGACTAATAAAAGTAGACGAAGACCCAGAAATATACAGAGACAGGAGAAAGACAGACAGAACAGAGGACTGGCACAACAAACCAATGCACGGACAATACATGAGACAGACTAAATAACTAGCCAGCGATGACAACTGGCAATGGCTACAGAGGGGAGAGCTAAAGAAGGAAACTGAAGGAATGATAACAGCGGCACAAGATCAGGCCCTAAGAACCAGATATGTTCAAAGAACGATAGACGGAAATAACATCTCTCCCATATGTAGGAAGTGCAATACGAAAAATGAAACCATAAACCACATAGCAAGTGAATGCCCGGCACTTGCACAGAACCAGTACAAAAAGAGGCATGATTCTGTGGCAAAAGCCCTCCACTGGAGAATGTGCAAGAAACATCAGCTACCTTGCAGTAATAAGTGGTACGAGCACCAACCTGAAGGAGTGATAGAAAACGATCAGGCAAAGATCCTCTGGGACTATGGTATCAGAACGGATAGGGTGATACGTGCAAACAGACCAGACGTGACGTTGATTGACAAAGTCAAGAAGAAAGTATCACTCATTGATGTCGCAATACCATGGGACACCAGAGTTGAAGAGAAAGAGAGGGAAAAATGGATAAGTATCAAGATCTGAAAATAGAAATAAGAAGGATATGGGATATGCCAGTGGAAATCGTACCCATAATCATAGGAGCACTAGGCACGATCCCAAGATCCCTGAAAAGGAATCTAGAAAAACTAGATGCTGAAGTAGCTCCAGGACTCATGCAGAAGAGTGTGATCCTAGAAACGGCACACATAGTAAGAAAAGTGATGGACTCCTAAGGAGGCAGGATGCAACCCGGAACCCCACACTATAAATACCACCCAGTCGAATTGGAGGACTGTGATAGAGCAAAAAATTAAAAAAAATAATAATAATATTAATCATAATAATAATAATAATAATATTTGGCCACCCAGTAGACTTCTGCTACAAAAAGAGAGTAGAAAAAGATGAACAAAAGAAGAAGAGATACAATAAATCAGTGAGGTTCAGGTAGAATCAGAAAGAGACAGAAAGAATGGAAAAAATATGATAAAGAAAATGGAAGGAAAGACAATGAAACGAAGGAAAATATAACCTATTTTTAACTGTAGGTAATTTACGTCTCAGGAAACAAGGTCGGCCAAGTGGTTTTATTCTGTGCTGAATACGTTATTATTTGCTGAAAATATATCGTCAGATATTCTTAACCAAATTGCTACTCTATTTTAAGCTACAGATAGATTTCTCATCTGTTATAACACTCATACGAAGTCAAGATTAGATTTAAAGCATAATTCTCCGCAGTACATTAGATTAGATATCAAATTACGACGTTAAAATTCCTTTAATTAGTATTATTCAATTCATCGTTTTTTGAAGGGTAACATTTAACACAACTGAATGAATTAGAAAATAATGAAAATGACTCGTGTTAATTCTCTTTGATAGGTCACGGTTCGTTTAATTTGGCCACCCTAACGATGACAATTAACGAGAGTCTTTTACTTAATGACGAGTAATTAAGCAAATACCTCGGATTAAGGTGGCATTTTCGTTCATCAGTGTTGCTTTTATCCTGCTGTTCTGTAGGGTAGCAGATAATGCTGATAATAAAAGACAGTTTCATTCTTATTTAGAGACAGATATTTTCTGTGTCCATTAATTTTCTAAAATGTTTCGTGGATTTCCCTGACTCTTCTCTTAGAAAGATACTGATTATTTTCTCTGCAAACGTTTTTTTTTTTTTTTTTTTTTTTTGAATTACCCTTTGCAGTTATTTATTTTCATTAACTTCTTTATTACATCAATATCAGCTTATACTTTACCCAGAACGCGGTTGAAAATCTCTCTCTCTCTCTCTCTCTCTCTCTCTCTCTCTCTCTCTCTCTCTCTCTCTCTCTCTCTCAGTAGACTTCTGCTACAAAAAGAGAGTAGAAAAAGATGAACAAAAGAAGAAGAGATACAATAAATCAGTGAGGTTCAGGTAGAATCAGAAAGAGACAGAAAGAATGGAAAAAATATGATAAAGAAAATGGAAGGAAAGACAATGAAACGAAGGAAAATATAACCTATTTTTAACTGTAGGTAATTTACGTCTCAGGAAACAAGGTCGGCCAAGTGGTTTTATTCTGTGCTGAATACGTTATTATTTGCTGAAAATATATCGTCAGATATTCTTAACCAAATTGCTACTCTATTTTAAGCTACAGATAGATTTCTCATCTGTTATAACACTCATACGAAGTCAAGATTAGATTTAAAGCATAATTCTCCGCAGTACATTAGATTAGATATCAAATTACGACGTTAAAATTCCTTTAATTAGTATTATTCAATTCATCGTTTTTTGAAGGGTAACATTTAACACAACTGAATGAATTAGAAATAATGAAAATGACTCGTGTTAATAACTCTTTGATAGGTCACGGTTCGTTTTAAGTTTTCTTGGCCACCCTAACGATGACAATTAACGAGAGTCTTTTACTTAATGACGAGTAATTAAGCAAATACCTCGGATTAAGGTGGCATTTTCGTTCATCAGTGTTGCTTTTATCCTGCTGTTCTGTAGGGTAGCAGATAATGCTGATAATAAAAGACAGTTTCATTCTTATTTAGAGACAGACATTTTCTGTGTCCATTAATTTTCTAAAATGTTTCGTGGATTTCTCCGACTCTTCTCGTAGAAAGATACTGATTATTTTCTCTGCAAACGTTTTTTTTTTTTTTTTTTTTTTTTTTTTTTTGTGAATACCCTTTGCAGTTATTTCATTAACTTCTTTATTACATCAATAATATCAGCTTATACTTTTACCCAGGAGCTTAAAATCTCTCTCTCTCTCTCTCTCTCTCTCTCTCTCTCTCTCTCTCTCTCTCTCTCTCTCTCTCTCTTCATATATACATAAATTGAGTTATTTTATGTACATGGTTGGGTTATATATTTATATATATAATATTATATATATATATATATAATATATATATATATATATATATATATATATATATGAGATTGTAATCTTTGAACCAAAAGTTTTTTAGGTAATTCCAGAAGTGTTAGAGCACTGACTGCTTTCGAAGAGAAAGATGTCTTCGATTACGTCACTAAATCGTATCATATAAACGCTAATAAAAAGTTAATTATCCCTAACTCCGAACCGTCATCTTACTTCTCGAAAGTGATCATTAGATGCAAAACTTCACATTCTCATCTTAACTCCTTATTCTTTTCTTTCTAAGTAAAAGGAAAACTTTGCTGTTTTATATTTTCCCCTTCCTCTCATTCGTCGCTTTCTTCTTCCCCAGTGACGAACTTTTGTTGGAGTGAGAACGAAAAATACAAGATTTTTTTTTCGAAGTAACGTCGAAGAAAAATCGCACTAAATGGCTTCGCTTCGGTAACCCCGAAAAGCGGCAGGTGAATTAGTTTCTGAGTAAGAGGATCGATTCTTTTTTTTTATTATTATTATTATTGCTTAGTTCTTTCTTAAAATGAATGAGAATCTTTTACGGAAATTTTGTGCATGGGTCCAGGTGCTTGCTTATCTTTGGTCTCTACTCTGTTGTTGATTGCCATTGTCTAAGTTATATATATATATATATATATTATATATATATATATATATATATATATATATATATATATATATATATAATATAGTTTGCTTTCAGTAAGAATTTTTGACCGTTTGGCGCTAGAGGATGAGCTAATAATTATTATGTAATATGTTTTCAATCTATATTTTTCGATTTGTATCATTTCATTTACATCAAACTGTGATGCAATTATTGTTTGCGTGGGTGGTTTGGCGTTGGAATGTTAATTTCCCTTTATTTCAAATCCTGCCGTGAAGGGGATATACTTTAGCCATCATTCCCGAATTCGGATTCTTGGCGACGAAACATTCGAAATTATCTTTAAATCGAGAAGGTATAAGTGTATTTCAAGTTGACTGTTGCTATGAATTTTGCAGATGTACATAACGGTAACCATGATCTTCGTTTTGCCTTCATGGGAAATTATTAGTATGAGTTATTCACTCTACTTTTCAGGCATAGGACCCTTATCAGAAATATATGCATAATAAAATGAACTTTTAAAAAGATTTTTCTTTTTCATCCTTTCTTTTCCTTAAATGCGTTTCTGCTACTTCTGATAGATATGTATATTTAATTTTTTTTTTTCATCCTTTCATTTCTTTAAATGCATTTCTGCTACTTCTGATAGATATGTATACAACTCGAGTGAAAGAGAACGTAATTGTTTTAACTTATCAGTGTAATAAGTGAGAAATGGGAAAAAAACCGAAGTTGTGATAATATGCATTATAAGCAGCGATTCACTAAAGCTTAAAATACTTGTGATAAACAGACAGACAGGCACCAGATGACTTCAGGGTAATAAGTATGAATCATTGCCAGAATATATAAAATTATATGCCAAAACGGAAAAGTGTTATCATATCTGGAAGTCATAAGATTCGCTTTTGCTGGAGTTATGATGACGGTAAGATTTAAAAACTCACTCCTTTGGTTTGTATGGACTTATTTTGGTCCGGTGCTGCTTACCCTTGACTCCTAACGGCTTTTGTTTGTTTCAAATGTTTTATTCTTTTATTATTATTTTGGGGGGAGGGGGGATGGAGGATTTGTGCTAGCCACAATGCCTTGAAAATGCAATCTGGCATTTTCCACCATTATTTTAGTTGGGAATTTCTGATTCCCATTTTAGTTGGGAATTTCTGATTCCCATTTTAGTTGGGAATTTCTGATTCCCATTTTAGTTGGGAATTTCTGATTCCCATTTTAGTTGGGAATTTCTGATTCCAATTTTAGTTGGGAATTTCTGACTCCAATTTTAGTTGGAAATCAGAATATCGTAGGACTTGAAAAAATGTAGATATGGTAACTGGTTCCAGTGTACATAATCTTAAGGAGACATTCTTGTAAAGAAGAAGATAATTCGATTAATAAAACCCCATCCTTCGAGCATATTTGAGTCACATTAATTATCAAGCAGCTCTTAAGGTAAATTACGTGCCTTAATGAGGCTGTACTTAGCTAATGTGATAATTGTTCTTAATAACAAGGGAATTTCATGTAAGATTACAGAGTATTGGTATACTTCAGGACAGAGGATTTAGATAAATCGTTTCAGAAAATTAGGCTATTTCAGATAATTTCTTGATAGTCACCATCCATTACATATTATATGAAATTAAGAGTGTGAACGATAAAGAATGGGCCATATGATATGTCACTAATTGCCATAATTAACTCTCATCAGCTGGAGAGAGAGAGAGAGAGAGAGAGAGAGAGAAGAGAGAGAGAGAGAGCGGGGCGGGGGGGGGGGGGGGGTGGGGGGTGGTAGATGCATGGTTTTCAGCAGCAGTACGGAATCGATGGCTAATTGGATACAGGAAACCAGCTCCACCAGCAGGGAAAAAAAAAAAAAATCCCAAGTAAAGGCTCAAAGGTCCTCTGTAATAAGTTTGGGTTTGATACTTTATAAAGTGAGAAAACTTCAGACCACTGAACTTAGATTTAAATAAAAAGTAGAGGTTTAGTGTTATGTTGCATTTATCCGTGTTTCTGAAATATGCAACAGGAGCAATTAGTTTGGTTGCAAAAAACATGGGAGAGTGATTCATTTCAGTGCTAATGGGTGAGAATCAGTTTCTGTTACCATTTGGCAAAACTTAATGCAACTTTTAATAATAAAACATATAACGAGGCACGATTTATGTGAAGCATGTGTCAGTATTTCTGCGTCAGAAATACTGTTCCACCAACGACGCTTTCTCTGTTAGAAACCAAGTGTCTTCCTATGGAACAAATTATGTGTTTGACTAGAGTTTCAAGTCTTTGAGGAAATGTCGTTTCAGGTGTGTCAGTAGAAGAAACAAAATGACATTGTTTGTTCATGCATTGGTAGAACGTGGATGACAGTTAAGGGAAGGAAGAGACAAGCGTTTAATGAGTGGCTTGAAAGAAATGAAGTGCCTGGGATTGACGTAGGAAATGTTAGAAAGTATGCGTTTTAGGAGAATACAAAAGGACAGTGTTTGGCGTAGGCAGAAGTCAAAAGTGATCGTTAGTGAAGTTAACAAAGTGACAGTCGGGTATACCATCAGCAATGGTACAATTAGGTGGTAATGAAAGACACAACCTATCAGTGTTTGACGTAGGTAGCATTAGACTTTCGGCATTAATGAAGGCACGAAAAGGACGTTAAATCAAGCACTGTTAGTATGAGGATGTCATCGTACAAAAAAAAAAAAAAAAAAAAAATCCATATAAGAAGTTGACGGAAATTGATGGATTTATTTATGAATAGAAAACGGGCGTCACTGTAAAATAAAAGTAAATGTTACTACGCAAAACAATTCCTCAAAAACAAGTAGATGAAATAATGTCCAATCCACGACAAAGTGACATTAATAGTAGTCATTCGTCAGCGTTAGGGGTGAAGGGTCATTGCTAGCGTTCGAAACAAGTTCGAAACAAGACACGGGCATCAGGATTATGCAGATGGGAAAGGGGACCGTAACGGAAAAGGGTAATGAACTGCGAGGGTTCGTTAACTGAACCCGTTAATCGAATTACTTGAGAGTCAACACCATCAGTAGTTTTTTTTTGGGGGGGTGATGGAGAATGTGATGCTCATGTCTGAGTAGTCATAGAAAACGGTTTGATGGATGTTGTATTATTATTATTATTATTATTATTATTATTATTATTATTATTATTATTTTGTTCTAAGGAGTCCACATTAATTTAAAAAATGTTAAGAGTTCGTGTCCAATTTAAAAAAACAAAATTTATCAAGCTTTCGAACCCTTCACTGGGTTCATCTTCAGTTGAAAAAATATAAATTAGAAAACAAATTTTATTATTATTATTATTATTATTATTATTATTATTATTATTATTATTATTATTATTATTATAAGAAATTCACAATATTGTGTTAAACTGTTATGCATTCAAAATCCACAATTATATTATTATTATTTATTATTATTAATGAAACGTAATGCAGGTCCAAATCAAGGTATGTACATAGAGAATGTGAACTGGTTTATATTATCAAATATTGTGTTTAATGTTATGGGTCCTCTCTCTCTTCTCTCTCTCTCTCTCTCTCTCTCTCTCTCTCTCTCTCTCTCTCTCATAGAAGGCGTGGAAATATAAGCAAAGGGTGATGAGGCAGAAAGGAACACATATATCTCAAATGGAAACGAGACTTTTTGCTTTAATTTTCCGCCCATTTCATTATTTTCCGTCTGAAATGGGTGATCGACGAGTGTTTCACGCAACAGGGGGTATAAGAAAAACATGAATCAAGGAAATGAA
>NC_061108.1:126081296-126186296 GCF_015104395.2 Macrobrachium nipponense
TTTAATAAAGAGCATCTTTATTAGTTGCGACCGATTTCGGAGATTTACATTACTATGTCATCGGGCAATCTATGATGATATATATGTTACATTAAAATCATGAAGAAGTCATAAAGCAAAATGAAATTACATTACATTACCCGCTTCTGTTGCATATATATAATACTATATATATATACACACACAGTCTTACTTATATCGATACATATATATTTAGCAGTGTTTAAATATGTAAACGATCACATCTCCAAGCGTCTCTCTTCCTCAGTCTCCCTCCTGTCCTTCCGTTGGAATTTCCCCCCCGACTCATTTCTGGGTTTTCCCGATTACTTGCTTTACTACGGAGGGGAAGTTGTCTTTCTTTACCTTTATAGGTAAGAAATGTCAAGATTTTTCGGTAATCCAGATCATAATGGTTATTAAAATCTTAGTAACGTATTTTATTTTATATTCTTCAGTAAAGAAAATGCATCACACATTTATGTCTCTTGTTATGCTTATAAATGTGTATCCACGACGTATAGATGCTGTATATATACATGTGTTTTTATAGGTGTATGTTAATGGATACACGGGATACGTAGACTATACTCTGTTTTTTTCCATATGTCCATCCGCCTGTGGTGTTTTCGCATGGTAACACTGCGTCCCGGGCTTTAGATAGTTACATTCAGCTCACATTCAACAATTATAATAAGATCCTATTTCAAATATTAACGGTGTAATTCGCATACAGTAAATTATTAAAACACTTTTCAGTTGCAAGTGTACACCCAGATATCCTTTTATTTAACCTAACACTTCCACACACCGTAACTATTTACCAGGACGCAGTGTTACCATACACAAACACCATAGGCAGATGGACAGATGAAAAAAAATCAGAGTATAGTGAGCTGCAACTATTGTGTGAATAAGGGGACAAGACTTGAAATTTCATCCCAAAAGAGTTTTTTGGGAACCGAATAAACTGTAGCAGATTGTTGTGAATCTTTACCTGAACCTTTGGCAATGTTTGTGCAGGTTGTGAATCTTCTTTGTTTGGATGCAGCTCCATTGCCAGGCTGAAAGACTTAGTGGCGTAGGCAGCTGTGGACGGACATAGTCATGCAAAAAGAAAAGATTTTGTCGAAACGAGTCCTTTCCAGTATAAAGAGGTGGACTTACTCATATATATATATATATATATATATATATATATATATCTATTATTATATATATGTCTATATATATATATAGATATATATATATATTATAGTATATACTATATAATATATTATATATATATATATATATATATATATAGATAGATAGATAGAGCGATAGATTAGATGCATCATAGCCTAGTGGCTATAAATTCTCCTTCCTAACAAGTCCTAAAAGATGACTTATCCGTTAGGGAGACCGGCTACATATCAGTAACCTTATATCAAGATACGAACGTAACATTAGAACGTTAACACTTCAGGAGCCACGACATCTATTGTGAGAAAGATTGCTAATGAAAAGTATGTTCATGCACCCCTTCAGAATTTGTTATAATTACGCGTAGCTCTCCGCTTGACTTATGTAAAGCGAAAGCTCTTGCCCCATATGTATTCACGTCGATTCTGTGTCATATTTCATTCTTCAGTAATCGAGTCGCGGAATTAACGACTGATCAAAACGAATGTAGATTAAGTCCATAATTAAGCCATTTAATAATTCATGAGTAATTCCGGCCTGTTGGAAACGTTTCGTAGCATTCATTACATATCAACGCTAATTTTCCAAAATTAAGCATGAGTTTTAGGTACACGGCTTAATTACTTAGTTAACAAAAATTGTACCTGAAGTGAATGAGGCACATGTATGATAAAAAAACATCAGTTCTTTGGCAGACAAATTTTTCTCCCTTTCCTTATGTAGTACATTTATACATGTGCATACTAAATGTGTTTACAGATAAAAATTCGGCCCTTTTTCGAACAAATTGTACTAATACATTTGAGGGCGTTAAGTTTTCACTAAAAAGAGTGAAAGGTTTTAAACCATGAATTAATTTTCTGTCTTTTCCACTTTCAGCATAGTCTAGTTCCTATCGTTTTGTCGACCCAAATCATTCGACTACGTGATAAAAAAATAAAATTCATATTTTGACGCGAATACTTTGGCGCACACGCACGCTGTTGGCGATGACGTGATAGCAGATCCCTATTCCTATCGATTATTTTCTTCTCTTCCCTCCCTACACACACACACACACACACACACACACACACACACACACACACACACACAGCGACTGACAGGCTAGGCTGAGGTACTTAGCGAGCAAATTGATAGCTTCCACGTAAATAGGTATTCGACATGCAAACGCTATAGATGGCGGAGGACAAAAATGTAGTCAGTTTCGACTTACGTGAGGAGAGAGAGAGAGAGAGAGAGAGAGAGAGAGAGAGAGAGAGAGAGAGAGAGAGAGAGAGAGAGAGTGCCCTTAAAATATTCGCAAATTATATGTATATATATGTGTACGTACGTATCCTTAAATCCACGACAGAAAGATGAGTGAAACAAGCTACGAAAGTACTTGTTCCAAGTGCCAGGTTTCACTCACCTTTATACCGCGGATTTAAGGATATTCTCAAGCACGTGTTCCTTCGTGCTACATTGACTATGTACGTATGTATGTATATATGCACGTATACTTCTTTTTCCCATTTTCCCTGTCTATCTTCAAAAAGGGCTTTTATTGAATGTTTTCTCTCTCTCTCTCTCTCTCTCTCTCTCTCTCTCTCTCTCTCTCTCAGGCTTCAGGGTTATTGTAACTCATTACAAAAACCCTAAAATTATTAAAACCATTTTAGAGATAAAAAAGGAACTCAAAATACGACAAAAATATAAGAAACATGACAAACTAAAAGTTCCGAATGAATGAGTGATAATGTATTATCTCACATAAAACATAATGACGAAAGACGGAGTCGCCACAGTATGTCCATATTTCTTCCGCGTCGTCAATTTTTACTTTTTCTCCGCCATTTTTCCCGATAAATCTTTATAGACACCTGAGTAACATATTTGTCTTCGTAAATATACTGTCTCATGTGGTATGGATAAAGATTATGTTTTTTCTGGTCGTCGCGTCGCCTTGATCTTTATAGATGAGCTTTGTAGATGTAAGAGATCTTGTAGAACTTTTCGACGCCCCTGACAATAGTCTTTAAGGAATCAGTAGGACTTCTTGCCGTCTCCAGGAGTGGACATTCGATTGGTTTGTTGTTTGTGTTTATTTACTTATTCTATTTGGACGAGAGTATTTTTCCATGCGCAGAATTGATCACAAAAGAAACATTTAATGTTTTAAGTTAGTAAAGGCCTTCTGAACATCACGAAGTTGAATAGATATACTGATATGAAAGAGTCAACTGTATCGGAATGCTACAATTGATGCGAAGACATTGCAAGAATTTTGATAGAACAGTGTCCATAATGTCAGTACCATTACAATAAATAATTACTTGTAATGGTACTGGGACTTTATGGACACCCTGTATAAAAAAATCGTTAATGAAGAACATATCCTTGAGAAATTATTTTATTATTTATTAGTATTCTCAGAGCTTGCCTTCGTCTGAGTACCTTGTTTCATAATTCAATTACAACGATGCTAAAGAAAATGAGTGTTCAGTACTCATGATAAATACGGGTGAATAGCGTTTGCTCCCTACAGTATATGCACTCATAACTATGAAGGGGGGGAGGGAGTAAATACTACCAAAATACGAGAGAGAGCGAGATCTCCTCCAGATCAAACAGAACCGTGAGTACGAGTAAAGGACCCTTTCCAGCGCTTCCAATTAGGAGCCAGAACTTACGCGCCATCTGTCTGGTACCGGGCGAACTAAAAACAGGAGATAAGTTACTGCTTTATCTCCACGACCCGACTTAATGGCTTGCTTTCGGTCGAGAACAAAGCATATTTGCTTTACACTCACGATAATCCTCAACGCGACAGAGTTGTTGAGCTCTGGAGTGGCTAATCAATAATCTCTATGAATATAGTGTGGTTGAGATTGACTCAAAAAAAATATACTTTACGGGTGTCCTAAATTCCTGTTTGAGCTATTCCGTGCTTGTCAGTTTTTTTTTTTTTTTTAAGTAGAATCAAATTACCAGCTAATTCTTCTTACCCTTAGAAGTAGCACTCATCCAAAAATCAAGTAGCATTTGATGATGGTTTAAGTTTCACTTCGTTTACAATCGCGCCCCACACTCAAGCAGTACCGTCAAAAAATATATGAAGATGAAAGCCAAAGACTTATGAGATTATTATCATTATTCAGAAGATGAACCCTATTCTTATGGAACAAGCCCACAGGAGCCGTTGGCCTGAAATTCAAGGTACCAAAGAATATGGCGTTCATTAAAAAGAAGTAAGAGGATGTAAATAGATCTACAGAAAAAAAAGAGATTTCACTTATTAAGAAAGAAAAATAAATTAGCAAATTAATGAATGGAAGGAAATGTTAGTAAATTATTAAAATGAAAGAAAATTGTATTAGGATAAGGGTACACTTTCTCCTACATTCAGTACTTGTTGATTAATGTTCAGCGTGAATTGTTTTTTTTAATTTTTTTTTTTTTTAGATTCTTTCTCACAGTTTATTTCCCATATTGCGAAAAGTCATAGAACACTTGAAAAAAAAGCAGATCCGTTATTCCTCTTTAAAAAGTACAGTTTTTTCTAGAAAATTTTATTCGGAGAGAATTATATATACCAGTGATAATGGAACTGTAGGGTAAAAGATAAACATACGGAAACGTATCAAGAACTACTAATGGACGCTTATTTTTTATTGTGTAGATGGAAACCGTAATGGCCCTGATATGGCGGTAAGGTCTCTTTTTCCTTGTAATTTTACGGTACCCTGATGGAATACTACTAAATACGTAAAGGAGTACTTTAGAGATGTCGTTGGATCTCAGGATTTTTTATGTGACCGTTCATCATGCAATAATTTCTTGTCTTTAGGAATGAGTGCATTACTTAAGAAGATCAAATAGTTAGCCTTATCGCACAGATAAGGAATGCCACTCGCCATTCAATAATAACATAAAAAATATTGCGTACATATGACGAGTCCTATACTTACTTTTTTGGTAATATGTTCAAAAACTTATTTTTCATTCACTGTGAATAAAACAACCTTTTGGTTGTTTTCCGAAGGTGGGTTGTGTTAAAAACCCTTTGCTGATGTTGCTGATGTTTCCATCTTTTCCATTGATTTCCTTGGATTCCATTTTATGTACAGCTTCAGTCCAAGAAATCAGTAAGTGAGATGAAGCTTAGTTAACTGGACAGTATAGAAATTAAGTATTACTCTCGTTTAGGGTGGTTGAAGCAGTATTTCTTTAGTTGCAGAAAATATTTTTTATCATGAAAATATGCAAATGGTTTCCTATTCCTATTTTGTATTGGGCTCTTCAAGATTCATTGAAAAGCAGGTGCTCTAGCAATTTGACCTTTACCCTCATCATTTATCTTAGGTCGATATCACAGCTGACCTAATATCATGCAATGTCTAAAGCTGACACAAAATTCGCTTTCTCTCTGGAGTCCTAAAACCTGTAATGTACTCTCTCTCTCTCTCTCTCTCTCTCTCTCTCTCTCTCTCTCTCTCTCTCTCTCTCTCTCTCTCAAGCCTTAAAAGCTTCCCTGACTAGATTGTGGGCTCTAAAATATCAAAGGAAGAGAAGGACACGACCACGACAGAGTTGGGAAAGTTCAAGCCGAAGAAATAAAAAAAAATAGAAAATAAATAAAAATAAAATATCGTCACACGAAGTTCAGGAGAAGTTCTTAGATAAAACCCGTGAAAGAAAAAGCTCAGAGCAAAGATGGACATGAAAAGTTGTTGAAGAAACTGCCAAATAATATTTATTTATTTTTTTTTTTTTTTTTTTTTGCTTGAATTCTGCCGTCACAGCAGCAGAGGAGACCAAAGCTTAAAAAATCATTAGTATTAGTAGGACATTTGTAGATATGGATCTCTATATGACTTCATTTACGTTAGATAGCTAAAACATAAACAGTTCCAGTCATAGCTAAAACATAAACAGTTCCAGTCTTAAAACTGTTTAATAACAAGTTCATATATCAACCAGTTCATTACTCTAAGTAGCCTATACGATAACAGGCATTCCATTAATTTGTATTTAATAGTCTGTGAGTTTGAGTTAATGTCTGGAACTTGTAATGTATATAGATAAAGTTTTTACGTAATAGTATAGTTTGTTTAATTTTATTTTTATTTATTTTTCCGATCGATGAAAGTTTAGTAACATTGGGCGTGGTCTGGAATTGGTCGGGTAACCACTATTAAATGCCAGATTCCGTTGGCACCGTAGTGGCACTGACAGTGGATCGTGATTATGCCCAAGAGGTCACCGGAGAGTGTAAATAATTGTTTAGATTGTCTAATTTCAAAGAAGGATTGTAGTGTACTTTATATTGGAAAAATTTAATTTGAATGTGAGTAATGTATGAATCTTGATGAACATGAATCAAGATAGGAGGTCTCTTTAGTCCTTTCAAGATATTAATTTCTTTCTCTCTTCTCCCAAGTTTGGAATGCCCATCGTTTTCGTATTCCTTTATCTCCCTTTCTGTCAGCACCACTTTTCTCTGTGTATTTTTTCCTGCACCCTTGTGTCTTGATCTGGAAAAAGGGTGTCGTCCCATTACCCTCTCCTTCAAAGTAAACTTGACAGTGACCTGACTTGGAGGGCCAGAGGAAATTGACTTTCGATACTTCTGAAAAATTGATGGTAACTGAGATGGGTTCAAAGAATTCTACTGAAGAGGTCTCGAAAGAGGATTTGATTTCAAGGAAGCATGAGATTTTTTTCTTTCCTCTCTCTCTCTCTCTCTCTCTCTCTCTCTCTCTCTCTCTAAGTCTAAGGAACCTTAAGTAGTTTTAATACCGGTGTGATTTTAAAGTTAACACTCATGCGATTTTAAGTAGTGTTTTTTTTATTTTTCATTTTATTTTGTTTATTAATTAATTTATTTATTTATTTTATTTATTTTATTTATTCATTTGTTTTATTTTATTTTTTATTTTTTGAAGCGTAAGAGAACCACCAGGATTCGAAAAATGATACATTTAAAGAGAATAGGAGGTGCTTTTGAATTCATTTGTAAGTATGAAGGATTGGAAAATAAATTTGAATAGAGTAATTATAAAAAATTCTAACGCTTATGTGTGAAGAATGGTTTTCTTTATAGCATCAACAAATTTAACTTCCATTAAAGAGGACAAAAACAGTTTGCGTTGAATAGAATGAACTTAAAATTAATTCGTATTTCACTTTGGGTCGAAAATATTTGTCTGATGTATCCCATAAAATCGAATTTCAGTTAAATGGAGTTTTGAAACTAAATATTATATAGTTAGCATAACAAAGAGGGACTTTGAGTTAAACTAGTGTGACTGGATTTTTTCCCCTTTAAACTTGTCAACTGCAAAAATGAGATTATTGTGGATTATAAGAAAAATTTTGTTTTAAAACACTTGCAGAAACATCTGGATATAAAGAGGTTTCAAAAAATGGATGAACTTTGTATGAGAAGGATGAAAAAAAGAGTAAAGCTCGGCAGAAAGCTCCTTTAAAACCAGATTTTGATCGAAAAAATTAAAAAAAAATGCAATTCAATGTATTTTTGGAAAGCTCTTACAGGTAAAGAGCGTAAATAATTGATTTAATCTGGAAACTATTAAATAAAATGAAGCCTAAGAGGAGTGGTAAGCAAAAAATAAATAAATAAATAAACTTTAAGGAGTTTGGAATTAATCTTTTCAAAAGCGAGATGCTGAAGGAAATGTAGCTGAAAACAACCGGACGGAAAGTATCCAAGAAAATGTTTTCGACCGAATAAATGTTAGCTATGAAAATTATGGACATGAAGCTTTTTCTAAGGATTATGTCGTGCGAAGAAAATCGAGGATAAGAAATGTTTTTAAAAAGCTAATTGGAAAGGAGTTTGTCCCCATTGAAAGAAAGGCACAGCTTTCAAATGAATCTGTCAGGAAATAGTTTCGGTTTAAGTGGTTTATTCAAGTATTTTGGCAATTACTAGGCTAGCAAAAAGGTTCTGATTCCTATACTCTGTTTTTTTCCATCTGTCCATCCGCCTGTGGTGTTTTGGCAAGGTAACACTGCGTCCGGGGCTTTAAATAGTTACGCTATGTGTACGTTTTAAGTAAATAAAAGGATATCTGGGTGTACATTTGCTACTGAAAAGTGTTTTAATAAATTACCCTATGCTAATTACACCGTTAATATTCGAAAGAGGATATTGTTATTATTGTTGAATGTAAGCTGTATGTAACTACCTACAGCCCGGGACGCAGTGTTACCATACGCAAACACCACAGGCGGATGGACAGATGGAAAAAAATAGAGTATAGTTAGGTAGAGTGACAGTGAATAAGTGTAAGTACCTTTCACTTCCGAGAAATTAGTTGGTAAAAAATGAAGCCCTCTCATTAAGATACTCGAATACTGCAGATATATCTGAGTTTTTTTTTTTTTCATTTGAGTTAATTCACTCAAATGCCTACAAAGGACTAAGAAAAAAAATGGATGACAGTAACTAAGAATGAGAATGGAATGTAGATATAAAAGTGTAGATAAGTGGGGAGATCAAAAGAACCGATATATACTTTCCATTTAAATTAACGCACGATTAGAAAATCTCTCATAGCATCTTAGGAGTGACCAAGTCCATGTCAGAAAAAGAATAGCCTCTCTCTCTCTCTCTCTCTCTCTCTCTCTCTCTCTCTCTCTCTCTCTCTCTCTCTCTCTCTCTCTCTCTCTCTCTCAAGACAGGGTTAAAATGGTCAGTTAACATTTTTCATCTGCTTTTGTTGAATTCCACAACGGTCCATTAAAAGCAGTAAATAATCGTAGTGAGACTGCAACGGACGAGAAATTGATTCTCGCAATTTCCTAGAAAATCTAAAGCTATCCATTTCTTGCTCTTCGTTCAATTTATTTTATCAAGGAAAAGGAACGTTTCTCTGGAAGTTTAGTTTTATTTTTTTTTTTTTTTTTAGGTACAGTATTACAGGAAAGTATCGTGTGAATGAAAAATAATTTTTCATTAGCTTATACTTTGGTGTAAACATGCTCGTAGGCAGGCAAGGAATGAATGAAAATTATTTTTATTCTATGAAATTTTTTTATACTGTTTCTTGAAGGTTTTTACCTAGCATATCAAAATGGTAAGATTTCTTAATATTTTTTCTAGAGTATTAGAATCAACTGGCCATGGGCCATCATTTTCACAGGCAACAACGGTATGAGGCTCTTTGGGAAATTTGTATGAATCTGTTCTATAAAAGACTGAATTTTACGTAATTATTCATGAAATCCCTGCTACCTCTTTCTTTTGATTTCCTCTCATACTTCCTTAGTCTGAGAAAAAATTGTAGTACGAGATTTTACAGTATCTTATTGTTAGGTTTACATTTTTATTGTGATTTTACGTAGGTTCACCATGTCCATGTGTTTTGTTAGTTTCATCTTGTACTTAATTGTTTTCTAATGCTGCCATCTGCTTTCTTGGCCGGGGGTACACTTACCAAGAGTTACTTAACATCTTGACTATCTATGTTTAAACTGACTATTGTTGCTTCTCTTTCCGAGTTGATATATATATATATATATATATATATATATATATATATATATATATATATATATATATATATATATATATACTATGTAGAATCTGCTGGCATTTTTACCCGATACATATGCCGACGTGGTCGGGTCGGCAAGTTGGCTCATCATGATTATGGTATCTCGGGTACGTCTTCCGCTACCGGACATCATGATGTTTTTTTCATACTTCTTTGAAGCTAGATCTCGAGGCTTTGTAGTGACAAGCATATCCAAAAAAAGAGCAAAGAATTTTAAGAAGTTAAGAGGGCTTTGTGACTATTACATTTACATATATATATATATATATATATATATATATATATATATATATATATATATATATATATATATGGTGTATATATTATACGATCTATACAATATGTGTGTGTGTTTGTGAGTGAAGCTATTTTGTTTTTGTGAGCTGAATTATAATCGTTAGACTCATTATCGTCCATGTAAGACTAAACCATGCTTACTTTCTTCTTCCTTTCAGCTGAGCAAGAATGCGCGGCTTACGAACCCTTCAGGTGCCCAGGTGGTGAGGTTTGCATCTCCATCCAGTACCTTTGCGACGGCGCCCCCGACTGTCCTGATGGCTACGATGAAAATGCTAGACTTTGCACTGCAGGTAAGTCCTCTTGTGATAAACGCAAGTTTGGTGTGTGTTGCATTAATATTACTATTCAGAAGATGAACCCTGTTCATATGGAACAAGCCCCACAGGCTGCAATGACTTGAAATTCAAACTTCAAAAAATATGGCATTCATTAGCAAGAAGTAAGAGGAGGTAGGGAGGAAAAAACAAAGAATACTTTCAGGTATATACTGACCATGGAGGAGGCTTGTGGGACGGGGGTGGTTGCTGAAGCAAAAGCATTTAAACAAATTTCCTGAATGTTAAAATTTGCGAGTGAAGTGTCTGGTAACTGTACAGCTAGAGTGAACCACATAAATAATGACCCTACCAATACCCTCTTAACTCCAAGTTCAGCCCCAGTAGGAAGAGGGTTTGGGTGTTGGGTGAGAAGGGGTGAAAAATAATATGTCAAAAATGATGGACATTAGCGTCTGATCCATAGTTTTTGAGGTCTGTGGGATGACTAAACACTCTCCCGATGCCATTCTTATCAAAGTTCAGCCCCAGTAGGAATGGGGGTGAGAAGTGGTGAAATAAAAAATGTCAAAAAATGGTGGGCAATGTGACTGGAGCAACTATCTTAACAGGAGAGAGAGAGAGAGAGAGAGAGAGTAGAGAGGGGTTTGGGAGGAGGAAGAGAGAGTTTATTGGTTGTCATTCACAGTTTTCCCGGGCAGTGCCGGGTTGGCCAGCTAGCACGTAATAACAATAAAAATAATCATGATAATAATTCATAGTGTTATGAACATGCAACCAAAAACAAATGCCTTGATTAACGAATCCGTGAAAGTTTCAAGTTGGTTGACAACAAGCCTTCAGAGCCAGGTTGCAAATAGCATTTCCACCGCCCCCCCCCCCCTTCCCCCTCCACGAAATCCGATGTGAAATTCTGATCAGGTGCGCCCTTTTAACTCAGGGGAGATGCCTGTCTTGTTTGCGTTGAGAAATATTTCATGAGCGGTGGTAGGGACTGCGAGAGAGAGCGTACATACAGTTCTGTGGCAGAGATAATGGGAATTCAAGCTGATATGTACGTAGTACATTTATATATATATATATATATATATATATATATATATATCCATATATATTATCCTTGTAAGTTTATAAGAGTGCAAGTCAGTGTCATAGCAGCAATAAATTTAAGTGTATAGAGTTTCATTTGGAAGCTTTAAGTCATTCCATTGCTTCATAAATTGTTTTGTTCTTAAAACCAACCGTACGATCAGTTCCTGCCATACATGCCTAGTTCTAAAACTGCTGATTCCTTCAGTATTCTCTTCAGGCAGAAGGAACCCTTGTTATGCTAATGGGAACTGAATGGCCCATCTCTCTCTCTCTCTCTCTCTCTCTCTCTCTCGTCTCTCTCTCTCTCCTCATCTCTCTCTCTCCTCTCTCTCTCTTTGTCGTAAACCTTTCTTTTATGGTTAAAATTCTGCTGAATTTCGCCTTTCCATAACTTGCTTCTCAAAAGAGACATCAGTCCCAAAAGAGATCCCGTATCCTTTGATTAGAGATTTCTCCTTTGGTTGGGGGTTTCTAAAAAAAAAAAAAAAAAAAAAAAAAAAAAAAAAAAAAAAAAAAAAAAAAAAAAAAAAAAAAAAAAAAAAAAAAAAAAACACTTTTCTGTTCAGGTTTACATTCAGAGGCTGTCTTTGGCATTTGTTGGTGTTCAAACTTAGAGGGTAGAAGGGAGGGTTGATGTGAACGAACGCCCCAACTGTGGGGTCAGAAATGGAAGACGAAGCGTTCGATGAAGAAACCTTCTTTACCTTATCTTCTATTGCAAATATGGCATAAATAATCTATACTCCATTTGTGCTCATTCAAGACATTTGTTGTGTCAAGAAAGGCAGCCACAATCAGTTTTTCAAAAGCGCACTTTGGTCAGTATGGTTGACAAATTCATGCATTCTGGAAATGGTGATTGTTTCTGTCAATATTACGTTTCTGCTTTCAAAATTATATTAAAATTGTTAGTCAGTGAAGATTCAAGAACTTACAGTAGTGTATAGGTTAGTGTTATGAAGATCTTGCAGAATTCAAATACTGTGACCAAACAATAACAGAAGAATCTAATTAATTAGATGACAAGGTCCACTAACAAGAGAAGGCCGGTGGCTATTAGTTGTTCCATAGGAGATATTTTGAATCGTTCTCACAGAATAAAGTACTGTTTTGCGAATTGAAAACGCCGCATTCATTTATAGTCTAACCCAGCTATGTAAAAGTTATCAGCTTCATGACAACCATTATTTTTTTCGAATTTTACAAAGATTTTTTCTGGTGAAGTATTCGAATCTATGGTAAAGTATTCGACACCCGTATTATGGACAAATATATACAGCACAGAATATTTTCACCAAATACCAAAATTCTTGGTTCTGCAAGCTCGACCATTTAGTCACTAAAATGCAAATCTCTGGATACAAGGGAAAGATAGAAAAATAAATGTTCATAAAATAAAAACCGAAGTTTAAAAATGAGATAAAAAACCAATTCTGGGCGTAATATGTCAACAATTGATACTACTTTAAAGTAACTCTTTAAGTAGTCGTGGGGTACCCAAGATAAGTTTCATATGATTAAGGTTCAAATGTATATATGAATATAATATATAATGTATACTATATATAAAACCGCTACATAACTTCTTAGTGGTTTTTCCAAAGTAGTTTAGAAAC
This sequence comes from Macrobrachium nipponense, assembly GCF_015104395.2. Lineage (NCBI taxonomy): Eukaryota > Metazoa > Arthropoda > Malacostraca > Decapoda > Palaemonidae > Macrobrachium > Macrobrachium nipponense. The sequence goes on from NC_061108.1 coordinate 126,094,329, forward strand.
TAATTTTGATCAACGTTTATCGCCTTATCCTCGTGATTACAAGCAGTAAAATCAGTCAAGAATTGATTTCGGTTGTTTAATGATCATTGCTCTAGACTCCTAGAGGTTTAGAAGCAGTTATCCTCCTTTGCTTCTTCCACACTATCATTCTCTTTTTCCCCTCCAGCCAAGCGCCCACCAGTTGAGGAAACTGCTTCCTTCCTCCAGTCTCTGCTGGCTTCCCACGGTCCCAATTATTTGGAAAAGCTGTTCGGCACGAAGGCCCGTAACGCTCTGAAACCCCTGGGAGGCGTCCAGGAGGTGGCTGTAGCACTCTCAGGTAAGGGGCTGCTCACGAAGTCCATTATTTCTTGAGTTTTAAATGAGATACTTCCAAAAATAAATAAATTAATTAATTTAAAAAAAAATTCCAGGTCTTCAAAATGCATTCGATTCGAAGGTTTATGATTTCATTATAACGGTTTATCTATTTGCGAGTGTTTTGTTGTGATAACTCATCTTTATTCATTCTTACTAAATAAAAATTAGTTTTATTTATTTTTCCTCCTAATTTTGTAAAGTCGTCCTTCACCTCGAAACTTCAGATTGTTGAAATCATTCCATTGTTCATCCGTAGAGTCGTTGTAAGTTACATTTTCAACTTGTATAAAGTTCATTATATGTGACTTCCATAACTGAATTAAATTCTTCGTAGAAGAAATATTTTTATGAATGAGTTGCTCATTATACTTGTCCAATTTTCATACGTTAAACCACAGGGGACATAAACATATTTCCCCTAAATATTTTAGAAACGTCTTTGTTACATCACCTCGTCAGTTCCTCGTTGGACGAGCGGTTTTCGCGCTCGCCTACCAATCCGGTGGTCCGAAGTTCGATTCTCGGCTCTGCCAACGCGGAATCAGAGGAATTTATTTCTGGTGATAGAAATTCATTTCTCGATATAATGTGGTTCGGATTCCACACTAAACTGTAGATCCCGTTTCAAGGCAACCAACTAGTTCCTAGCCACGCTAAATTATCTAATCCTTCAGGCCAGCCCTTGGAGAGCTGTTAATCAGCTCAGTGGTCTGGTAAAACTAAAGTATACTTAACTTAACATCACCTTGTCATGTATGTTTATGGGCAATTTATCCCCAGTAGATGACCTTCCTTCTTAAAATTGCAGAATCCCAGACGATCGACGACTTCGGCCAAACTTTACACTTGATGAAGTCTGACGTGGAGCACCTGCGGTCCGTCTTCATGGCCGTCGAAAATGGTGACATCGGGATGCTCAAGTCCTTGGGAATCAAGGACTCCGAGTTAGGGGACGTCAAGTTCTTCTTGGAGAAGCTGGTCAACACGGGCTTCCTGGACTGAGCAGGAGGCCGCCGAGGAGCAAAAGAAGAAGGGGGGGGGCGGGAGGAAGGCTAGAGAAAAGGAGGAAGAAGGAGAAGAAGAAGAAGAAGAAGCAGAAGCAAGGGGATCGCTGAATGGCTTTAAAGACTGACTGATGTGAAAATAGAGGCATATGAAAAGTTGGAAATAAAGAACTGTCATATCCTAATTTTTCAGATAACCCACATGGAACTATCTCAAAACCATGAACTGATCTTTCAGTATGACCATAACAAAGCCAACAATATTTACTCACACTAGAAAAAAGAAATATAAGATAGATCACAGCCACCATATGTTATTTAAGCAATGTGTAGTGTAGACAGTTACTGCAATATTCATAAATAAAATTTTACTTCTGTAGCACTTGGTATGTTAGGCTTTTGAACAATAAGTACATTATGGTTTTTCTTTTCCATTTTATCCCTTAGGTGAAGTATCAGTCAATTATAGACTTAATTAAATTTAAGTTAATATAAATATATAAATATATATATATATATATATAGCACCGTTTACCTTAACTAGATGATTCATAGATATTTTGTGAATAGATGTATATTAACAGGCTTCTGTTGTGTCAGTATCCGGTGAATTAAACGTAGGAAGTTCCTTTCATATTTTCTGTGATATTTTTTCCTACTGTCTCAAACATTTCCGTGCGAACAGGATCATATGTTTTTTTGTAACTCTATCCTTCTAGGTTCCGCGAGTTTGAGCCCCACGATTTTTACCTGGAAAGCTGTGGCTCTCTAAAGCTCTCGCGTCGTCAGATGACTGAAATTGCATTCTGTCTGTAGTTTAAACTGGAGATCAACTAGAAGCGCGTTCGGTTACATCAAAGGCGAAACCGTGCTAATCACCCTGTTCTGAATAATCGTTTTCTTCCTTACCTTGAACTCTCACATCCAATCTACTAAACCTTCAGGATATTTTAACGTGCTCTGGGTGAGGTCATCATCATCATCATCATCCAGCTGATAGTAAAACCGGATGACCTGACCTTGGCATGTTGACACTTGACAGATTCATCAAACCAACCAGCGATTTTATTCCTTGAAACGAAGTATTCAGTGTTTTGTGATATTTAAGAAAAACTTGTTTATTTTTATTTTTACGACAGGATATTGACCATGGTTTGTGGTGTGGATGTTTGTTGACATTGTTTCAGAATTTATATTATGATTAATTTATTTTTAACTGTACGTTTTGCATAAGCCTTTCGGAGCGAAAATTTTTGTTGGTAGAAGGAATTTCATATATTAACTTATTCCATAAAACTGCATACTTCACGGCACTCACACTGCTTATAAATATACTTGACTTCCTTTTTGCTCTATACTCGTCTTTTCATTTCATTTTAAGTACATTTGCATATATGTAATCTAACATACACTCGAAGTTACAATGATTCAGTTACAGTTTTAATTCTGTGTATGATAATAATATTTAATGGTTAAAGTTTATACAGTCAATGGAGCGAAAACTTCCCCCAGACTAAAAAAAACTTCATTTGTTTCAATGACATTTTGCTGATGGCCGCACCATCAGTGCTTTGACATTGCACCTTCAACAAAATATCCAAAACAAACTTGTGGATCCGTATGTGTAAACGATGGCAACATACGGGGAAACAAACACGTCGGAAATGACACAATACAAACAACATTTACAAAAAGAAGAAAAAACAAGACATGACTTGAAAATATTTAAACAATCTTTTTATTACTCAACATGATAAAAAAAACCAACAAAGTTTTGGTCGAGACGTTACTCAATTATTGACTCTCGTGATTTTTCTCCCTTTTTATGTGAGTTAACTTCACAGCAACTCTCTCCAAAGGTATTAGTGACTATGAGAAGCTTGTCTACCTAAGATTAGGTCTGTAAAGTTTGTGTGATTTTTCTGTTCTCTGTCTGCCTGCATGACACTATGGCTTTTCAATATATGTACAGAGGATCTCGATATGTATCCAAATACCACGGGAAAAATGAAGCATGGTCTGGCCCACTTTAAATGATAGCTTTGCTGACTCGTAATACTCTCGTTAAATTGTCTGAAAGTTAGTTACCTTTGTTTTTCATTGTGATGATGAATACGTTAATTGCTGGATTACTTGACGGTACGCTACAATAGTGCTGTTACGTATTATTCTGTCATGTGCAGGGTTGCAGTACAATGTATAATGACAATACAAAAGGCTATATTTTTAAGTTTGGCTAAAAATTGTGTCATTTTTCTGCTGGTATTTAGATAATGAATGAAAGACCTCATATGCACAGAATATATTTCTTAGATATTTTTTTTTTCTTTTTGTTAGTGTAGAGGGCAATAAGTATGATGTTTTTCTCCCTTCTATGTATATTCCAAGCACATTTCATGCAATGCAAACTGAAGTAATGATTGTGGTGATGTTTTTAACAGGCTACAACCACACAAACGTCAAAGGTTATTGTAATAGGTGTTTTGGTGTGTGATTCATTACAAAAATTGGCAAATTATCAGGTGTAGCATTAAGACCAGATGTAACAAGCGTTTAAAAATGCTGTCAGATAAAGTATTTGAAATGTGAAATTCCCCTTTAGAGGTTTAATTCAAGTAACAAGTGAATTGATGATGACAGGCAATTTATAGGTCTTTGGAAGGAATACATAATATCAACAACATAAGAAGAAGCTCAGTTGTACTGACCAAGGAAATATTCTTAAATACTCTTCTCATGAAACAGAGAGACATTTTGAATCTGCCGCTTGTTACCAAGAATTAAAAGGGAAATAAGAAAAAGTTCGCTGGAATTCCAGCTCAAGGACCCAAGGGCTGTATACATAAAATTTAGCATAACTGTTACTTTATGGTATGAAAGCCTTCAATGTGCAAATGCAAATAAAAACATTTCTAAACTAAAATTGTGATTTTGAATATTCTCTCTTTTCTTCTTCAGCTAAAAATGTACCAAGAGTATAAGGCAGACAACATTGAACCTTAAATGTTCACAGGGAACTTGCGTTCACATTGACAATAAAGACCTGTCTATATTTCTAAGGCACAGAAATAAAAATTCTTATGTCTACAAATGATTAAGTTGCTTGCAAAAGGAAACGATAACAGTGCACAAGGTGGCATAAAATTCTCAGCAGTTACAGTTCATGATTTTCAAAATATGCCTGCGTCCATTGTTGGTCATATTGCCGAGAGGTGGTACTATCGTCATTTCCTTGCATCTTCATTCTGTGGCTCTGTTAGGGAATTCAAGAAGCGGCGATGAAGTGGAACCACAAGAATTTACGATTAAAAACCCAGCAATATGATTAGAAATAGACACAGACGTATTCTATTTGATACAGGAAGCAAAGCATCCATGTAGTAGTTTATATAATATAATAATATGTTGTCAAAAAGTAACGTAGATGCAAAAAAAGACTTCACTGTCATCGAAGCTGTTCAAATAAAGATGAATTTAAGCTGTGTATATAATAATATTTTAATTACATTATTCAGCTGCTAAATTACCAAGTCATGCTATCAGATAATATAATAGAGGCTCAGCCAACAGTTTATCCTGGGATTCGCGCGCGCGCCAAGACTTTAGGAAATCGAGTTTTTCTTAGATGTAGAGTCAATTTCTTGTAGCCGAGGAGCACGAATGGGATCCCTTGATAAAAATCGGTGTAGTTTAAAATGAAGCCTGACATCATGTGAGTATAAGACATTTCCATTACCAATTTTTCTTTGTAAAGCACACTGTTTTCTTTCAAGTAAAATAAAGCCAAAATATTTCCAGATTTGATTTCTATCCCACAATGCCATTATTATTCTCATGGTGGCGTTTTATTACGCATTGCAATCGGGCGTTTGACAATGTGCAATTCCCAACGTCATTGCAAATCCTCTTGGTTCCTCTGGAGTGGAATTTTTTTCAGGTAACCCCTAATTTGTTGGCAAACTAACTCGAGCTTTGAGCTTGCTTACTGACGTAACCCGAAGAAGATGGTAGGAGGAGCTTCAATAGACAACATGCAATTCGCAATAACGACTAGAGTATTTGCTATTATTGTTGTTGTTGTTGTTACATGATGAGCCAGCTTCGTTTAGTTAGCACAGACCATTGCCTCCTAACAGTGGCCTTCAAGTGCAGTTTATTAGGTTAAAAAAAATTAATAACGCAAGAAGTGGGTCTATTGACCCGACCTCGTCGCAAGCGCCTCAGTGGCGTGGTCGGTTTGGTCTTGGACTACCACCTCGGGGGCCGCGAGTTCGATTCTCGGGCATTCCACTGAGGCGTCGGAGATGTGCATTTCTGGTGACAGAAGTTCACTCTCGACCTGGTTCGGAAGTCACGTAAAGCCCTTGGTCCCGTTGCAGAATAACCACTGGTTCCTTGCAACGAATAAACACCATACAAACTAACAAACCGACCTCGTCGCAGAATTTACGCTATTGTGCAGAAGGTCGATTATATATACCTATATAATTTATACTAATATATATATATATATATATATATATATATCTATATATATATATATATATATATATATATACAGTATATATATGTATATTTAAGTTTATCAGTAAATCACCTGCAGACAAAATGAAAGTTAGGTTGTTAAACGTTCATTTTACCTAATACATACAAATAGTCGAGATGCCAACATTACGGTATCCGTTTTTAATGTAAAAACTATCTTACTTTTCCAATTTTCTAGCTTTGTCTCTTTACTTAAGTTTTACAAGTGAGGCAGATGGATGATTTCTTTCAATAATTCACTGTGCTGTAATTCCTTGAACTCTATGAAAGGCTGAAAAATCACTTTGAGTGTTCAGTTGAAGCAGCTCACGTACTCTGATGTAACAGGAAATGTGCCTGATCATTATTTGTTCATGTAAATAATTTGATGCAGGTTGGTAAGATGCAGAAAAAATCGCATTCTGTTACAATATCCGATGTTTTATAGCGAAGTTAAAAGTCATGTGTTTTTTAACCAGTGCTGTCTGTAGTGGCTGTCATAAATAAGAGGCGTGGTTGGCAGTTGACTTGTTGGACAAGTGACCATCTATTAGCTTTGATTCCTTTTTCCTCGAAATGCTTTACGTTTAGGAAGGGTGGTGCTGGCGTGCTGCAGGGTGACAGTCTTTTCTTGTCTTTTGTATCGTCAGTAGCAAGGAAATGAGTATGAGGTTAATACCAGATATTATTGGAACTGCTCTTTTTTTTTCCATTTTCCTACCGGCTTTGTGTAGTACGTGTGTGCATCGTTATCATTCAGTCGTGGTGTCGATGGATTTTGCTTCACAGACTTTTCCTCCAAAACGCTTTTTTGATCAGTTCTCCAACTATTGCCTCCTTATTTTTATTTACTTTAGCTAGGGAGAGAGCTTCGGAAAAATTAAGAGTTGTAGAGAAGTACTTTAAGAAGTTAGGTAATGGTGTCTGTCCCGGCAGCCAGGCGGGTGTATACAGGCACGAAGTAGGTCTACTAGCAAAATAAACCTCATTCAATCGCGGGCTTAAAGGAGGTTAACACCTCTCAGTGTTGTGGTGTTAGATATCTAGGCTACGTTATATTCTTACGCAGGCCATCTTGAAGTTAAGTTAATATTTTTAGTTTTTTTTTTTCTTAATTTCGTGACTTGACGAACACATGTACTATTTTGGATTAGGCTTGCTTTTGTAAAAATTTTAATGGTATCTGTGATTTTTCTCGTTCGCGTGATTTTGCGAGTGTTTTAATATGCCTTAGTTTGTCTATTGTGAATTGGGTTGTCTAGTTACTCTAGCCGTCTTGTGTAAACTTGTAACTTTGAAAGGGAGGACCTTGGTTAGGTTCAACTTATCAAGTTAGGATAGAAGTAACTAACTTAATATAACTAACCTAGAAGTGACCTTACGGTGGGTTGACCCATACTATAGAAACATGTAGTCCCATGCGCAGGTCCGGTGTATTTTTATGTAACCGACCATCACCTGTGACATCACCCAAATCGGTCGAAGCGACGATTAACTGATGTAAGCATAGGAATAATTGCCTTTGTTACACTTTAAAATGCGATTTTGGACATGTGAAATATTGTAGCTCATGTGAATATCGATATTGGAGAAATCCAATAGGCAAAATGTGGCACAATTAAGGTTTTTTTTTTGTGTGAAAAAATTTTGAGACTAACAGGATACATGAGACATATCATGGGATTTTTTCAATGATTTTTTAAAACTTCCCTGTCTTGTCCCTGTGCGCATTTGGGACTTCGTGGTCAATTGTTTTAAAGTAGATGTCCTTTCTTAAGTTGCCCGTTGGCGCAAGTCCGCCTTCAGTTCATGTACTAGCTTAATTTTGTGATAGAATTTGGGGTCCCAAACTCGTCGCTAGAGCGGAACTACCTTGTCAATACTATATCGTGGGTTGACCACAGTACCAGAAAATGATGCATGGTAACTTAAGACCCATTAAACGGGTTTAAATGGAAGTTACGTACTAGACTTTAGCCTCGAGCAGATGACAGATGCCAAGCAGAATGTTAGCATGTTTGGGGAGCGTATCATAACCGCATTCTTCCGAAGCATTCAACAATAGTATAGTTTATTCAATGTCAGTTCTCCGCATTGTTGCTCCTAATTTTAATACATCTCTCCCCCAATGGGATTTTGTTTGTCCTTGTGTTTGATGGGTCAGGATGGCTGATATGTTTTAAGTCTTTTGTAGTTTTCGTCTGGAAATGTGGCTAAGAGGACATTGCTGAAATCCAATATTTTGTTCTAAGAGTCGCCATTTGATTGAGAGTTTGTAATTAAAGCGTAATTAAGAAAAAAAACAAGATCAGTACGAGTCCCTTGGTAATTCAGGCGTAACTAGAGAAAACCTTTTCCTTGGTTTATTTCGACTGTATTGCAAAATTTCACGTGAAACATTTTTTTTTTTTAGCGTGTTTGAGCCTTACTGCCGTTCATTTAAGGAGCAAATTAGTAGCCTGAGATATATGGACCCAATTGTACCATACAATTATGAGGAACCACAATGAGATACTTAGCGGGGGTGAGATAGAAAACCTGTGAAATACAAGGATTATTGTAAAGTCGTCTTAATACTCTGAAAATTCTGAATCTCATTTAAGTTTCTTATTTTATTTCACTTGTATTGTTTTCCCCCAACCAAAAACCCTCTTGCCTTTTTCATCTCCACCACTGTCCCAAAGTTAAGGGGTCAGTAGCCACGATGTCTTCTCCATCCAATTGTCAATTCCATCTTCCTCTGCTAAACGTTTCTTCTCGGACTCTTCCCTCATTTTATCACGCCATCTAATCCTTTCCCTCCCTCCAACCAGACCTTCTATCCAAACCCTCTCCACTCCTCCATATCATTCCAACCTCGAGTCTCACATCGTATCAGTAATCTTGCCCACTTTGGCAGTTCTGTTATTACCGTTTATTATTTTATTGCCAACCACGCACCGATATCAACGCCATCTTGAATTGGTCAATTCAAGACGGCGTTGCCGAAATCCTCAGTCCATCGAAGTGTCGGAATCTCTATTCACTCCAGCTACTGTTCCTGTTCCTCTTGACGCAATGACCATGTTTCCGAACAATATGATTAAAAATCTGATTACGGTACAACATACATAAATTTTTTGTTTAGCATTTTATTTTATCGCCACCCTGCCTCCTCCCTCAGTCTCGCCAAACTGCTCTTATCTCACTTTCAATCTCGGCTTCACGCAATCCCTTTATATAATTACTTTTTTTTTTTTAGGGGGTTAGGGGAGGGGAGTCTCTCTTATATTGTGCAAGTAACCTATCTCCCTCCCTGCTTTGCTGGACACCATAACCTCACTTTTACCCTATATAACCTGAAGCTTTTCCTTTCATTGTATTTACAGCCTTCCTAACCTCCATTAATGGTACTAACTCAGTCACCGGCCCCTCCCCGTTCCCAGCCTCCCTCCAATCCCCTCTTTCCTTTTCTGTTTCATACTATTTTTTTTTATAATCAAATCCCGTTCATTTTGTTTCCCACTGTGGTCCCCCATAATTGTAGAGTACGAAGGGATGTCCCTGTATCTTTTACATCAATTTTACTACCGAAATGAAAGTCGGAAACTTTCATAACACAAGAAAACAAAGGAAAATCGTATGTTCATGTCGAAAATGATTATGGCGTATAGTAGAACTTCATTGCGTGTTAACACAGGCTTTGTTTGGCATCGTTTTTAACGAGTGGGTGGTAGGTGGCAACGATTAAAATTGTAACAGATGGACATCAAGTTTTGAATGAACCTTTAAATGGCAAGATGTAAACTTGATTTTTCATAAATAACTGGATTAGAAACCTGTGATATCCGATGACTGGCAACCAGTTCATCAAACTCCGAGCGCCTCAGCGGCGTAGTTGGTATGGTATTAGCGTTCCACCTCTGTGGTCGCGGGTTCGATTCTCGGCCATTCCGTTGAGGAGTGAGAGATGTGTATTTCTGGTGATAGAAGTTCACTCTCGACGTGGTTCGGAAGTCACGTAAAGCCGTTGGTCCCGTTGCTGAATAAGAACTGGTTCCATGCAACGTAAAAGCACCATACAAACAAATCATCAAACTCCGATAAACGAATCGACGACTTTAGTAATAAGGAACTTTCGAGAGGCATTTCACCGGTTTCTAGTCATTTGACTTATGATTTTCAGAATAGTTTTTCTCGTAGACTTAAGCTTTGGAACTGCGATTTTAGTCATGAACATTTTTACGAGACTGGTCTTGTCACGTTAGTAGGTTGGAAAACATAAAATATATTAAACACACAGCATATGCTCTTATCAAACTGACCAATGTATAGTGCAAAGTTCCACCTCCTAGCTTAGCTCATTTCACGTTGCTGAATAGCATACACCAGAGTTTAATAATTGCGTACGAATTCACAAACTACGAATGAATTGACATGGTCTCCTTCCATACTACTGAGCCTTCCAAATTTCGTTTCAGGAGTTTTAGAAATCTCCAAATGAAACGAGGTTTAAAAAATGAAATTATGATCATTTCGAAGAGTACCTGATAGACTCGTTGAAATATTTGGATTTGCAATGTATTCTGATAATGTATCGGCAATTCATTACCAGTTCTGTGCTTGTAAAAAAAAAAAAAAAAAAAAAAAAAAAAACTGATATCCAGTAAGAGAACGGGCTAATAGGAAGGCATTATCATGAAAGACTGCTTCAACTTGAATCTACGGGAAAGTGAAACTGCACAAATTCTTATCCAGATTTTATCCAAGTCCCATAAACACCTTGTTAAAGTCAGTAGTATAGGCTTTTCATAAGATCATAAATGAGGTACCATCATGAGGAAAGGAAGGCAGGTGCAAATGCCAAACTTAGAAGGGTACGAAGATCATAGTAACAAAATAGTGATTAGCAATCATTGCCTGTCTTTTAGAATGTGGAGAGGAGCTTGAGAGATAGATGGTGGTTCTGATGATCAACCAAGGCATGTATATCCTTCAGCCGGCTACTGTAAGCTTAGGCTGCTGCTGTTGACCGCGACTAGCTGTCCTAGGCCCCCTGATGCTAGGATAATTAGTCTGTACAAAAACTAAAAGTGGAGACAAATTATACAGAAATTTTCCACAGCCGAGAAAATTACTAAGAGAGGCACAGGTTATATCATTTATAGGTCAATTAAACACGGCACCATCCAACTTAAAATGGTGTACCTCAACCTTGGGCTATGTAAATCCGCATTGGTAAAATGGTTACCTTGTATTATATATATTTGAACCATACCACGCTACAACAAGCAACTAAACATCACTGAGCTGGTTCCACTTCGGTGGCCGCGAGTTCGATTCTCGGCCATTCCATTGAGGGGTCAGAGATGTGTATTTCTGGTGATAGAAGTTCACTCTCGACGTGGTTCGGTAGTCACGTAAAGCCGTTGGTCCCGTTGCTGAATAACCACTGGTTCCAAGCAACGTGAAAACACCATACAAACAAACTATGCCAAACTCCACGTGGTGGAGGGAGTTGGGGTTACTATGTATGATAAATGAGGAAACCTCATTAAACAGCCGCTTTTCAATTACATAGTTTTGATAAATAACGGATCACCAGCAAGATCTATTTACCACAATACATTCGGCTGAAAGAAATTAAAAGTAAAATTCGTGTCATACCCTCTTTAATTTTAAATATTACAGATTAGTACCATATCTAATCCCTGAGTCGAGCTGAATATTGAATTTAGGCCAAAGGGCAAGCACTGGGACCTATGAGGTCATTCAGTGCTGAAATGGAAACAGACAGTAATAGGTGTGAAAAGTGTAACAGAAGGAAAACCTCGCAGTTGCACTATGAATCAAGTGGTAGGAGAGGGTGGAAAGTAAGATGGGGGAAAGAGAATATGAAAGGAGGTACAGTAAAGGGAACGAAAATGGTTGCAGCTAGGGACCGAAGGCACGCTACAAAGAACCTTAAGTAATCCCTACAGGCGAAGAGTTGATTGGAGGCACTATGATAGACATTTCCACTGTGGTCCAATGGTCATATTCATGAACTTCAAGAACATTCAAACTGCAATAAATGCTGCTTCATAAAATGAAAGCGATCACATCTGCACGGCCAGAGAAAGGAAATGCCAACCCTCCCCTTAAATAAAAGTATTCTACCACATGATGATAGTGAAATACTTTTCGGGGTTCTTTTTGACGTCAAAACTGACCTATGGCCATCATACTAGTTGACCTCTCCATGAGATTCGACAATTGCGTTTTAACTAGGGTGTAGATAAAAAAAATGATTGGGCTTAAAGGAAGTTGGATAATAGCTACCAAACTTTTAAATCTGCCGATAAAACAAATTAAGAACCAATTTGTGGTGCATTTACACAGTTGGCTACAGAATTCACTAGTGGAAAACATACGCTTGTATTTTAAAGTCTGCAGAAGGAATTAAGCCGAGGTATGCATCTCCAAAACCTTAACATGAAAAAATAACCCTAATTATAAGTATAGAAAATACCAGTAAAAAGTGCTACAAATAACCTATCCTCTGGAGGTAGGTCTAGGAGAGAGAGAGAGCGAGCGAGAAAGAGTTATTAAGCACCAGTTACCCGGGTGACTTAACCCAAATTAATTCCTTTATGCAAACCTTCTAAGATATTCCCAACTGACAGAAGGATGAAACACTGCTCCATCAATAAAGCTGCAGATATGTTCCATCCCCACTGCAGAAATCGATGTGATGGTAGCTGATAACAAATCTGGGTTAATGAACGGAGGATTTTAGATGAAAATTTCATACTAAATTCAGAGTACATCTGTGTTGTAATACTATCTTCACCGAGGTTGAAGCCTTCTCACCACCTGGTACTAGAGGTTGGGGATTGTCTGGCTCTGTCTCCTCCTCCTGTGTCACGCAAACTTACTAGGGTGCGTTTTGTTGGATGAATCTTTTGTGGCGATAACTGCGCACTTTAGATCAATTAGGGCAGCCAAAGAGGCTGTGGGATTACATAATCAAGCTCGTAGAAATGTCCTATATGTACGTACTTAAGCAAGTGATCCATTCTTAACGCAAGGAATAAGTGGCAAACTAGCTTGATTACGTAGTACCATTCTGAATAGGACTTCAAATTGCCCTGATGGTAGGTCAGCGTAATTTTAAAACGACTCGTGTTCGATAATTGCTTGTCACCCATAGGTATTCATTACGAAACGAGGCTGGAAGACAGGCTCCAGGGTATAACACAGGTCAAATGGATCTAAAGGTGAAATCTGCGTTAAATTGGTCTCCTTTTAGTCGAGAGAAGACTGAATGAACATATGGATATTTGGCCATTTACCTTACTCAAGCATAATGTCATTCACATACGTTCGTACATTAAGTTATTAATCTACAAGAATATGTAAATGTTAAGAATACTAAGTTACCTTCACTCAAAATATCAACAAGAGATCTCGGGAGAAGTATTATGCTTTCTCCTCCTGCTGCTTACAAATCGTGAGCAATGTACCAGGTTGTTCGTAGCCTCCAATAACTTATCAAAATTAGCACTGCCTAGCGAACCACTACCTAATGTATAGTATAGTACTACAGATTAGAAGGAGTACAAGCAAGAGCCACAAAGTTAATTCCATCCATCAGGCAAATAGGTATACCGAAGACGACTAGAGACCCTGAACATGTATGGCTTAGAAACACAAAGATTGCGAGGACAACTAATAAACATTTAAAATACTGAAAAGCATAACAAAAGTTGACAGTAACCTATTTAGCTAAACGATAACCAGACAAGAGATAATGGATGGAAACTAGAACTGAAGAGATACAACACATCCCACTGTGGGAACTTCTTTACACAAGATATGTGACACATGGAATAAACTGCCACCAGAAGTTGTAAATAGCAACAGTGTGGAAGAGTTTAAAAGAAAGCTATACCAAATCATTAGGACACTGTGAATGAACAGTAAAACCTGCTCCTACAGATAAGTGAGCACACGATGTCTCCTCGGATAGACTAACAAGTCTTTGAGACATCCTAATCTTTGTAACTCCTTGTAACACAAGCGTGAGGCAGGCCTAAATGAAGTTAAGATAACTTCAGCCTTTCGGTTTATTAAAACTTACAGGCCAGGAGCATAAGTTATCCATAATGCTTGTGGATCTCTAATTGCAGTATTGACAAGTTATTTGACGTTATCAATCCTTTCATAATTATCAGTGTGGGGACACTTCTCAAAGTATTATCAGCGGTTAGAGCATCTTCATTTGCATCCATGCCTGCCGCCTCATTGGTACTAAAGCCCACATGAGAGGAAATCCAAGAGATATTTCAAATTTTGTTCCGACAATGGAGGTGAAAGATTGTTCTTGAGCCTTTTGGACTAACGAGTGGAAACTTAAAATCTCAAGGAGACTGATGAATTTTTAGTTACAGTACACTGTATGGCAAAACATTGTTCCTTAATATTTGAAAGTACTATGAGATTCAGAGTCTCTGTAACACGGTTTTTTGGACTTTGCTCCTTGTCAAAGCATCGGATGTAGCTGAAAGTTGACATATGTATATTTTACAACCACACACAAATTTTTTCAACATTATCAATAACCTAAACCCGGTAGTTTTAATTTTTATAGAGTAAAAATGATCTAGCCGACGCCATGGCCAATGATTACGAGCCAAGAGTCGAAAAACATTCATTACGTAAGCAAGGTAAACAAACACCTTTTGACTAAATGTTGCCCCGCCCATCCACCAGACAGAAATTCCATCGGCTCTGAAACCCAAAGACTTTATGAATGGCGGAACGATACATAGATGTGGGTGGGGTATCAGTGCTAGCGTAGTAATACTACTGTAGCAGTAGTGCCGCAACAGTATAGCAGTGATGTACATGAATTAAACGTTTAGGCCAACTGCTGGGATCATTGAGGATCATTTAGCCCTTCTTACAACTACTCGAGAAATTAGTTTTTATAGCCAGAAGTTAAATTTTCTAATCCAACAATGCCCATGGTAGCCTTCAATGTTATCCTGAATTATAACGAGGCGAAAATGGGTGGAGCCTCATGAAGTCACCATTCTGACGATAATTATTGGTGAAGGTTTAAAGCCAATATACGGTACCGGCTATTTTTTTTCAGTAAATAAGTAGATAGCCAATAAATAAAAATTGCTTGACATTGGATATAGCAGTTATCAAATCAAGCTTGTCTACTATGTTATTGATAATTACCAACTATTCTCTACATCTTGTCAATCTGATTGTGACCTATAAAGTAGACTGTAATTTCTTTGGAAACTTATTTTGAGAGTTAGACTAATAATCGAAGTGTTTTTGCATTTATTAACATATTTTGTTGGTTTGTTCATTATGACAGTTATCAGTGGAGAGGTTCCAGAGTTCATAAAGGTGTACTGCTTTGCTTGTATTTAAATTTGTATGTCATTGTTGCCAGAGGTTTAGCCTTCGTTACGTATAGCCAATCATCCATCGAGAAAGAGGGAAGAAATGCTGTCATAAGTTACGTAACGAGTGCGTTCGAAACCTTTTCTCTGAGTAAGTCTTCAAAAAAGGTCACTTTTACATTGTAAGTACCAAATTTATTCAACCTACGTAGTGTAGAATACACTCAAAATTTATGTGTTGATATAATATGTATTCTGAATAAGCGTTATATTTATGAAATGCATAGATAAAAAGTTATTGCGAAAAAAAACCGTGTTACAGAGGCCCTGAATCTCATAGTAGTCCCAAATCCTTAACTAAATCTGTCAACTCTGCGGTAAATATAGAAGCAGTCAGGTCACTGATCTACGCCTTAACGTTAATGCATATTGATTAGAGCACAACCGAGGGGGTGTTCTGGAAGTCCATATTTTCAAGTATTTCATCTTGTATATACTTATATAGGCAATGAGACACATAGAATAAGGTCCGGTTTTGGGAAAAATATCCCACCTGCAACCAACGCCTTTCGCTGACTGAACCATCAGCAGATACCTTCATAAGATCTCAAGGTATTTAGGTATTTGGAACGTCTGCTATTGGAGTGTTCATTTCTTCATTAAGAAGGATTTTTGGTTGGGAAATAAATTGTCAGTAACCTGCCTTCTTAACTGAATTGGAAATGACTTAAATGATACTGCACTAATATATCGGTTGAGTCAATTCTTTAAGCGACCGGAAGTAGGGCCAGAAATACACAGACCTAACTATTTCCTTCTCCAATCGAGTGGTGATTCATTAGTATCCACGTAAGTACTCTCAACAGGCGAAGTTTCAAATGTACCGCAGCATATTCTAGTGGTCATTTATATACAATAAGGTGCTACCTATATCCAAAACATTGACAGCCTTACTCTCAAACTGGGACCTACACATGAATTGAACAACCAGCAATGATGTCTTATCTGCACTTCAGTTAAGCCCAGATACAACTTTTTAAAATATTCTAAATATTTAATTAAAGATTTCTTTGCCTTCAACATCAGGGCAGTATTGTGAATAAACAGAGGATTTAGAATCGAATATTACTCATAAAACCAATCGCTTCCTTTCCCTAAGGTAAAATAATACCTCTGAATTAAAGTGGGTTATATATACTATAGTATGTCTCCGGCGACAGTATTGTATGTTTAAATTTTGAAATAAAGTGCATCAGTCCACTCATTGATGACATTGATAGGCAAACGTTTAAAGGTTCATTTAGCATCATAACTAGAACCGTAAACTGCCAGTTCGTCGACAGAGAGAAATCTGTTTACAGGGAAGGTTACTTCGCCTACGATGTTGTTAATAGCTCCCGCAAAACCTGCAACGTTAAGGATACTTCCGTGGGAAACGCAAGGGAAAATGAGATTTCAGGAACGGTGTTGTCAGTCTGCGTCGTCGTTGTTCCTTTCTCGGAGAAAACGGTGCTGGTTCTAATAATAGAAAACGGAGTATGAATAACAGTAAAAAATAAATAGATAAATAAATAAAAATAACACATACAGCATATTGACTTAAGAAGCCTGTCTGAATCTGGTTGGATCGTCAAAGCAATGAATCTGAGGTAGATTCATCCTCTCGAAAACCAACCAGGGGATAAAGAAATTATAGGCTTTTAGACTGAGCTTGCCTGGTGTTTCACCAGCCCATAAATGCTTGTTAGAGCAATTGGCCTGTAGCTAGTGAAATCTGGGACAGCCTCACTGGTTTATGTAATAAGAACTAATGAAAATTCTCCAGCTTTTAAGGTCAAGATTGTGTCAGAGCTTATCGAGTCGGTCATTTGCACTCAAACAGTCCAATTTTATGCTTATCAGCATTTACCCCTTGTCCTTCATAGGAGTAACTTGGTTATAGATGTAAGTATTTCAGTATATGGTTTTGAATTGAATATAGAATTTAGGCCAAAGGCCAAGCACTGGGACTTATGAGGTAATTCATCGCTGAAAGGAAAATTGACATTAAAAGGTTTGAGAGGTGTAGTAACAGGAGGATAACCTCACAGTTGCACTATGAAACAATTGTTAGGAGAGGGTGGAAAGTAAGATGGAAGAACGAGAATTTGAAAGGAGGTACAGTAAAAGGAACGAAAGGGGTTGCAGCTAGGGCCGAAGGCACGCTACAAAGAACCTTAATAATGCCTACGGTGCACTGACGGCACTACCCTCATACGGGGTTCAGTTTATATTGGAAAAAGGGTATATTGTCAATACCCACCCCCGGACAAGACGACTATTGGCGAGCCGTTTTATTTTATTTTTTATTTTATTATATTTTTTTACGAATATTATTAAATAACCATTCAACCTTCCCCATGCAGTTCAAGTTTCGGCAATGCTCAGGGAGGATTCATTGGCAGTATAGACGACGAAGACTTAGCCGCTTCTTTGGATACGTGTCTCTCTCTCTCTCTCTCTCTCTCAATATGTTCTCTCCAAGGTATC
Source organism: Macrobrachium nipponense (assembly GCF_015104395.2). Classification (NCBI taxonomy): domain Eukaryota; kingdom Metazoa; phylum Arthropoda; class Malacostraca; order Decapoda; family Palaemonidae; genus Macrobrachium; species Macrobrachium nipponense. Next base: position 126,112,129 of record NC_061108.1, read on the forward strand.
TTCTTCACAGTCTGATTGAGCCAAATTTGAGGGAAGTAAGGGTTTCTTAAGTTTTTTTTTATTCTTCTTTTTGTAAGTGTTGGAAGAGAATGTTTATGCATGGCTTTTACTGACCTCAACAGCTTTCACTTATTATTATTACTTATACTTGCATACTCGTAAGCTAGCAGTTTTTATAAAGGCCATTCTGCCTGAAATCACATAGAGGGCCAATCTTTTGATTTATGGAATTCCCACCTTTACAGTGAAAACAAAACTTATCAACAGGACGCTTGACAAAGATCCTGCTCTTTTGAACGGACAGCATTTCAGTTTCCTTTGGCACTTTATAATTCGGTGTGGCTATAGTCATCGCACTTACGAGAACTGACTTGACCCCTGATGTGCAGATAAACAACGTTCTGTAAAAGCAGGTTAGGGAGATGGTGGTGTTCACACCTGGTTTCTCAACAACGAAAATGTGAGGAAGGCGTCTCTTTAAAATTTCAACTTTTGAAAACTGAGACCTTTGTTGAATGCTTCCTTTTCTTGGTGTTTCAAGGATTTGCAAGGAGGAACTAAAGTATTTCCATCAGAACTGTAAAGACCTCTGTTGAATGCTTCCTTTTCTTGGTATTTAAGGATTTGCAAGGAGGAACTACTTAAGTATTTCCATAAGAACTGTAGAGACCTTTGTTTAATACTATCCCCTTTTTTTTGGTGTTTTAAGGATTTGCAAGGAGGAACTACTCAAGCATTTCCATCAGAACCGTAGAGACCTTTGTTGAATACTATCCTTTTATTTTAATTTTTTTTTTATTATTATTATTATTTATTTATTTTTTTTTTGTGTTTTAAGGATTTGCAAGGAGGAACTAAAGTATTTCCGTCAGAAGGAAGTTTGTCAGTAAAACTTCAATAGTACCATTATTGCCTTGACTTAGGACACCTTTTACCATAGCATTTCACGTTTCAAGTTTGGATGTTGCCGATTTTTCATGGACATCCTGAGTTTCCTATGAAGTTAGAGCGTCCTACATGAAGCAACGTAATGTTTATTCAGGACATAACGGAAATCGATCTTAATTTTTAATTGCTATCTGCTCTTATAAAGCAGCAGTTTAGCACTATTTAAGAAAGTTATGTAGATTCAGAGCACCTATGACCAGATTTAGCTTCAGGCTTAATTAATCCTCTGCATTAAGCCATAAAACCATAAGGTTTCAAGCTAATAAAACCAATGTCATAGTCTAATGAATTTGGAATACATGTGTCGTATAGTGCGAAAGCTTTTCATTTGCACAGACAGTAACTTTCTCGCCATGGGATCCCTGTGATCTTGTTTGACAGAAGCTAATTTAAGAGTCGGTATCACTGCTTGGATCCTGACTAAGCCCTGGCGAAGGCGCAGAGGCCATCCATAGTGCCAGGAAGAGTCAGGAGATCCAGGGGACTGGGATTCATTTTTCTGGAATATATAAAAAGTAAAAGTTAATATTAAATTATGACAGCACCAGAATGTTTAAGTGTTAACCGCTGTTAGGAAATTACGTTCTCCACGACTGGCACACAAAGAGTCGACTTCCTCAACGGTCCACATTATACCCTACTCACATGTGGGAGCACCAGAGGGACGCATATAGTATACATTTCAGGTAATTTATTATAAGCGTCAATTCCACTATGTCAGTATCCGGAGCGGAGAAGGTGTCGTAAACTCTATCAACGATTGTATCGGTAGTTTCTCTTTGGGGGACCGGCCTGAAAAGAGTCGTAGATTTCCACAGACAATTGTATTGAGTTTTGGGGTAGAAGCGATAAGAACTTCTAATGGCACGAGGGAAGGTAGTCGGGTTGTTTCGCCATTTTCCCTGCAAGGGGCGGGTATCCGGATAATAATGGAATGGAGAAACAAATACACACAGTTATGTAAATGTACATATATTTAAATTTAAAACTTTAAAGATAGCTTTCGGGAATCTGTTCAGTTCCCGTATCAGATTCCCGAACGCTATCTTTAAAATTTTAAATTTAAATATATGTACATTTACAGATATATGTACATTTACATAACTGGATTTGTTTCTCCATTTGAAGACTCGCGCTACTGTGAAGATTTTTTAATAATGGGATAGATAATTTTCCCATTCTAGTGAGTTTTAATTTTCTCGCGTTCTACACAGTCTTTCTCATGGTCTTCACTTCTTGGGATCCGTTGCTTCCAGGGACATTATTAATGTCATTGATAACTTTGTTTCATGTTTGTAATGAAGGTTTTTAGTTCTATAGGAGAGCTACCTAGTGTTGAAATTTAATTTATTTGGGCACTGACAATTTGATTCCACAATAATATGCTGTCTCGTGCTGGGATTCCTTTCCTGGCATTTTCAAATCAATTCGTATTGGACACTCACCGTTGACACGTAAGTACCTTACGGATAAATGAAATCTCCCTTTCTGCGATGATTGCATAGTCCCCCTTTTTGTTAAATATTTGGACCCCTGACTAGAGTTTTAGGAGTGGATATAACGTATAATTTTAATGGTAATTTTATTACAGAATCTGAATGTTTAAAAAAAAAAACCGTAATGTAAATTAACATTCGACATGTATTCATAATGTAGTAACTGGTGTACTGTATGGTGTTTTTCAGAATGCATATGTATTTTCCTTATGATGTGGTAACTAGTCAATCATATGCTATAAAATATTTGTAGTCTTCCACTTTATCAAGAAATTTAATTTTTATCTTCGACGTGAAAAAACAAAAAAATCTTTTTGACATCAATGACCCTGGTAGTTTGATGTCAGATAACTTGTAATCAATGTCATCCTAAGGTTTTCCTAAAAATTCCGTGTACGTACTTGGAATATATAGGTGTCTGTAAGAGGTGGTATGCAGTGTTGACGTCAGCCTGACTAATAATTACTCTTCTTCCATGATAGCTTGTAGCAGAATCTTTTTAGAAAAGTTGGCTAAGCAGACTAATATTTTTATTTATTTCAGAATTTAGTTTCTGTTGAAGGAAACACTTGTGTGAACTTGGCCTTCATGGTCTGACTTGAAGGTTATAATGAAGAGGATCCTAGATATCCTGTCTCTTCTTCAGGGTGTCGAGTTTCTCCATTCGGTGGAACTTCAGTTTTCTTTCTTCAGGTAAGGGTTCATTTTCAGATACATTTACAACTGCTTTGATAATCTCTGGTGCTTCATTTCTATTTACCACAGGTATTTTAGATGGGACGTTTCTTTATTTTTGTAACCATTGAATGCACTGTAGCCCTAATTTTAATTTTATTGTGATCACTGGTAAATACATTTTCTCACTGATATAAGCTCTGATAATCCATTTCTAGTTTTGGCTATCTTTGCCTTTTTCCATCGCTTATTTCTCAACTGTTTCTTTTGAATGATATGCACCCCAAGGCAAAATGCTATCCACTTGCCTACGGGTGCAGATGCAAAATCTGGGTAGAGGTTGTTTGTGAAACATGCTTCATTAAACAATATTACTACAAGCATTAATGCTGTAAGTCGCATCAATGGAGGACATGGCTATGCTGACAGAAACGGAGAAAAGTGTATAATAGGCTTTGCACTTTCGTTTGACTTGGGAGGAGCATGCATCACTAGTCCCAAGTAGCCAAAGCATCTGGTCATGTACAAGAATGCTGCAATTTCTCATCAAGTAGACTATATCTCTTACAGAAGAAAAGATTTGGTAGAACTCAAGAACTGCAGTCATCCCTGTGGATCATGTAATTGCTCAACAGTGGTTAACAATTTTTAAGACTTGCAACTGGGAATACAAAGAAGCTAAAAGGAAAATGTGTAGTCCCAAGAAAATGAAGTAGTGCAAGCTACGAGAAGCAAACCTTTGAAGTCAGTTTAAAGAAAGTATATTGGAAGAGATTGTTCAAAAGATGAAGAATATCAATGAATAGTGAACCCAGTTATCTTAGGAAAAATTCTCGTAAAATATGGGGAAATTAATTGTTAGTGAAATGAGGAGGTACAGTACGCAACAAATAGAAAGAAGTAGCAAAGAATGGGAAGACCGTTAGAAGAGGATCAGATTATCTACAGGGAATGAAATATAGAAGCGAAGGAGGTAATAGCAAAAGCCAAGGAGAAAACACATGATCAGCTCTTATCAAGATTTGAAAGGAAAGGAGGCAATGGAAAGATTCCTAAGCTAGCCAAGATAGAAAAAGCACAAAAGACATAAACCTCATTAACAAAATCAATCAAGGGACCAGACGTAAGTGCTATGGAGAGTGGTAAACATTCAAAATCAGTGGAAGGCTTTGTTTTGAAAAACAAAGAGGTAAAGGAAGCTCCGAGAAAGATGAGTGTTAAGCTGCTGGGCCAGATAGTATACCTGTTGAGGCATGGCAGACATTGACCATGGAGGGAACACATTGAGGTAGCTAATGAAGAATAATAGTGGAAAAGAAATGTACCAAAAATTAATATTATAGCACCTCAGTGGCGTGGTCGATTTGGTATTGGCCTGCCACCTTGGTGACTGCAAGTTCAATTCTCATACATTTGATTGAGGGGTCAGAGATGTGTATTTCTGGTGATAGAAGTTCACTCTCGATGTGGTTTGGAAGTCACATAAAGTCATTGGTCCCGTTGCTGAATAACTACTGGTCCCATGCAACATAAAAACGCCATACATACAAACAAACAAGCAAACAAAAAATTAATATTAATGGAAAGGAAATCAAACCAAAATTTTATATTAAAGGACAGGAAATCACACCAATGACAAGTTTAAGACGAGGCATGCATTGTTAGTTTGAAATAGAAGTTAATTAAATTAATGGCCCACACCCTGAAAATATTACAGAACTATAATCTAATTACCAAAGGGACTGGTACAACAACAGACGATTCTCCTTACACTAGGTAATGAAGCAGAGAGAGCAGCAGAGAGACCCTTTGTATGGTCTTTATTATGTAACCAATAAAGGTAGATAGTACCTAGACAAGGAGTGTGAAATTTGAAGGAGCAGGAGGCACCAGAAAAATATGCAATAACAGCTGAATGTATAGAAACAACCACTGGAGAATAACTTCAAGGATGACTTGTCGCTTCCAGGTCATGTACACTATGACCAGTAATCAGATCAGAGCCCCTTTTTCAGTATCATGTCGAGTGTAATGACCAAGAAAATAAGGGAGGCCCAACCTTGGTGTATGTCCTATGCTGATGTCATAGTTTGATTGCAGAAACCAGTGAGAAGTTAGATAGAAACCTTTATAGGAGAAGATAAGCACCAAGTGGAGAATGAAGAAAAGTCAACCAAAAAATCATCATGAAAATGAAATGGCTCCAATGGTCATGGCACCAGTCACAGAGTGGCTCTGCAACTGCAGTTTTATGTAGCAACTCCAGAGCCAAATATCATTCATTTGAAGCTGGTGAAGGTTGAGAATAGTTTTCCTCTTTTTTAGTCTTCAATGCAGTTGTATAACTGTAGATTTCAACTGAGGGAACTTCAGTCTTTAAAGCAGGTGACAGTGCTTCTTTTATTGTCAGGATTGCCTTTCCTTGAATGATGGCAAGTGGCAATATGAAATGATCCATAAAGTAACAGAACAGTTTAGCAGTGGCTGAAAATGAAAATTCAGGTAAACACATCTTAGAATGGTCCATTTATTAATGGAACAGCAAAGGAGTAGCTTATGAATCATCCTTGGTACTGGTGTTTCTACAAAAGACAAGTTTGTTTGTATGGTGCTTTAACGTTGCATGGAACCAGTGGTTATTCAGCAACGGGACCAACAGCTTTACGTGACTTCCGAACCACGTCGAGAGTGAACTTCTATCACCAGAAATACACATCTCTCACTCCTCAATGGAATGGCAGAGAATCGAACCCGCGACCACCAAGGTGGGACGCTAATACCATACCAACCACACTGCTGAGGCGCTTACAAAAGACAAGCTCCTTAGTTGTAGGAGAAAGAGGGCAAACTTTTACATAAGGGATTTTTGCTGTCGGTATTCAAGAGCTGTAAATTGCAATCTAGAAAGGCAATAATGGAGAGAATTGCATTACCACTAGAACTAGACTCACAACTGTGACAGATGGAAACTGATAGATAATAGTGCATAGCAAGTACCCACCTATGGCTGCACTTTTTTTTTTTTTTGGCATCGATTTTTCGATCTCAAGACTAATGAAATGGGTAAATAAAAGTTACGGGTTTGATGTGAAACAAAGCTGTTAACAAAATAGATCTTAGTAGAAAAATATCACTTAATTATTTCTCATTATTAATGAATATTTCCTTTTGCAGTTGAAGTCAACATAGTTGGAGGAAAGAGGCTAAAAATAAAAAGATCAGTAATTATAAAATATTTTAATTAAATTTTCACCTGCATCCTCTTCAAATAAAATATCCATTTGGAAAGAGATTTTCAGCACAAACAAATCTACCTTAGAAATTCAATCTCTAGTTCTATGAAAACTATTATCCAATATTGATAAATAGTTTCCCAATGCCATTAATAAAAAGATGATTGTCTACCTATCTTATAATTTTTTGTTTCTCAATGTTAATGAAACTTCTCTTTTGCAGTTCAAAGAAAGTAGACTTAATAGGAAGAAATGGATTGAAAACAAAACAAAAAAAGGAGAGTAATCCATATTTTATTGAAAAACCTTACATCACATTTTCACCAAAAACCTCAAAAGAAGGAGAGATTCATATTGAAAATCCTTACATCACATTTTTACCAATAACCTCTATAAAAAAAAAAATTTCACCTCAAACTAAATCTCCCATAGAAATTCTATTTGTTTTATGATTACTACTATCTAATTTTGGTTAAATAGTTTGGCAATTCCATTTGCAAGATATAAAAGCGTTGAACCGGATTAACTTGAAAGCCATAATTTTACCACATTACTTGTTGGCAAACTTGGGGTGGTAGTTGCATAAAATGTAAACAGGCAAGAATAATTACTTACTACTCAAATACCATCATGCTGAAAGATAAAAAGTGGCCCATTATCAAAAATACCATAACTATTCTCGTCTGTTGCTAGTGACATTAATTAATTTCAATGATAAAGTAAAACTCATGGAAATTCATCAAAAAGACAAAAAAAGTTTAACATGCTTCATGCATTAACACCTGGAATGAAACGTGGAGGAAGAAAGCACTGGAGAAGGGTTTTTGAGTTTGAGCATTTGATTTTAATTAGATAATTCTATATAAACGGTTTGAGACAAAGTATGGAAGGGTCATTTTGTACAAGTACATAATATGGAAGACAAAGTAAAAATACTTAAAAGAAACATTGCCCAGATGGCAAACTCAATTTCTTCAGATAACCACCCTTTCATTTATATGTATTAGGTATGGTGACCAGACTACGGAATTGTTTGATTGTGAAATATTAAAAAAGTGCCAGCATTCCTTTCTCCTTTAGAATCCTTTATAAATTGGATCAAAGTACACAATACAAAAAAAAATTTACACTTTGTAGCACTTGAAAACCACTCTCAAGAGTTGTGGTACTTGATATGTGTTAAAATAGTATTAATGTGATTATATATTACTGCATCTTCTGATTCCTCCTATCCCTTTTCTTTTACAGAGTTCCATGGTGTGTGTGTCTAACTCAGATCCTGCCTCCTAACCCTTCTCTTTTATGGAGAGTTCCCATGGGGTCTCAACTCAGATCCTACCTTTTGAACACTTGTAGAGCATTTATAGCATTGGTGAGTTACATTTGGATATTGGGCAATTTACTTTGATAGGAACTGTTGTTTTGTTGTTAATATTATATAAATGGGAGCATATTTAAAATTTTGCCCTGTTCAGTGAATGCAGTAAATTTATGGATTTTATTTTGTTTGTAATAATAAGTTTTTCAGTCGATTCATAATCCGATTTACTCAGAACCTAGGACAAACGCTGGCACTTGATAGCACTTAAGAGATATGCAAGGTTATTGGGGAAAGTTGTTTTTACTGATTTATAATCAGATTTACTCAGAACGTAAGACAAATGCTGGCACTTGATAGCACTTACAGATACGCAAGGTTATTTGGGAAGTTATAAAAATTCTTTCACTATGTCAAGAACAAAATACTCCTTTAATGCTTTAACAATTAGCCTACAATTTATAATTTAAATATGTCTGATACCCCCCAAGGGCAGGGCAACAATGACAATTCTTTATAGTAGTTCTATATATAAATATATGATGAGACTAAGTTTTTGCACTTGGGCTATACCCAAGAAATTTTGAAGGGATTTTAATGTCCTACACAAAATGTTCATTGATAAGATGCCCATTAATAAGTGCAAGCCAACCAGTCAGTCAAATCAAATTTACAACCTCTTCTAAGGAAACTATTTGTACACCTGAATTTTCTTGCAGACTATTTTAGAAACTGTGGACAATATAAAATCCCTACTAGAATTAACGACAACATTCTAACTCTGATAATGTTATAATTCTTCTTTCCTTTTCTTTCCCTTCTTGGCTGTTGGTTTCTTCTTTGCTTCAGCTTCTGCTTTTTCTTTTTTACCCTGAAATGAAAAAGAAAAGATTTAATTTCCACCAACCAGGTCCAATCTTATGGGACTACTTAAATAATGGCTTCTTTAGATTGGACATAACACACTGTGTCAAAAATTTTATTGCTATAGAGATAACCATCCATTGCTTATGACACTAACTCAATATCTGTTTACAGATGTGTGGTTCCAGTATTAGTGGTAATTGCACCTGGATGGACCCAATACTCCTGTGAAGGATGTGACTTGATTGATGACCCAAACATGCTGCTGGATGGACCCAGCCATCAAGTGACTCATGCTGTTGGATTGCATCAACAATCTATTGATAAGCCACCAATTGAGTAATGCCAAAAACTTCCACACCAGGGTGGACCTGTGATGCCTATAGTATAATGACACTCAATTTTATGGTGCTGGATGGATCCTACAATCCTGCAAGATTTGCCTCTAGGATCCTCCAATGCTTCTGTAATGTTGAACTGTGGTAGACACACCTTCCTCTGTTGCCTTACCATTGGATGGACTTAAATGAAAGACTACTGTGAATGTTGCAGGTGGATGGAGCCAACAATTTGGGTTACTATGTCTGCAGCTGTATAGACAACCTAACAGCATGATGTCTACAGCTAAATTTATCCAAATAGACTGTGCAATGGTTTAGTGTGTAAGTAAGCTCTGGAAGGAAGCATTAATGGTGTGTAATCTACCACTGTATGGACCCAATTATCCCTTTGGTGATCAATCCTGCACTGAGTGGTGGTGGTCAGACTCAACAATTCTGCAAAGCCCTACACTGGATGGAGGCCATATGACTTGACTGATGATCCAAACATGCTGCTGGATGGACCTGGCCATGAAGTGACTCCTGCTGTTGGAATACATCAACAATCCTTTGATGAACCATCAATTTTGTAATGCCCAAAACTCCTGCACCAGGATGGGCCTAATCATCCTGTGATATCTGTCACTGTATGGACCAGACTATCCTGTGATACCTACTTCTGGATTAACTTAACAAATCCTTCAGTATCTTATCAATTTTGCAATGTCAGATTAAGCCAACAATCTTGTGAGTCTTGCTGCTGGATGTTTGTTTGTATGGTGTTTTTATGTTGCATGGAATCAATGGGAATTCAGCAACAGGACCAACGGCTATGTGACTTCTGAACCACGTCGAGAGTGAACTTCTATCACCAGAAATACACATCTCTCACTCCTCAGTGAAATCGCTGAGAATCGAACCCGTGACTACATAGGTAGAATGCCAACACCATACTAACCATGCCACTGAGGAGCTCTGCTGCTGGATGGATGGATCCTATGATCCCTGCTGCAGGATAGACCCCACAATCCAGTGCTGTCAAATGAATCCTAGATTCCTGTGCTGATATGCTGCTGGATGGATCTTACAATCCTGTAAAACTCGCCACTAGGATGCTCCAATGCTTCTGTAATGCTGAATTCCTTTCTATGTTGCCTGTATCATGCAGCCGAGACACTCATCCATCCTGTGGTACATACTGCCTCTGAATGGTCCGTGTTAAAAATATCATGCTGGTTGCAGCATTCCTGGTTCCTCCTCCCACAGTTTAGATCCTAAACCTTAAAATCTGCTACAATACTTGTTGTGGGATGAAATCGACATTCCCCTGGTGTCTTCAATGGGATGGCACTAACCATCCGCTAATGGTGGGTCCAGGATGGACCCTATTTTTCCCATGGTACCTGACTGGATGTTCTACCAGTACTGTGGTTGCCGAACAAATCAATGCTTGCTGCTTTATGAGATGCAACACTTTTAGTGCCTGACGTGATGTTGAACAGAATTTTCCCCATGCTAGCTGCCATGGTTAAGGTAACAATCACATCAGTATTTTGTGGCATGCTGCTTTGATGCTCTTAATACAGATGATGTATTGGCAGCTGGAGGTCCAAGACTAGCATGTTACCCTCCATTGGGATAAGATCAACATCGGTACAGTACCAGCTTCTGGAAGTGCTTGTTTCTGGTGTACATATTGTGGGCTGTTTACATGGGCACAGTGAAAACTAACTAGTGTTGTGCCTGCTGTTGAATAGATGTTACACTCTTATGCTGCTTGCTGCTGCATGGATCTACTGATCCCATAGACTTAGCACTGTATGGACACCCCTGACTGTGATGCCTGCTGCTGGATGGACTCAATCCCGTGGATCAAATTGTGCAGACACATCATGCATAGTTTCTGCTAAATCATCATCATCAAAGACCCCACAATCTGAATCATTACTGTACTGCAACTGACAGAATACCAGTTTCCTTAATTAAAACAAAACTCGCTACCATGCTGCAACAGTCAAATCTTGTCCTTCTTCAAGAGTATATAAAAACAAGTCAAAATTGCTTGATATTTCTTTGGTGCACAGCATGTAAGGTTTCTCTAATTGGTTGTAAAATGTCATTTTTACTGGTACCTGGTTCACAAATTAAATAACTTACAACAGAAAACCCCCAAATAAAAATGCATAGTAAAGTGTATGGGCACATACCAGAAACTGACTGAATAAAACTAAAAATTATGCAGAGGTTTTTAACAAACTCCTTCCTTGGAATCACAGTCAACCTGGCTGAAAATCCCCTTTCACCAAGATAAGAGTCGTAGGTTACCAACTCTGGCAGCATCTTGGCCAGTGTTATCTATCTGCCTCCAACAAAAAGAAATGTTTGCTTACAATAGTATATTAAATGGACTTAAATTTACTACCATAAAGGGACTTAAATTTACCATAATGAACTAAAATTTCCTTTTATGGACTAGTAAATTTCCATAAAAGAATAGCAAAACAAAATCTCTTGCCAACTTTGTAATGAAATGGAATAAAACACCACTTAATGGATTTCAGAAACAAATAAAACACCACTTAATGGATTTCAGAAACAAAAACAAAAAAATAAGACAAAAGCTCCTTACCTCTGAAGTATGATAGCCATGATAAACTTTGTTTTCAATAGAGCATTCCTTCATTTCAGGCTGTTCAACTAAGAAGTCTTTAGCATCCCAAGCTTGTGAGCCATCCTTATACATAAATATGGCACGACGCTGATCTACCATATACCTGGAATGTGGTGCAACTAATGATTCCACAGAAAATTCATAGTTCCTTACCACATCATTTAAGCGACTAAAAAAAACTTGAGGTACCTTAAGGTTAATAAACTTAGTTTCTTTATTGCTAATTTCACAATCACTGATATTTCTCAACATTTATTGGTCTAATTTACATTCAACACTATGTATCATAATACTTGGAAGCTCATTACAATTTTGCTAAATGTTAATGAATAAGTAGACCAGTAGATAAAGCACTCGTAGACAATATCAATACTAGATTGTTAATCAACTGAAAAGCTTATTAAAACTTGTTAATCAACTGAACAGTTTATTAAAACTTATTACCAGTTTCAAATAAAATATTTTATTCATTAACCCTGGTACACTTTTATTTCAATATAACAAAATAAGAAAAACACTACATTCATACTTTGTGCACAGTGTTCAAGAACCTTTATTCGTTATCACAAACATCAATAATCAATGGCATTCTTTAATTTAAAACATCGTGCAGTTCTATATAAAATATCACTCAATTTCTTTTTATCACCTGTGGAGTATGAGTATTTCAACTAAATGTTGCCATTATTGAGCAAATAAAATGGAGAATTTTCAAGGTCTTAATAAATAATACCAAACTCTTTCTATGCACTAACAAAGAGTGCAAGAGATATTACAGTAATAACGTACTACTCTTTCTCCCCTTTCTAATTACGTACAGTAATTACAAACTACTCTTCCTTACCTTTCTAATTCAATATTCTCATGAAAGAATTTTAAACAACTAACTTCTGTTCCATTTTAATTATAAGGTTCATTTCATAAAACCCAACTTTTGTAGACTTATCTCTCTCCTCCTCTAAACCCTTGTGGACAGAACCAACAGCCTACATAAACAAAAGAAGGGGAAAAAATGCTGAAACTAAAGAGGGTGAAATAAAACTGCAGAAATAGACAAGTTATAGGGAAAACTGATTAATAAATATGAGCAGACGGAAAATAAAAGATTCACAAATTCTTGAGACAAGTAGATGGCAAGAATAAATTTATTCCTCACTCAAACATCTAGAGATTACAAAATTCCAAAACTGCAACAGCTAAACTATACCACATTTTAGTTGCAGCCAGGATAAAAACTCATACCAGACAAAGTATAACAGTATTAAACATGATACTAGAAAACAACACAAGTTTGCAGCAGCAGCCTGCCTATGTTGCAAGCAAAAACAGCTAGGTCATAAAGACTAGTGCAGATGTTTACTTTGAGAGCAAAAACAGCTAGGTCATAAAGACTAGTGCAGATGTTTGTTAAAGTAAATTTTATCTTGTGCAAAAAACAATGAACTCAATTTACAACTATGCCAAAGTCAACATTACGAGTTTGCTAAATAAACTTGACTGTCAACAACTCTATCCAAGACCATGCTAGAGAACAAGACACTAACAAGGAAGAAGACAGCTTAAGTGTACACTTAAGATATAATAGCTTCATCATAAAATATACGAAAACCAGCTTCATCATAAAATAAACGAAAACATTTCCACGAGATACCAACTTCTTGACAAACCGAATAAGCAGCATTACATTTATGCTTCTTAAAAATTAGTTTCTTATCAAAAGTTAAGACCTGAAACCTTTTAAAAGTCACTACCATTTAAAACCATACCAACTTAAATGCAAATCTAAATGTAAAGGCAAGTTTTCTGGATCAACTCTCATACTTTGTTTTAAAAGGGTTAAACTTCGTTGCCTGAAAACTACTTCAATCATCAAAAGGTGCCAGGATTCTGCAACCACAAACCTACAGCATAGAGATGGAACAACACCTAGACAAGTAGCACCATTGGCAGACACAATAAGTTTGTTCTCCACACCTTGACACATGTCACTAGTACTGATTACAAATCCCAAATGTCTAAGAACACTAGCTTGTGAAAAATCTGAAATATTACTAAATCTACTATCCCAGCCATCACCTATTGAAAATTCATCTAAATACAGATCCACCAATTCCCAATGATCTTAGCTTACAAATAAATGTTTCACATACTCAAATGCTATGCAGAAATCTGAACTAACCATGCATACCACTGCACCCTCATCAAAAGCACTCTACAAGATGGTAGATGCCGACAAGAGTGCATCAAAAGTACCAAGGGCTTTATAAAACCCAAACTGCAATGCTGTAATCACAAATATGCTTAAAACAGTTTCTCAATAACATTAGACAAATTAGTTACAGTTATTGAAATCAGCCTGTATTCTATTCCCTTAGGTATTGAAGCAATGTTGCCTTCCCTCCATAGAAGAGGAAAACTTGTAAATGCAACTAACTTTCCAAAAGCAGTAGTTACCTTAGGAGTACGGACATAGGTACTATTCTGTTTAAAAAAGATGGGAAAGATAATGCTAGGGTCTATGCAGCTGCAACAGTTATACCACAGAAGCGAAGTTTTTACTTCTTTAGATCTGAAAGCCATTGAACCCAACTTAGGCTCTGGAAAGAAAGAATGAAGTAACATCAAAGATTTGCCACACTGTTAGCTCACACAGACTTGAGCCAAAAGTTTTGCCTTCTGTTTCTACAAGCTCCAAGAAGGGAAGGTATGTTAAGAGTCGACTCAAAGAGTGATGACTAAGGGGTAGTTAACCCTGCCTGTACGTACCAATTCCAACAACTGCTTCCAGTTTGCACTGATGGATGCTCCTACATTACATGTGACAGTTTACATTCCCATAGGAACAAAAATTTTCCACTTAAATGATGAAAGCTATGCTAATTTTTATGTTATCTCTACCACTGAATGCAATATGATTCTATCTTAATATCTAACAAGCTTTAAACTAAACGACATTTATTTCCACTACCCAAGACAATATGTAATATTGGGGTCTGATGAGGGAAATTACAACTGTACTATCTGGCTTTGGTGACTAACCTCTCTGCCTGAATGTGACTGTTGTACAATGCACTCTGCCATATCTTGGTAACCTCTTCAGCTTCATCAGGAGACAAATGGTCTGCTACCTGCACAAACATCATAAGTGTACGACCTTTCTTGCTCATTTTTAATAAATTTTCAGGATCACCTATATTATTTGGGTCAAAACTGAGTTTGGGCTGAGGTCGTAAATGTTCTGGCAACTCATCGTCTGGTAAAGGTTCTTCATCTTCCTGCAAAGAAAATAAAGAAAATTTTAGGAAAGGAAAAAAATTTTGAATGTCAATTTTCATGCCCCATGAGTGCAAGTCTTTCTTACGGGAATTCACAGCCTGCTATTTTGTCAGAAATAAAAAAAACTGGCAAACCACATTAACAAAATGGCTACCTATTTAAATGTGAGCCATCTGGTGGTGGCAATGTTGTAGCCACCAACCATTACCATCATAAATTAGAGTTATAATAAAGTTAATAAGGTTTGGTGCAATTTAGTTGTGTTAGTAGTATTATAATGCATAATTGTAATTGTTGCTACCCTATGACTCTGTAAATGTTCACTACAGTCATTTGCTATGACTTTTAAAGGCAAGTGCATCTTTAAGATAGTGCTACAGCACTGAGAACACAGACTGCTATTAGTGCTAGCCAAGCCTACTTAAATTGGCAAACTCAGGCAGACCTTAGTCAACCCTCACCATACATCAAGTACCATATTGCTTTCAAGTTTTTATGTGTACCGCAGAAGTGAGCTAATCAATTAAAACCATACAGTATATTTGGTCTAAAGCCTCTTTCATACGACGTACAGTAATACTTCACAACTTCAATTACATGTCACCCCTCTCCTTCTCTCTTGGTGAAAACATCCAAATATAATCCAAGAGACAGGGAATAGTATCTAGAGCCTTTTATTGCAATTCTAATCATATCAATTTTCACATAAAAAAACCCTTACTAGTTTTTATTATCATTGTAATTTTAATTCCTTCCCAAATAAAAGCATACGTACTTGAAATTGAGTTTGCATAATAATGTTGGAGAAGAAATGGAGGCATTAGAGTTGCTGGAAATTGTTTGGATGAAATACCTAGAAGGTGAACTGGTGAAATAAAATTGCACTCTTGGACATGAGATTATTTTCTACCTCTCTGGTAACAGTTCAAGAGATGACAAATTTATCATTAAAATCTACAAATTTATCATTATGGTGATCATATCAATTATCATCACTTGAGACTTCCTATGACAGTAATAAGGTTAGAAATTACTGTATTACTATGGCATTCCCAATAAACCTTGCCCCAAAAAATAAAATAGAACATCCATATTTGCTACCAACATTTCATATGTTGGATAAATACAAGCTGATCTACTGATTAGTATCAATTCAGTCAAGTATGTACTTATATAAAAACTTCCTTTTTGTATTACATGAAAATATTTTGAGCCTCCCTTAAAATTTAGATTTGAACACCTCTAACCATAGAGAACTATCTCTGGTTTGGCATCACTGCTTTCCTCAGTTGACACCGAGTTGGTAAACATGAAGGGAATGCCAAAAGCACCATACATTTACAAAATAAGTTAGAACATCATATCCAACAAGTAGGCAAAGTGCATCATGGCACATGCTTGTTATCTATGTAGCCTGATAACCAAGAAAATAAACCAATTAAAATTCCCTCTAATATACTGTTAAGAAATAGTTGATCAGTACACTAGAAGGGTCTATATACAAGACAAGGACAAAATCATCTCTGTGGTCCCAGATTCTGATCGGTACTTTTTTCGAACCCTTACCTACTGATTAAGGAGGGTCCCTGATCAATGATTCAGTTTTAGTTTTCGGTTAAATTTTAGTGTGGCCCCTAATTTTCCCGAGTTTGGTAATGACCTGAACAGCAGCCACAGACTGCTCTGCTCCTAGTTCCTTTAGCATTTCAGATAGAATTATCAACAAATTCTATGGGTGGGAGGTTCCAGGCAGTTCAAACTGAATGAACTGCATGCACAAGTCAACCTGGGACATGCCCTAGGCCATACTTTATTTTAAAGCCCTGTCCACACTAGGAAACATTGCTTGCAAACAAAGTTTGCACAGTTTGCAAACAGTTTCCAAACTGTTTTCAACCAATGTTTCCTGTCCAGACCTCTGTTGTTGTCAGGATGTTTGTTGGTGCAGTAGCCTCTGTATTCTACTTGGCTATTTTAATGCACTTAAGGAGAGAGAAAAAAAAAAAAGGGCGAGGAAATTTTTAGAAAACGGAGCATGTCATGCTGACTTGCTTCCGGTGGAATTGAAAATAGACGGAATGAGTGTTAATAATTTAATTATGATTCTTTTTCTTTCAAGCAATCTCATTTGAACTACTAGCTAACAGCAGTAACATTAAGGCTTTACATTTAAAGTAAGTAGTGTAAATGTTGCTGAACAACATTCATTTGTGATGGTTGAATTCTTGTACGTACGCTCTGTCCTGCCACCTTGCCACGGAATTGTTGAATCAGGAGTCATGACTAGGTCTACAACAATGACTGGTGTCTGATGAATACTGTAGATGGAGAGGGAGATATTTTTAAAAATACATGTGAAATCTTTGATAGGTGTCAAATGAATAAGCAAGTCTACCTTTAATGGTGGGGAGGTTAAATTAGGCTTCTTTTCTTCTCCCTTCTTTTCATTGGTCCGATGAATACCATTTATAGGGGAGAAATAGGGATTCAATGATGCATGCATTTTTCCTTCTTCTAAATCTAAATGCTAATACATTTGATTGGGAGGTATATTCACATTGGCCTATTTGCTCCAGTCTTCCTTCTCTGTGCTCCAGCCAACCACTGCTCCTCAACAATCCAGGATGCACAAACCTCCCTTTACCAACCTTTATCGCATGAAAGCAGCGATAACGGTTATTTTAAAAATTTCCCTCACCCCTCACCAACAAACTAAGCCTAAATATGTTTGCAACACATTTTCTGCTCAGAATTACTTTTTCTTTTGCTTCCCACAACATTTGCGTAAACTTGTGTTACACCTTGTATATACACATGCATACATACATACCTAAACATATATATTTAAATACACTATACATGTGTATATATACTACATATACACACAAAAACTAAATGTTTTCCATTCTGGATGGGAAACAAATATATGGTAAAAAGTGTTTGCAAACAATGTTTCCTACCGTGGACAGGCCTTTAGCCATTAGAAGTAAATTTTTCCTATAGTACTCATATAATCTAGGCCTGCACTTATCCATTTTAAATTTGGCCTCTATGGAGAGTAGTGATGAGTTTTCTCGTGAAAAATATAGCAATATCAATGAACCCATACTTGAGGACCTCTTTCTCCAAAGTTGATGGAGAATTGTA
The DNA here is from genome assembly GCF_015104395.2 of Macrobrachium nipponense. Lineage (NCBI taxonomy): Eukaryota > Metazoa > Arthropoda > Malacostraca > Decapoda > Palaemonidae > Macrobrachium > Macrobrachium nipponense. Next base: position 126,130,077 of record NC_061108.1, read on the forward strand.
CACACTGTGTCACCAAAATGGCTTGCTAGGCTATTGTTGTGAAGGCAACAAGAGTTAACCAACATAATGGTGGTTCAACACATCACACCATGCCAAAGAATTTTTCGGCATTGCTTAATTCCAAATGTAAAAAGAACAATTGCTAAGGAACACCAGGTCAGTTGGAGTATTTCATGTCACAATACAAAAATTCTTATAATGGACAACTTGAAGGACAGTGGTCCTAGCCAGTGACCTCAAATAATATCAAACTAATACTGTTAAGTGTTCTCTGATTATGATTTTATACTGACTGAGATGGAAGCTAAGGCCAGATCTCCATGTTCAAACAAACTGGAATATGTTACATGGGCAAATGAAGTAATTCTAAAAAAACAGATCTTAAACATAACACTTCACTTCCTTTTTTATGCTTACTTACAAATGCATGTCACAGAAAGTGAGGATTTCTGTGGGATGACAAAGCTAGCCTACATCATGCATCAAAAACTATTGCTGCACTTCCATTTCGGGATTTAAGGAAAAATGGTTTTTTATACAGTTATTGCAAATTTACTATTAGTACTTAACCACTAATGTGTCAGCCACTGTCTTTTTCTATACGTATTTCGACATTCATTAGTGCAGCCCCAAATGGGAATTTTTTCTTGTCTGAGAGTACAGTGATTAAGACTGGTTAACATACGTCGAATATGCTTGGTTAACATACTTCGAATATGTTTTGTTATTTTCATCTGAAAATGTGGATACCCAATGCTGACAACAAATTACTTCTATTCTAGGTTTCAAGAGCAGATATGTACCTTTGTGCTTTTTGTTTTTGTTTCAAATGTATCCAACGCTCATTTCAGTAAAAAAATGTTCTTTATATCCTTCAATAATGGGGGAGCAAAGTGGAAAAGCAGGGTTTTTGGGTGGGAGAAAATACTACAAAGTTAAATACAAGGAAGTACAATTCAATAATAACCCATACACTTCTGCAAGTTGTAATTCTGATTAAGATAAGGTTTATTTAACATTTTCAAAGTGACACCACACACTGGTTAAGTAAAGACATGGTGACCGATTATACTAAAATGGGGTGATTTGGGAAGTTGCTCCACTACATTTGGACTAGGCATCCTAGGTTAGGTAAGGTTAGGTTGCAACCTTATTATAATTTTAATTCACAATACCTTACAGTAGGTAGGTGGGGGCTCTGCCCATGCCCAGGTAAGGATCCAGCCCCCTTTGTTAGGTTAGTTAAATAAATCCTCATATTTTATTAGTTTTGTTTTCCCTAATCCAAAAGCCTGTCTTCCCACTGTGGTCCCTATAACTGTAGAATATGCAGAGTGCAGGGGGGGTTTATATCTCAAAATGGATTGCGTACAAAATGATGGGCCATATTTTTCATATGGGTTCTCCAAATAAAAAATACCCTACATTAAAACAAAAGTTGTCCAACATCTTCTAAACCATTCCAAAAAGCAAATAAACACCATAAATTAAAACTAAAGCTACCCAACCCGTTCTAAACCATCGCAAAAAGTACTCCCCTAGTAAAGTGCCATCAATTCTGGAACTGCATGTTTTACCAAAATGATGTGAAATGTGATCAAGCAGAACCTCTCTCCTGTCTCTACAGCACTTCTTAAGACTACTGTACTGTGGCAACCTGAATGTTTGGTTACCCATTAACAGGAAATTTAAACCTGACCAATCATACGCCCAGTCACCCTCAGTCACACTTGAGGCCTTTTGTTTTTTAAATCCAACCAATTGCAGCAAATTTGAACTATGCGACTCACATGTTGGGACATCACTTGCTCTGATCCAGATTCAGCCATTCTCGACTGTTCCAGACTCAAAATGGAAGCATATAACAAAGATTTTTAAAATTTTTCTGTGTTTCAATAAATTCTGCCCAGGATATATCATCGTCCCAGGTAGGGCACTGGCTTAGCATTTCCATGATATACCGCAGCCGAAAGTTAAAAATTTGACGATTTTGTCTTCAGCAATTTGAGTCAGGTAAGCATTACATTTGTTATTCTTTAATAAGTCAGTATGGTGATATATGAGGTATCTGGTTTATTACCATCAATTAGTAGCCTAGTGAGGTACTTCTTTAAAAAGTTTTGAGTTGGGGAGTTTCAGCCCCTGACCAAACCACGCCACATCTTTGGTGAGCTTAGTTTAAAATGTATTCAATCTAAATCTTGGCAGCCTATCATTAAGGGAAAGCTTAGGCCAGTTCAAATCTTTATTTCCAGCATTGCCTTACAGGGTCCAGGGAGGCAAAGTTGGAACTCAACACTCTAAGTAAGGTTAGGCAAGGAGAAAGTTTGCCTTGGTGGTAACCCAGTTGAAATGAAATGTATGTTTGATATGATTTTAACTGGTCTCTGAGATATAGCCAATGCCAAGTCACATGTTTAAAATGGAAACTTGGATCCAATGAACTTCTTATACCCTATTATAAAGTTGCCTAAGCAGACCAATGGACAAGGTCCTTCAAACTAATGTTTCTGTAATTTCAATTGCACAATTTATTATTATTATTTCATTAGATGAAACCTACTCACAAGGAACAAGCACACAGGGGGCACCGACTCGAAATTCCAGCTTCCAAAGAATGTTGGTTTAAATCTCCCACCACGGGGCCCACACTGCAGCATTAACTGATCATGATTCGTACGGAACCAGTGATTTTTCATCACCCTTAGGGAGACATGAACCTGTGACATCCAAGTAGCATGCCATGACATTAACCACTATACCAGTGGACCCACATTTTTCGTTAACCTTTTAGTTAAACCCATTAACCTATATTCATACCATCATCAAGATTATAGGACACTGGGACATGGCCCAAAGTCCCTCAAACTTACTACTACTGATGACATTTCGGAGCGAATGGAGACAGGAGGTCATGGTCTGGCGTAGGTTATCCGTTAAATGTAGTCTAAATTTCAGAGGGAATACGACCTAACCAGACCTAACTATGTATACTAACACCTCCTAAGTAATTTGCGACTCATTTCATCTGTATAGGTACTAGGCCTACCCAAAATTTGAACTGTTCGACGAAAAAAAAAAAATACATAGGGTAAATGACTGAGCCGCAAACATTCAATTGCTTAAAATTCACCTTTTCACTCTATTCGTAATGGTGAAGCTACAAAAAAAATAGAACCTTTAAGCAAATCTTTCATAAGATTGAAGTTTCATTAACAAATAATGACTCGGTTGTCGCGATTGGACACTTCCTTCTCAGAGCTCATTTAACTATGTACCAAACACCAATGGCATATGTACATGTAACGTCTGACATGGAATTCCCAGGGGTCATGTGGTTGAAATGAAATGCGTTCTACCCTGACATCACAAACTAAACTCCACAGCACTTATTGGATTGCAATTATACATATTTTGTTCTTAATTCACTCAAAATACCACTTAAAATATGTCAGAATGGTTGTTTACAGCACTTCACTCCATCAAAGTAGCAAAACCGTAGAGGGAACAACTTTCCAGCCTAATTGTACATCTGACTGCAACAAACATCTGAGAGTGGACGGTGCAAAATGTTAAGTAATCAAGATATTATGCGAGTATTATGATTACAACAATTACATGAATAACTGGTAAACTTCTCAGACACATACTGTGCACATATGAGTGTAATATACCACTTTCTGCAAGAATATCGAGTACGACAATTTATCTTGAATTGGTAGGGCAGTCAAGATGTTATGATGTCATAATACAGGAGTGAAATGAAAGTCCTAAATCCAAAATGATTATCATTATATTCTACAAAACTTACACTATACGTACATGTAATATATACTACACCGTATATAATATATGTTAAAAACTATATGAAAACGCGAAAAATACATTGTAATGTTCACAGCAAAAACACTGAATTTTGTATGTATCAGGAATCTGGTTACTTTTTCAACAAAAAATATTGTCAAATTAATTATCATGAATACATAATACATAGACGAAATTCGCAACCTTATTCTGGAGTTTAACCAATTATTTAAACATATTATCTAGCACACTGGCAACGCAAAAATTCACAAGGTTTCCCTCGCACGTCCCAATGGCCACCAGAATTAATCATTGTTGAAAGGAAATTGTACTAGCGTCTATGGAAACAACATCTGATCAGATTTAACACAGGAAATGGGCAGTTCGTCTACACAAGTAACTCGGCAAACATCGAGATGGCATCACTCCCTAATTTTAAGGAGTTTGGAGGAAAAAATTTCAAAAGCATCATGGCCAACAAGTTAGCACTGGGCACAGCTAGACCTTCATTAACTTGCTTAACCTGAAATATGCTATTATTTTGTAATTTAGGAGAAAACACTTATTTTGATAGGAGTGGTCTTGGCCTGCTGGAATGACTGTGTTGGGGCCCGATAATTAACCCTAATAGAGCTATTCCACAAAATAAAAATTCTTAATAAAATGATCCCCAATGGTTATTCCCTAATTCTGCAATCACTCCTCTAATACTACTAGGCCTAGTGTCCCCCCCCCCCCCCCCCAAAAAAAAAAAAGTAAAAAACTTTCAAATTGACAGAACGGCGACATAGCGGCCACCTCTCTCGGAACGTGGCCACTTCCCGAAAAAGAGCTTTAACTAAGGTAAAAATCGCAGGGTACATAGTGGACCATGTACGATCAGCGTGAACAATCCCAAAAAAAGTACATTATAACGCGTCCTGACATCGGAGATGGGCATCAGTCGCGACTTCTTGTTGGTGAGAAACGGAGCTAAAGACCTCTACTCTCCTTCCGAAGTAAGTATTTTCTCCAAAGTTAGAAATTAAGGCCAAATTTAAAGCATTAAACAGAGGGTAGTGAAAAGGGTGTCCAACGCAGTGCAAATCTCACCAAAACGCGTTCAACATTTTTACTTACAACTCAAAATATTTAGAAGATTCAATCGGAAAACGGTCCCTCACCGGCTTGTTTGTTAGTAAACAACTGTTTTGGTAGAAGACGACGACGAAGCGTGCACTTCGATAATTTTTTAAATAAATAGTAAAACATCAATATTTTACATATTTATGATGATTAATTTGAAAATATTCGTTATTGAAAAAGTAACTCTATTCTGACTCAAATTTAAGTAATTATTTCTTGGAATTAGAATGTTCTTCTAAGTCCTGTATTATGACGTCACGACATCTTGACTTTCGTACCTATTGTAAATAATTGCTTTACTCAACTTTCTTGCAGAACAATTTACCAGTTATTCATGCAGATTATCAGCTCTTCATGTAATTGCTATAATCGTAATGCGCATATATATCTTTATTATTTACTTTTTGGATATATGAAGATGTTTTACTGCCGGATTATCGCCGTAGTGTGACGCAATCGTTTTCGGTCCCTGGGCCTCTGTTTTCGCACCATAAGAAATTATGGGGCCGTATTTGCAATGACTAGAAAGTTGTTTTAAGAGGAAAGTTAGCATTGAGGGGCATATGTTTTGATTGAGAAAAATACAAATTTATTCAATATCTAGCTTGTAAAAAATACTTTATTGCAAAAAACTTGATTGACAACTAAGCAGCATACCTACTATGGGTTTCAGAGACAGTGCAAGCACGTTTTTGGGCAATACCTATTTCTGTAACGAACACTCTTATCAGAACGAGATTTTGCTATAGTGCATTACACCCAGTGCCGTAATTTATAAGGGTATCGTGAATCACTAATCATAAAGAATAACGACACTTGTCCTTGTACCAAGAGACAAAAACTCCATTATGCAGAAATGGATACGAACACGCGTAAAAAGCTCCACCTACCCTCTCCCCCCACCTCTCCACCGCCACCCCTTTCCTTCTTCGTTCCTTCGCCTTCTTTTCTCTCTCTCTCTCTCTCTGTTGCCAATTGGTATGTGTTGACCCTCCAAACTGGGTATAAGACTACACACAAAACGTTGAAATTGGTGAAATTAGGCTATGTATTAGAAATATATATACATAAATATTAACGCAATTTTGTCATTATTGCATTACTATGACAACTAGAATTCATGGAAACAGTTTATAATAATGAATCGGCGTATGTGTGAAGCCTCCACTAATGTGGTTTTTTTTTTTTCCTTTTTTTTTTTTTTTTTTTTTTTTTTTTTTTTTTTTTTTTTTTCTGGCCCAACGATGATTGTGCCATTCTTAGCATGCAAACATTAAAGGTTACATTTATTTCTGGCATATGGTTATTAAAGAAATCAAAATATAATATAGACTGAAATCAATGAAAAGTGCTAGAAAAAAAAAAAACAAAAAAGCAAAAAAAAAAAAATATGCATATAATCCACTTATCCGTAGTCGTTCCTCTATGGTTTTCGGCAGCCAGATGTACGAAAAAGTTAGAAATATTTGATTATATCTACTTTAGAAATATCTGTAATTTTTGGGGGTAATTTGGTTGCAAAAAAGGGATAATATACATGAAATAAATTAAAATTTTTAAATAAAGTAAATGAATGTAACTAGTAAGAGTAAAGTAAACAATTTAGGGAATAAAACTTTGCAGTTTTGTCGTCTGCTGTTCGTAACTGGAACAGCAACTTGTTTAAAGTGCAATGTGGAGTGAATTGAGACCAAAATGTGTATAATAACAATCAAATAAGCACTGTGGAGTTTCAGTTGTGATGGCAGTAAGGATAAAAACCACCGATTACAAGGTAAGAATGAATTCAGTTCAAACCATGACCCTGGGAATAAAAAGTTTCGTACTTTCAGTAATATAGGCAACAAAATGTAGTTTTATTGTGCTGATTACAACTCAATCTTGAGTAAGATCAATAAACATTACATACATAGGGTAGAACACCACGGCAGGCCAACCCTCATCACGGTGGACGGGTCTTATTCACTCGATATTTAATTGGTGAAACAAGAATACAATTGCAACTCTAAGCATACCATTTAAAAGACTGAAGTTTCGTCAACATAATGTGATATATGAAAGCCCCATACGAACTAAAATAAGCATGTGAGCTCTTCGTAAAATATGTTTTCATAGCAGTTTTGAAATCCAATATGGCGGCTACGTTTTGCATGGACGGTTCTCATCAGTGACGGCCACCATCTTTCCCCAGCCTTCCCAGCACTCATTTGAACAATGTTAGCGTATATATTGTAACGTTTATTGATCTTACTCAAAGATTGCAGTTGTAATCAGCACAATAAAAAAAACACATTTTGTTGCCTATATTAGTGAAAGTATGAAACTTGTTATTCCCGGGGTTATGGTTGGAAACTGAATTCATTCTTACCTTGTAATCGGTGGTTTTATCCTTACTGCCATCACAACTGAAACTCCACAGTGCTTATTTGATTGTAATTATACACATTTTGGTCTTAATTCACTCCACAGTGCACTTGAACCACGCTGTGGTTCCTGGTTCCTAAGCACTCACTCCGCAAACACAGTTACGAGCAGCAGACGACACACTGTTATGAGATGCAAAGCTTTATTCCTAATTGTTTACATTACTCAATATTTAGTTTAACTTTACTTCAAAATGTTTATTTAATTCATGTCTATTATCCCTTTTTTGCAACCAAATTAACCCCCCAAAATTACAAATGTTTCGGATGTATACTACGAGCAGACGACTGAGGAAAAATGACTCATCGTTGCCAATCTAGTGGAGCGTCATACATACGCCGATGCATTTACAAATTGTTTCGATGAATTCTAGTTGTCATAGTAATGCAGTAATGATAAAATTGCTGTAATATGTACGTATATATAATACAAATAGATACGCTAATTTCACTTATTTCCCCGGTTTTGTGTAAGTCTTATACCTAGTTTGGAGGGTAAACACATACCAATTGACAACACTGATAAACAATTGAAGCGCGCAAAACGCCGCAAAGAATGCCGTAGTCCCCTTGAATAAGTGCTGGTAAGAGGTTGGTTTACGATTGTTGTGATGAAAGTGCCCCAGCGTCTATGGGTACAAGTGGTGTGCAGATTTAGCACAGGAAATGGGAAGTTTGTTGACACAAGCGACTCCGTAAACATCAGAAGGCGTCAATCTTCGAAACATTTTTTAGTTGTAAGTAAAAATTTCTAAAGCGTTTTGGTGAGATTTCCACTGCCGTAGCCACCCTTTTCACTACCCTCTGTTTAAATCTTAAAATTTGGCCTTAATTTCTAACTTTGGAGAAAATACTTACTTCGAAAGGAGAGTAGAGGTCTTTAGCTCCGTTTCTCACCAACAACAAGTCGCGACTGATGCCCATCTCCGTTATAATGTACTTTTTCGGAGGGTGGCAAGCGTTGAATGTAGGTGGCCTGTTTGGCCTGCTGTGATGTTTTACCCTACGCTAACATTGTTCAAATAATTGCTGGGAAGGCTGGGAAAGATGATTGTCGTCACTGATCAGAACCTGTACATCCCACGGTAGCCGCCATATTGGATTTCAAAACTGCCTTGAAAATATATTTTACGAAGAGCGTCACATGCTTATTTTAGTTCGTATGGGCTTTCGGGCTTTCATATATCACATTATGTTGATGAAACTTCAATCTTTTGAATGGTATGCTTGAAGTTGTAATTGTATTCTTGTTTCTCCATTTAAATATAGAGTGAATAAGACCTGTCCACCGTGATAAGGGTTGGTAGTCGCTGGTGTTTCCCCCTAAGTTGTTATTTTGTAATTTAGGAAAAAATACTTATTTTGAGAGGAACATAGAGGTCTGGGTGTGCTGCCAGGATGGATCGTGGGCCACAACTCTTGATTGATGTTCATGGCAGCGAATTAAAGTACTTTTTCGGGAAGATGGTCGCATTCTGGGATTGGTGACCACTAGGGGAAACATCAGTACAGGCCAACCCTCATCACGGTAGACGGTGTCTTATTCACTCGATATTTAATTGGTGAAACATGAATACAATTGCAACTCTAAGCATACCATTTAAAAGACTGAAGTTTCGTCAACATATTGTGATATATGAAAGCCCCATACGAACTAAAATAAGCATGTGAGCTCTTCGTAAAATATGTTTTCAAGGCAGTTTTGAAATCCAATATGGCGGCTACGTTTTTCATGGACGGTTTCTCATCAGTGACGGCCACCATCTTTCCCCAGCCTTCCCAGCACTCATTTGAACAATGTTAGCGTATGTATGTAACGTTTATTGATCTTACTCAAGATTGCAGTTGTAATCAGCACAATAAAACAACATTTTGTTGCCTATATTAGTGAAAGTATGAAACTTGTTATTCCCGGGGTTATGGTTTGGAACTGAATTCATTCTTACCTTGTAATCGGCGGTTTTTTATCCTTACTGCCATCACACTGAAACTCCACAGTGCTTATTTGATTGTTTATTATACACATTTTGTCTCAGTTCACTCCACATTGCACTTTAAACCCGTTGCTGTTCCTGGTTTCTAAGCGCGCGCGCCATAAACACAATTACAAATAGCAGACGACGACAGACGACGACAGACGACGAAACTGCAAAGTTTTATTCCCTAAACTGTTTACTTTACTCGTTATTTAGTTTTAAATTTACATTGTTATTTAAAAATTTTGATTTAATTCATGTATATTATCCCTTTTTTGCAACCAAAATACCCCGAAAAATTACAGATATTTCTAACGTAGATAAAATCAAATGTTTCTAACGTTTTCGTACATCTGGGCTGCCGAAAAACCATAGAGGAACGAATACGGAAAAGTGCATAGAGGAACGACTACGTTTTTTTTTTTTTTTGCTTTTTTTGTTTTGCTAGCACTTTTCATTGATTTCAGTCTTTATTAGTATTTTGAATTTCTTAAATAATCGTATGCCAGAAATAAATGTAACCTTTAATGTTTGCATGCTTTAATGTTTGCATGCTAAGAATGGCAAAATCATCGTTGCCACATTAGTGGAGCTTCACACATACGCCGTTCCATTATCCTGTTAGCGTCCGCCCCTGATGAGTCGCTGCTAACGTACCGTCACGCTTTTTTTTTTGTTTTTTGTAATCAGCGATCATAGCACTGATGATAGTTTTTCAAAGTTAATATTGATTTTTATGCTTGTTATTCATACTGTAATTAACTGTAGGAAATTTCTCTCTCTCTCTCTCTCTCTCTCTCTCTCTCTCTCTCTCTCTCTCTCTCTCTCTCTCTCTCTCTCTCTCGGAGTCCAGTCACTCGGCAAAGAAAAGTCATCTTCACTCCCGCAATTGGAAGAAAAGTTTGTATCATCACTGGAGGATTCAGAAACTAGAGCTCTCATCATCAATAGGTTATCAATATCACACTCCTCATCTAGTATTTGATTGATCTCACCTAAAGAAATATGCCTCCTCTTTGGGACATTCATTGTGAAAGACGCGAAATCCAATTTGTCTCGATAAACGCCCGAAGCGTATTGAAAGAAAACCAACAGGGAAGGCAGTTTTCAGTTTTAGCATAAGCGCACCACCAGGAAAGAGTTGCCAGGCTGGAAATAAGTTTCCCATGTGCTGAGAGTGTTACCAAATGATGTTCCTACACTTTCTATACGAGTAAACGTATTATTACGGGGCTGACGGCTGACAAGCACAGTTAAAGTCTTGAACGTAATATCCCGTTGAAGGCGCTACCGAGTAGATCGCGGTAAACGTATTATTACGTGGTGACGCTTAACAGGTTATAAACTGTTTCCATGAATTCTAGTTGTCATAGTAATGCAATAATGATAAATTGCTTTAATATTTATGTATATATACTTCCAATATAGCCTAATTTCACCAATTTCAAGTTTTGTGTGTAGTCTTATACCCAGTTTGGAGGGTCAACACATACCGAATGGCAACAGAGAGAGAGAGAGAGAGAGAGAGAGAGAGAGAGAGAGAGAGAGAGAGAGGACGGCGGAGCGAGGAACGAAGAAGAAAAAGGATGGCGGTGGAGGGGGGGGGGGGGGTTGGGGAGAGGGTAGGTGGAGCTTTATACGCGTGTTCGTATCCATTTCTGCATAATGGAGTTTTTGTCTCTTGGTACAAGGACAAGTGTCGTTATTCTTACGATTAGTGATTCACGATACCCTTATAAATTACGGCACGGGTGGGGTGTAATGCACTATAGCAAAATCTCGTTCTGTTAAGAGTTGTTTCGTTACAGAAATAGGTATTGCCCAAAAACGTGCTTGCACTGTCTCTGAAACCCAATAGTAGACATGCTGCTTAGTTGTCAATCAAGTTTTTATAACCAAGTATTTTTTACAAGCTAGCTATTGAATAATTTGTATTTTTCTCAGTCAAAACATATGCCCCTCAATGCTAACTTTCCTCTTTTAACGACTTTCTGGTCATTGCAAATTCGGCCCATAATTTCTTATGGTGCGAAAAACAGACAAGAGGCCCATGGACCGAAAACGATTGCGTCACACTACGGCGATAATCCAGCAGTAAAACGATCTTCATATATCCAAAAAGTAAATAATAAAGATATATATGCGCATTACGATTATAAACAATTACATGTATAGCTGATAACAATCTGCATGAATAACTGGTAAACTGTTCTGCAATGACAGTTGAGTATAGCAATTATTTACAATAGGTACGAAAGTCAAGATGTCGTGACGTCATAATACAGAACTTGAAAGAACGTTCTAATTCAGAAAAATAATTACTTAAATTTGAGTCAGAGTCGAGTTACTTTTTCAATAACGAATATTTTCAAATTAATCATCATAAATATGTAAAATATTGATGTTTTACTACTTATTTAAAAATTAGCCAAGCACGCTTCTCGTCATCTTCTACCCCAACCACGCTGTTTACGCCTGGCTTTGTTGTTGATGAGAAATCGTGTTTCGATTGTTGTGATAAAAGTGCTCCAGCGTCTGTGGGTACAAGTGGTGTGCGGATTTATCACAGGAAATGGTTAGTTTATTGACACAAGCTACTCCGTAAACATCGAGATGGCGTCAATCTTCTAAATACCTGAGTTGTAAGTAAAAATGTTGAACGCGTTTTGGTGAGATTTTCCACTGCCGTAGCCACCCTTTTCACTACCCTCTGTAAATGTTTAAATCTTAAAATTTGGCCTTAATTTCTAAACTTTGGGGGAAAATACTTACTTCGAAAGGAGAGTAGAGGTCTTTAGCTCCGTTTCTCACCAACAACAAGTCGCGACTGATGCCCATCTCGGTTGTCAGGACGCGTTATAATGTACTTTTTCGGAGGGTGGCTTGCACTGATGGTAAGCTGGCCTGCGTGGCCTGCTTTGATGTTTTACCCTACGCTAACATTGTTCAAATAATTGCTGGGAAGGCTGGGAAAGATGATTGTCGTCACTGATCAGAACCTGTACATCCCACGGTAGCCGCCATATTGGATTTCAAAACTGCCTTGAAAATATATTTTACGAAGAGCGTCACATGCTTATTTTAGTTCGTATGGGCTTTCGGGCTTTCATATATCACATTATGTTGATGAAACTTCAATCTTTTGAATGGTATGCTTGAAGTTGTAATTGTATTCTTGTTTCTTCTCCATTTAAATATAAGAGTGAATAAGACCTGTCCACCGTGATAAGGATTGTAGTCGCTGGTGTTTCCCCTAAGTTGTTATTTGTAATTTAGGAAAAAAGAAAAAATACTTATTTTGAGAGGAACATAGAGGTCTGGGTGTGCTGCCAGGATGGATCGTGGGCCACAACTCTTGATTGATGTTCATGGCAGCGAATTAAAGTACTTTTTCGGGAAGATGGTCGCATTCTGGGATTGGTGACCACTATGTCGCTGCTTGGTCATTTACCCTAGGCTAGTTAAATCATATTTTCAATGTCGGAATGCAATTACGTTTTAAAGTAAAGAAAACGGCAAAATAAAATCCAATGTCAGTAATTCTTTCCCTAATGACGCTAGGCTGCCCGTCTACAGACGTCAGATAGGTAACCCAGGTAACCCAAATTGCCTTCTGATGTGAAATTCTAAAACTCCGAATAGCTTAAGTGCAATCTTCCTCAGGTGCATTATACAAGCAATAAAAATACCCAAATACCTATCACTCTACGCTTAGTTTAATCTAACATTGCCAATGGCAGGCTTGAACCACACAGGTAGCTAGGTAGTAACTCCTGAATGAATATCATATGTTTATGACCAAATTACTCACATCCCACTGATCCAATAGTCGTTCCATATCAGCATCAGTGTAGTCTCTTATGTCCTTCTTTGTCCAAGCCGGTTTTTCTTCATCGTTAGTTTTTTTACTCGACACACAAACGAAAAATAACAGGAAAAATCCCAAAATACACGTTATCCTGACCGCCATGTTGGTTTGTTTACATCCTGCGTTATTTTCACTGCGCAATTATACTTCTTATTTTGTTTGCTACGTCAATTTTGCCAATTTGTTTCTACAAAAACTTCTATTTTGCTTTGATCTTATTTATATTTCTTCATATTCATCATAATTTTGGTATAAATGATAATATTTATACAGTGTGACGTTTCCTGGAAAGTGAAAATAACTCGCCGGTTCTTAATTATACCTATATTAAAATCTTTGAAATTCACCCATTCTTCACTGATAACTGAATCGTATTTCATTTGGCTAAGATAATTCAGGGAAGACGGAAGATAAATTCAAGGAGAGAGAAAAGACAATAATCCAGACTCAATCAACATTACGCGGCACTTATATGACGTTGCTTTCCCTGATTGGCTTGTCTAAAATGAGTGACATTGTTTAATTTGTCGAAATTACCGACAAGTGTCTTTGCTCTCTGGCTCACATTCTCAAAAATTTACACAAAGGCCTCCTCGCTGCCTTTATGCACTATCAAAAACCGAAAATGGCCAGGTCCTAGACCATTTTTTATCAACTTGTTATTGCAGTATATGGTAGTGTGAGGACCAGAGAGTAAGACAGGTACAAGTCAGCAACACACGCGAGCAACTATGCACATCCCACAGTGTATCAGCCTATGTCAGTAATTATTATACTTGTAACATGCTCAAACAGGCTCACACAACAATCCCCTGAATTTGAACAGCCCATTAGAACTTTGCGGGAGGTCAGAGATTTTTTCCCCTCTCTCTCTCTCTCTCTCTCTCTCTCTCTCTCTCTCTCGTGTTAATGGTGTTTCTTATACCTTTTATATTTCTTACATGAAATATTGTTAGATTAAAGCGGAAAACACAAACACAATGAATGTACGTATATATATATATATATATATATATATATATATATACTATATATATATATATTAATATATATATATATATAATATATATCTATATATATATATATATATATATATATATATAGATATATATATATATATATATATATATATATATATATATATATATATAATATATGTATATATATATGTAGAATCTACTGGTCACTTTTTTACCAGATACATATGCAATTGTAATGCTCTTTTTTGGATAAACTTGTCACTACAAAGCCTGAAGATCCAAGTTCACAGAAATTTGAAGAAGAAATTGTGATGTCCGGTCCTGGGAAACGAACGTGTATATATATACATATATATATACATATATATATATATATATATATATATATATATTATATAAAGGGCTGTTGCCTTGTATAATAAGGCGCCCTATGAGGTAATGTTAGACTTGCGATAATCTTACGCTAAGTCGGTTGGTTATGCACTTCCATACTCATGTGGGTGTCTTAGGGTTTCATGATAACGAACGAAAGTAAGTATCTTCTTTTCTGAATGTGAGGTTTCTAGTAGAAAACACGAAGTATAAAAATACATATATTCTTCTGAGATTACATGATGAATATCAGACAGGGTTGTACAGGTCTGCCAATGACAATGGCTTGATCGCTTCTGCCAATGATGGTGGCTAATTCTGTTCTGTCTACCATCTCGGTTACAAGTCATAAAGGAAGCAGACAGTAGCTCGAACATATGAACATACATACAAAATGAGACACATTAGAAATCACGTAGGCCGTTTGAATTATAGCTCGCGGTAATTGTCTCAAGCAGGAAGCTTGGACTAATGTTTCAAAACAAATGAATGACCACAGGTGATGGCATGTCAACTTAGCCTACTTTATTGTATACGTCTTCTTTATCGTCTCTGGTCTGATCACATTCCTGCAAGCAATCTGGCTGACCTCTTTAGTTTTAGTTTTTTATATATAAGGAATAACATTCCATATTTTTATTATGTATCACTTACATAAATAAAGCTCGGTCAGCTACAAAAACCAACCACTGAATATTACTCAACTTGAACTTGCATTTGACTTATAGGAGTGTGATACAGACACTATGTGAAATATATATAGATATATAGAAAATACTTATAAGTAAAAAAAAAATTCATGGTGTACACAAATACAGATTCAAGTAATAAGATATAAGACATAATATGCATATGATGATATTCGTAAATAATAGTGATCACGTGATATATACTGATACAGTTTTTCACTTTATCTCTTTAAGATACATATGCTACAGAAAATACTAATGTACTCTGATAATTGCATAGAATAAAGATTAACATGATAAAAATCATATTTTAACTGATAAAAATTTCATATATGAATTGATAAAAATTATTAATGTTTATGCTGATTGATTCGTTGATTTTTATGCTAACTGTTATATATCTGCAGTTATTGGTAAGATAAAAGGTAACAGATTGATTATAGGCTACCTGATTTATTTATACATATGTATATGGATTCATATAATTATGATTAATATATGTGCACTTTAAATAGATTCCTAGTGCGTACACGCACAGATATATTTTGATTCTTTGGTTAACTTCTATATTCTTCAAATAAGATATATATTGATTCATATACTAATTCTTTACTGATACTTTATATATGAGATACATGACCAAGGTGATACCCACTGCACATTCTAGCGTTTCGAACAACTTTTCGTCCATTACACAGTTCCAGACAACCACCTATAGCCAAATGAAATGGCCAATTCCAAATGGTTAAAACAAGGGGAAAATTGCCTGGCAGGGTCCAACGTTCTATTCTGGCCTCATACTTGTTCTCTGCATCCTAAGCCACACGAATACGTTCACGATGAATAAAATCATCCCCAGCACGAGTCCTTCGCCAGCAACGTAGAGTTGAATATCCTTCTGGTCGTAATTGTCGGAAGTATGTCCCTTTTGTAGTCGATTTCCGACAGCCGCCGGAGCATTCCGCATTAAAACGAGATTAACGACGGGATACGGGTGTCGGTCGAAGAAGTCCAAGAAATAAGCTTGTTCACTTATGATGGTGCTTATTCCTTTCACATTGTAGGCGGTTGTTACTTGACTGCAGTCGTCTGCAGCGACGAACGATTTTTTGAAGTTGCGATGTGAAACTCTCGTACTGCAGGATACTGTAACCAGGTTCCATTAATCAGCCTGCAAGTGAAATTATACTTGTCACAAGGGCAAAGTAAATTCAGACAACATAAATACGGGAGGGAGAAAGCCATTTAGAACCAGACTTAACCCACATGAATTCGCTAATATTTTATGGAATTCAAAAGAGTCAGCTGTACAAACTTTTTTATCCATGGCATTAACAATGAGTGAACCTATCCAGGTCTATGATGACTGTAAAAATATCCATAATTATAAAAAATAAACAGATATCAATACGAACCCCAAAGAAAATTCGATATTACTGGTAGTAAGTTACTAGACAAAGAAGTGTGAAACGGAGCTGTTTGTAAGATTGCCAGGCAACATAAGAGTCAAAGAGAATATTAATCATGATTCTGTATTTCTCTATGCTTACTGAAATTAAGTTGTGATAAAATCCGATCCTATGTGCCCCTAACGAAAGTTTCATATTCAAATTTCTCGGCGCATCCTCTGAGGTTAATTATTAAAACTTTATTAATAGGCAGGAGATGCAACGAAAGAACCCACTATGTAACTAATTTCTATATAAACTTTGGGTTTTTCGAGAAAATGTGACATTTTCCCATGAATGTGATTTACTTGAATTGTAATAGACTAATGTTGCAAGTAAATATTTCATATACATGACCTGATACTTCTAAATGTCCGTTTACCAATATCATAAGCTGATTTATTGACTCTAATTGTCTATGAGGTTCAGAAAAAATTAATTCATTTTGATGTTATAGAAATTCTATTTGCTTATTTTGTTCATTAATTTTAAAACGATTGCAAGTCCTTAACTAAAGTTGCATTGCACACACGGATAAGAATAGGTTATGGCTATGTATGTCATCATGACCTATGAACCACATATGTGAAGTTCATGAGCTAAGCATTCCTCTCTCCAGCCAACCTGCTTTGCAAGCGGTTTATTGAGGTTAAAAGGAACAATGCTGAATCGGCAAACGCGCCATGCACCTTCAGGACTGATGACCTCATCACCTGGTAGGAGATTGCTCCCAGCCAGCTAAGAGTTACGTTACTTGCTGTAATAAATACGACTTTAGTATAAATTGTGTATTTTTTGTTTTTAATACTCCACCCACACGAGAAGAATGTCTGAAAAAAACCAGTACCAAAATTGAACAATATATTAGTTTCATGTTGGAAATCTGCATGATTGTAAGTAAATGTAATTATGTTGAATTAGATATTCCTTATTCAAACTAATGAAAAAAGGTTTCCATACAAATTCTATATATATTATTTGCCCTGTAAGATCCATATAGGATTATTCCATAGATATACAGTTTCACTTCTAGATTTCCTGACTTTAAAATCTATTTTATTTTATTTTATTTTATTTATTTATTTATTTTTTTTCTTTTTTTCATTGACTACAAATATAAATCACCGGGACAGACAATATGTCAGTAGGTTTTGATATGTGTTTGAACTTTTAGCTTATTTGTCATTACTAAAGCGTTAAGTTAGAGTTCAAATCTTTACGCATATTTATTTGGATATTTAATTAACCTATGGTTACGTTTTGCTTATTGATTTTATCGTGATTCCTTTTTTATCATAATTTGTAACCCTTCCGACTTCTTACGGAGTGTATTATATTGGCTCCACTTGTATCCATATTTATTTTATTTTATTTTTATATTTGATAAATTAATGGTTGGCTTGAATATGTGGAAAAGTGTCCTAGCGGCGTACCGTATAAGGCTACTTGCGGTATCATTTCTATAGATACAAGATATGAATGATAAAGGTATTTAAAACCGTGAGAACCTCTATAACCCAGTTCGGATCCAATATCACGAGTGTAACTCGTAAGACATGACACTTTTTTATTTATCCGTTCTACCAAACCTATTGACTCTGGGTGATAAAATATAGTATTGGTTTTCTTAATGGAAAGGAATTCACACAACGAGTTAAGGAGATTATTATTGATTTACACCACCCGAGTCACAGATTATCGTGTGTTGAATTCCATGTTTACTGATTTAGTACTCATAAATATTCCTAGCGCACTCAATTGAAGTGTTTGTTTTTTAGTGCTATTAATTCTATATAACGAGTCAAGGCGACTATTAACACTAAGAGGTGTTTATTTCCTCTGTGAGACTCGTAACTCTGTTAATGATTCTACGTGTATTCTTTCAAGGATTGATTTGGCACGTGATAGGCCCTTAAACTGACAGGTGTCTTAGTGTGTCCCTTGTTTTCATGACACGTGTTACAATCAGTTATGTGCTTTTTATATCTGTAAGCATTGTAGGCCAGTAAAATAGTGATTTGGCTTTCTGTGACATAATAGAGAACCCTGGATGACGGAATGCAACCAGTTTAGGACGATTGGTATGAAAGAGATTTTTACTACTACCTGGTCGTTAGTCACCTGCTGTGTCCTTCGAGTTTTCCTCGTCACAGACCTACATATGATATTACATTTGATTACATAATTCTGATACTCATACTTTAAATATATTTTTGCTTTAGGGTTTCCGTTCGAAGTGTTTATTGTTTTGCTTAGCTGCTGACCCTGTTTCCGTTCGAAGTGTTTATTGTTTTGCTTAGCTGCTGACCCTGTTACCGTTCGAAATGTTTATTGTTTTGCTTATTGCTGTTGACTCTTGCTTCGTTCAGTTTGTAACAGTTCGGCACTCCAACCCAGATATTCAATGCTCGCGATCTCTTGGGTTAATGAATTTTCTTGTTTAGATACGGTTTTAACAATAGGCATGGATGTTTCTATATTTTTTAGTCCAATTAATGGTTCTTTGCAGTATGGTGCGGGTTTGCGGGATAATGCGTCAGCTATGATATTTGCTTTCCCAGGTAGATATCTTAACTTGGCTCCAAAGACCTGAATGATCATTTGCCAACAAGTTCCTTTGGGACTGTGATTAAAGCCTTTGAAAAAACTCGGTATGGGACTTTATGGTCAGTAAGGATTTTATCAGGATAGCCGTAGATTATGAACTTAAAATGTACTAGTGAGTTAACGATACCTAGCCCTTCCTTGCCTATTACTGCATATTTACTTTCAGAGGGCTTTAGTTTACGTGAATAAAAAGCTATAGGGAAGAACTGTTTATCATATTGCTGAAGTAGTACCCCTCTTACCCCTTGCTCTGAGGCGTCTGTTGCAATAAAAAAAAAAATTCCTTATTTAAATCAGGGATTTTTAAGTTAGGTGAGCTGCATTATTCTGCTTTTAAGATATCAAACACCTGTTGATGTTTTTCAGACCATAATAAATCTACGTTTTTCTTCGTAAGATCTGTTAAAGGAGCTGTCATGATTGAAGAGTTACATATTTACATACGATTGTAATACCCACTACAGCGCAAAAGTGCTGTATCCCCTTTTTATGTTAATAGGTACCGGAAGTTATGAATAGCCGACACCTTACCATGGACTACTTTAAGACCTTGACTAGACACATAAAACCTAGATAAACATGTTCGGTTTTTAAAAACTCACATTTAGATATTTTACTCTGAGATTATTTTTCTGAGTCTCTATAGCACTAGCTCTAGTTTATGTGAATGTACTTCTAAGGTATTAGAAAAGATTACAAGATCAACCATATAGGCATGTAGGGTATCCCCTAAAAGTCTCCAAACACTATATTGTAATTGGGGTGCAACGTAATCCAGAGGCATACATAAAAATTGATAATGTCCCTTGAGTGTGCTGAAAACGGTGTATGAGGTACAATCACTTAGGTAATTGGTATCTGGTAAAAGCCTTTAAGTAAGTCCAAGCTGGTGAAAAATCTATTCTAACCTAACAGAGATAAGATGTCGTCGGTACATGGCACTGGAAACTATCGGGAGTCGTTTCCTTGTTTAAGCGACAGAAATCTAAGCAGATACGCCAAGTCCGATCTTTTATGGCATGACGTTTGAGGGAAAAATTATATGGGCTTATTTGATTTCCTAATGACTCCTATTACTAACATTTTTCAACTTCGTCATTTATCTCTATTTTGAGACCGTATTTTGTTTTCAATGACATCCGTTTTTCTCCCAGAGATCACTCGCTAGTGGAGAAACTTCCTGGTATTCAGATAAAAGATAAAAAAAAAATTTCTGCTGAATCACCTCTGCTTGAATGACTTTACGGATATTACTTTAGATAGAGTATAAGAAAGATTCATCTACGACTGATTGGGCGTGATTAAAAATTAGCAACAATAAAAAAAATGCGATATTTTTATGTATAGGTTTTGTGGATTACTAGATTAACTTGTTGCTGCGAGTCAACCGCGTCTAGGGCTTTGTTCGCGGAAATCGTTATATTTCAGAGTGCCGGGAAGGATTAAAATTTCAGATCCCCAGCAAAGTCTTTTTACACGCACTAAGACATTCGAGGGTGCATGCATCTCGAGATTTTGCATGCAAACTGCGACTGCGGTTGTGGGAGAATTCTGTTGGGTCGTTGAACAATATCACGATTTATGAGACAAATGATTTGTTCCCCTACATAAGTTATTATTTGATTAACTGTCTCTTTTTGTTCAAACGGATTTTAATATGTTTGAAGGTTTATAGAATTTTCCTTTGATAAACACGCCTTATTTTGCAGGAGGTAAGATAATATTTTGTATACCCCTAGATGGATATCTTACAATTACGCTAGATACAGATCAATGTTTTTTTATAATTATAGAGGTCTCTGTAACCGCTCGCTTATCTGGACTTCTCAATAGGGAAGTTCGAACAACAGACGGTGAGTCCGTAAATACAGGATATTACGTGTACTAAAGGAATAAAACAAGATATTCTAATTTTTTCGGCGCGTACAGTCGGGCTTAATCCACCCCTACTTATAATAATTTATTGTATTAAAATTACGAGAACCTGCTCTGACTACTTGATACGGTCGTGTGATTCATAGGAAAATTCTTTTTTAAATTAAAAAGGTATTGGCATAAAAAAAAAGGTATGGCATAAATGATCCAACATCGTTTTTCCTCTCCGCTGAAGTCGCTTATGTGGAATGTGCTATGCTTTGAACACTCGGCAGATTTAACTGACCCTGACCGTTGACTAGATGACACAGTAACCAAGTTTGCTTAAGCACGATTTGTTTGATTCTGATATTTAGGGCTACTGTTTACCATCGGCAACATATTGTGTGTTTTTAGCATTCTGTTGTTGGTTACGTATAAAGCAACGAACATATGAATGACGAACTATTAGGAATTGAGCGATTACTATTAAGACAAGTTATCTCTACTGCATTCAATATTAACTGTTTGTACTTGCTGTTGTTTACTTCATTCTTTGCTAAAATTTGAAAAAGTGAGGGATCCTGGTCAGCGCATTTAGCCTAATGAAAGTTTTTTTATAGACATGTTATTCCTTGCAATCCAGCCGTATTTTTAAAGTTAAGTTGAGTCATTGAGGTTCGATATTTTACGCATATAACTAAAAAAAACTCAAGGCTAAAACTGCGATCGGGACCTTGCACAGGAGTCTTTATTGTCCTGACACGAAATAGTGTTACCTCTAATTTATCTAGATTTGTACGGGTGTTCCACTTGTTTTTGTGTGTTTTCTAATCACTACGGTGCCTAACGACCCTATCCATGCATCTGTATAAATACAGACGTCCACTACGTAAACGCATATTTACTGTTTAATATGATTTGTTACGTAAAGGATTAATAATCACCCAAAATGATAAAATTAACACAGTATATGATTATGATATTTCAGTAGAACTTCTGGAAACAGAAACTCAAAGATAGAAACTCGCAGTAGCAACATCCCAATGATGTAGATAATTTCTGTAAAAAAGTAAGTTTAAGAATGTCTCGTAACTTCAGCCACAGGAATAACGAAATTTGACCTGCAAAGGAAACGCTCAAAGTTACTCCAAATGAATAAAAAGATTGTACTTAGCTTGCTTTTTTGGGAAGTCACGGTGTTCCAATAACGACACACGGCCTCGGCCCTCCTGTTTAGCGGATGACCTGGTTTGGCTTGAGTTTCCCCTGTGTGCGTTGTTTGGATGATTCGAGTCCTTGACGATCCGATGCTGAAGACGCGTTTGGTTTGTTTCTTGAAGTGCCGGAAACGCTCACTAAACGATGATACTAAGTTGCTTGAAGAATATTTTGCTTTCGTCGTCGTTGACTTCTGATATGATACATTATTCATTATTCTTCGGAAGACGTTGAAGAGTTCTTGTTGTTTTCTGAAGTCACTCACTAAACGATGATACTAAGTTGCTTGAAGAATCTGTTGCTTTCGTCGTCGTTGACTTCTGATATGATACATTATTCGTTATTCTTCGGAAGACGTTGAAGAGTTTTTGTTGTTTTCTGAAGTCGCTCACTAAACGATGATACTAAGTTCCTTTAAGAATCTCTTGCTTTCATCGTCGTTGACTTCTGATATGATACATTATTCATTATTCTGGTTTTTCTTCGGAAGACGTTGTAGAGTTCTTCTAGTAGTCTGCCACCAATATTAGGGCTGTTGCCTTGTATAATAAGGCGCCCTATGAGGTAATGTTAGACTTGCGATAATCTTACGCTAAGTCGGTTGGTTATGCACTTCCATACTCATTGGAGTGTCTTGGGGTTTCATGATAACAAACGAAGTAAGTATCTTCTTTCTGATGTGAGGTTCTTGTAGAAAACACGAAGTATAAAAATACATATATTCTTCTGAGATTACATGATGAATATCAGACAGGGTTGTACAGGTCTGCCAATGACGATGGCTTGATCGCTTCTGCCAATGATGATGGCTAATTCTGTTCTGTCTACCATCTCGGTTACAAGTCATAAAGGAGGCAGACAGTAGCTCAAACATATGAACATACATACAAAATGAGACACATTAGAAATCACGTAGGCCGTTTGAATTATATGTCGCGTTAGTTGTCTCAAGCAGGTGACGGCATGTCAACTCAGCCTACTTTATTGTATACGTCATCTTTATCGTCTCTGGTCTGATCACATTCCTGCAAGCAATCTGGTTGACCTCTTTAGTTTTAGTCTTTTATATATATGGAATAACATTCCATATTTTTATTATGTAATCACTTACATATATATATATATATATATATATATATATATATATATATATTATATAAAAATATGTAGAATCTACTGGTCACTTTTTTACCAGATACATATGCAATTGTAATGCTCTTTTTTAGATACACTTTTCACTACAAAGCCTGAAGATCCAAGTTCAAAGAAATTTGAAGAAGAAATTGGGATGTCCGGTCCTGGAAAATGATGTGTATATATATAATATATATATATATATATCTATATATATATATTATATATATATATTATAGTTCAAGATTTATAGCTAGAAACAAGGAAAGGAATAATCTTTAACCCAAGTCTAAGGTATTTACACGAGTTGCCCCTTCGACTTTGGAGGAATCCATTCTCCCTTTGCCCTGCAGGCATATGGGGCGGACCTATCCAGGAGAGAGCTTTAAAAGGCCTTGGATCCAGGAGATGACTCTCAGAAGAACACCAGACCTCGGAGAGGCCAGTTCTCTTGCCCCTGACCAGACGCCGTCCCCCAACCCCTCCTGGACCTGCTTTCCATGCTTTGGGAAGCCCAAGTATATTTTTAAACTCCATAATGTCCAGACTTAGAGAAGACATCCTGCATCCTCATTAAAGGTACTGTATGGGAAATTCCATTTCAACAAGGGAATTGTTTTATCTTTGTCTGTATTTCATTTAATTTTCCAAGGCAACTTGTGCAGTGTTCATTCCCCTTCGCCATCAGGGCTCAATTCTGTAATTACTCCCCTGTGATACCAGTAACATTCCCCTAGTGAATTAAAGCCACGAAATAGTTTCTGCTGTGTAAATTTCCCAGTCATTTCACTTCCCCCTGAGTGGCTTTTTGATTGAGAGAAACAGTGAGTAGAGTTCGCCCCACGTGTGCCCTGCCTCATACCTATGCTTTCTAATTGCAGACAAACGCTGTACCTGGCTGTGGTAGAACTTGGAAGTCCTTCAAGCTTGCAATTTTGCTCCGTTGCGCAATTTTCCTAAACACGTGGCCGGGTTGCTTCCCCCCATGTGTCCTGGTAGACTGAGAGAAGTTCTCCTACCCTTGTGTTTCCTGGACCTATGTAAATTTATGTAAATACAGTACTTTTAAAACTAGAGTCCAGCTTTTATGTAAAAATTCCTCCCTCTTCAACCTTTTTTTTTCTTGTTCAAACCCCTTGTCCTCTAGTCAAAGCCTAAATCTTCAATGTAAGTGTATTTTCTGGGAGGAGACAGGGATATATATATATTATATATATATATATATCATATATATATATATATATATATATATATATATATATATCTATATATATATATATATATATATATATCTGTATATGTATGTGTACATATATCATACATCACATGGATGTGAATATACTGCTAAATGGAAATTAATCTTCGCATAACAACGAAACTACTGTATAAAAAAAAGGTCGATTTGAAAATAATGAGATAAGAAGAATATTAGGATCCAGATGGCAGGATAAATTCAGAAATGATATATACCACAAGGGAAATTTTGGAAGTTCCGTTAAGTATATGAGATAATGATGAAAGGAGATATAGTGATTGGCTTTTGATCTTATCCTTCGCACAGCCCCGGGAGAATAATTAATAAGTGTCAGCTGGTTTCCTGTCAGCACCAGAAGCATTGGAAGACCTAGGCCTACTTCGGTAAAATTTATGAGTTTCGTCGGGTGGTATCCAAATGAATAGGAAAGACATTTATTTATTTGTTAAAGAATTTTACAGAGGCCCCTCATATCAAGCAACGCTGGCGGCAATGATATATATATATATATATATATAATATATATATATATATATATATATATATATATTATATATATATATATAATAAAAGGAGCCCATAAAAACGCCAAAATATAGAGAGAGAAATACTATATTTCAGAGACTGCTGTCTTTCTCTTCAGGCAGATGAATGAGAAAAGTTACAGAAAAGGTTGTATTTATACCAAGAGTTCCATCCACAATTAAGCCAATTTAGGTAACTCCCACTGATAATCCTTCTTTAATCCTCTTGAATGAACACTTTATCAAAGACATCTGAACCCATGCGCCCTTTGAGATGTTCATTACCTGTCTCTGTTTAATCAAGGCCGATTCTATCATCTGACTCTTGTGCCGACAGTTGCTGCTATAAATTATACGTGACAAATTCCATTTTATTCTATTGTTATATGGTCTTATCAAGAATGTTGATGTCTTGAAGGAAACCATAAAAATTGCTGCCAAGTTGCTCCTTTTATTCACTGTCTTGACATGAGCTCTTTTAGCCATTAACTTATGGCTATTAGCAGGTCTATACTAGCTACACAATGGAATTACATTGTTATTTGTAGGTAAATACAATAAAAAAAACTAAAGAAAAGATCAATTTCAATTTCACAAATCAGAAAGATCTGGTAGATTTTCCATGAAGCTTCGCAAGAGTGGGACGACAGGGAATATAAATAAACTTTTTTTGCAGAAAGAGAGACTACTTTATAAACAGTACATTTACAACAGCTACATTTGCCTTATCGCTACGTACTTCACCTCTTTCTTGAATATTCATGCGTTCCGTAAGTGACTTTGCTACGGGATATCACGCATTGCCTGGACGCTGGCTCATTGTCTTGCCTCTTTAACCGCTTCTTGTCAGTGACGACTGACGACCCGCGAAAAAACAGTTCGTGACGGGAAACGGTGAGGAGAGGACGCACTCGTATTGTCTCCTGAAGTTAACCAACATCGACTGCTTGACAGACCAGAAGGTTATAGTTAAAACGGCACTTTGGATGACCTCAGATAGTGCTGTAAATGACCCTCTTTGATGGCACGTAGTGATCTTCCAAATTATATTGTAAAATTGATTTCAAATCTTAACCTGATCTGTCATTCAAAGTGCCTTATGTTTTTTTTAAATGTTAGTCTGTTAGTCTTTATTGTCCCTCAATCAAAACTTTAAATCTTTTCGAAAATAAGACTAGATTTAATAGAAGGCAACACTTCCAGAAATTTTTTTTATAAAGTATTTTGAATTCACTATTCAACAAATTCTGAAATAACTTTCGAATCATCCTGAATTTGTTTTTAATAAACGGGAGTTTAAAGCAATTGATCACTTAAATATCTTTATGAAGATTAAAGACGTTACCGTAAGACTTTGAAAGGTCTTTTAAAATTGTTACATTTTGCCTTTGGGACTCACAGAAACCAAATAGTTAATTCTTAAGTATTCAACTTCATTCTCTATTCAAATTATTCCCCCCGGACTTATCTGAATTATGAGCTCAATTAAAACACGTCGCTGGTATTCTTTCAGGCATTCATCAAACAAAGTGGCTATAAAATGCTAACTTTTTGTGTGATTAAAGTAATTATTAGTAATTTGTCGAATAGTTTGTCTTAGTTATCAGTGTTGTTTCCTCATTCGTCTTTCATTTATCATGAATGCCTTTATAAAAAGTATTAAATATGCCCTTTGTAAAGTTCGTCTTCATATCAATTATTTTATTATTTTATTTGGTCTTTACGAGGGCAACGGCAAAATTAACTTCAAACAAGTATATATATAAAAAAAAAAATAGGTAAGAGCTGAAAAGGTCTAAGGATAATGACGCTGTCCTTTTCTGATATTGAACTGAACTGAAAATAGAATTTAGACCAAAGGCCAAGCACTGGGACCTAGAGGTCATTCAGCGCTGAAACGGAAACTGGCAGTAAAAGGTTTGAAAGGTGTAACAGGAGGAAAACCTCACAGTCGCGTTATGAATCATTTGTAAGGAGAAGGTGGAAAGTAACAACAAACGCCGATTTTTCCTGGGAATATTCTTGTGGTTCTAATCACGAACGTGGATCTAATTAAACAAGACGAACGGAAAAATTTGCACGGCGAATTAATGAATTAATGGCTGATAGTGGCATTAGAGTTCATCCCGAAATCAGCCCAAACTACCATTTCTAGTAGACATCTACCGTACGTCTCACAAAAGCTGAGTTTCCGGTGCAGTTTCAAACTCTAATAACTTTTACAGATGGGAAACTGAACGTTTTGATTTTCTGAGGTGACGAGTCCTTCAAAAATCTTAAGGCCTTAAAAGGATATCCTTGGCCCTTGAGGTGAGCCTCAACGATTATGCGTCATTTCGAGGATTATGTGTTAATCCTCATTTGATTTAATTAAAAAAAGCATTTATAAATACGTGCTGTGCTCAAATCAATATGTCGTCAACATACCAAAACCAATTTATATTGCGTAAAACGATTTGGCTTCGAAAAAATTCCATTTATAGATCGTTAAAAACTAGATAAAGTGGATTTCTCTTAACCGTACCAGAATTTCATGAGTAATGTTGCCCGCTGAATTTATATTTACATGCTATCAAACAGAGTTCATTCAATTCTGTTCTCTCTCTCTCTCCCCGTGTGTGAGTGTGTAATCGTAGTACGTACCGTGAAGCCAAGATACCATAAATCCTTCCGCAAAGGCATTTCTCTCCTTCCTTGATATGTACTTCATCATTCACCCTCAGGATTACAAAGGATGCAACAGACTCCTCCTGGCTGTACCAGTCCTTCACGCGGGATCCTGGGGAGTATCCTCCTCGTGACCCTCGCCGTGACAGCGTCCTTGGTCAGCCCTACGGTGGGAAGTTTCGTGTATGTACACCTGTACAAGACGTTAAGCCAAGTGGATGTTACTGAAGTGAAATTGGACGCCCCATCAATTTGTGAGTCTTATTTGTTTCTTTTCTTTAGTTTTCCTAAGGTTACTCCGCGCAGTGTTTACAATAGTATTTTTGGGATCTTTCCTAGATAGTGACCCCTTTTATTGTTTGTTTGGGTGGTGTTTTTACGTTGCATGGAACCAGTAGTTATTCAGAAACGGGACCAACGGCTTTACGTGACTTCCGAACCACGTCGAGAGTGAAATTCTATCACTAGAAATACACATCTCTCAACCCCCAATAGAATGCCCGAGAATTGAACTCGCGGCCACCGAGGTGGCAGGCCAAAGCCAAACCGACCACGCCACTGAGGCGCTCTTAACCTGGTATGTATCCACCTTCGTGGCGCGTTTAGTAGAAGCCCGTTGGGGATGACATAAAAGCATTAACGACTGTGAATACAATAAAGATTATGACCCCAAAGTAATATTCGTCTTAGATAACGAACCCCCGCCCCCCCGGCCCCCAAAAACCCTTGGGGATCACTTATCTACAAAAGATCGGTACTTTGTAGGTGATAAAGTTGTCACAGTGTAATGAATGGTCTACAATCATGCAACAGGTTTTAGGAATGTAATATCAAATAATGCATGCGCGATATTAATTAATGTACAAGCAATTTGTTTATTAAATAATGTACGAGCGATTCATTTATTTAAATAATGTACACTTGATTTATTTATTAAATAATGTACGAGCGATTTATTTATTGAATAATGTAAGAGTGATTTATTTATTAAACAATGTACGAGTGATTTATTTATTAAATATTGGATGAGAGATTTATTTATTAAATAATGTACGAGCGATTTATTTATTAAATAATGTACAAGCGATTTATTTATTAAATAACGTACAAGCGATTTATTTCTTGAATAATGTACTAGCGATTTATTTATTTAAATAATGTACGAGCGATTTATTTATTAAATAATGTACAAGCGATTTATTTATTAAACTAATGTACGAGCGATTTATTTATTAAACAATGTACGAGTGATTTATTTATTAAATAATGTACGAGCGATTTATTTATTAAATAATGTGCGAGCGATTTATTTATTAAATAATGTACGAGTGATTTATTTATTAAATAATGTACGAGCGATTTATTTATTAAATATTGTATGAGAGATTTATTTATTAAATAATGTACGAGTGATTTTTTTATTAAATAATGTACAAGCAATTTATTTATTAAATAATGTACAAGCAATTTATTTATTAAATAATGTACAAGCAATTTATTTATTTAAATAATGTACGAGCTATTTATTTATTAAACAATGTACTAGTGATTTATTTATTAAATAAAGTACGAGCAATTTATTTATTAAATAATGTACGAGCGATTTATTTATTAAATAATGTACGAGTGATTTATTTATTAAATAATGTAGGAGCGATTTATTTACTAAATATTGTATGAGAGATTTATTTATTAAATAAAGTACGAGTGATTTATTTATTAAATAATGTACAAGCAATTTATTTATTAAATAACGTACGAGCGATTTATTTATTAAATAATGTACGAGCGATTTATTTATTTAAATAATGTATGAGCGATTTATTTATTAAATAATGTACAAGCAATTTATTTATCAAACAATGTATGAGCGATTTATTTATTAAATAATGAACGAGCGATTTATTTATTAAACAATGTACGAGCGATTTATTTATTAAATAATGTACAAGCGATTTATTAAATAACGTAAGAGCGATTTATTTATTAAATAATGTACGAGCATTTTATTTATTTAATAATATAAGAGCGATTTATTTATTAAATAATGTACGAGCGATTTTGTTTATTCAATAATGTACGAGTAATTTATTAAATAATATACGAGCGATTTATTTATTAAATAATGTACGAAGAGCGATTTATTTATTAAGTAATGTATGATTTATTTATTTATTAAATAATGTATGAATGATTTATTTATTAAATAATGTACGAGCGATTTATTTATTAAATAATGTACGAGGAGCGATTTATTTATTAAATAATGTACGAATGATTTATTTATTCAGTAATGTACGAGCAATCATTTATTAAATAATGTGCGAGCGATTTATTTTTTAAATAATGGACAGTATGCAGCAAATCTCGTGTGACCCAATTTCAGTTATTTTCGTTCGAAAAGTGACAAACTGACAACTCTTACCTTCTTCACATTTCTAATGACGCTAAATTGCAAGGGTGAAACATTTTGCAACTTCGCTCAAAAAAAGATTCAGTTCACTAAGCATGGTTTTAGAGTATAATGCTATATTTTTTAAAACAAAATATCAGCTAGATCATTATAAAAACATCAACACCTTAATTTCTTATTATGGCAAATATGAAAAGATGCAACTACTTAATAAATTTGGCATTTTAGCCACCATAGTAATATATTAAACATAATGAACGTATCGGAGATGTAGTTGTGGGCGTGGTCTAACCAGACGTCAACTGTAGTCATCTGTTAAACATGGTTGGAGCTACCCTACAGCCCCCCAACTCGGAGAGCTATAGTTGAGCTGCATTTCGCCAGATTTAAAAAAGAAGAAGAAGAAAAAAAGACATAGCCAATCGTCTTAACATCAGCAAGACAACTGGATATAGTTGGCTAAAACGATACAATAAAGGAGAAGGATTGAAAAGCCATCCTAGATCTGGGAGACCCCGCTGCACAACCACGGAAGATGAACGGGAAGAAACCCATATCTAAATATCAGTTGACACTGCAAGACGTCCGTTTCGAGAAGCTGGTCTTCTATGTAGAAAACCTGCAGTCCAGCCTCTACTTAGTACTCATAAGGACCATTGTCTGGGTTTTGCGCTTGAATAGACATTTTGCAACGACCAACAAGGAAGACTGCACTGTGGCGTCCAGTAAAAACCATATCTTGAGATCTACTTAGGGTTTCGTTATTCCCAACTGGTGAAGGGTGCATTTGTCCTGCCAATTGTTTAAATAACTTAGTTTGCCTCCCATCGCCTTACTCGTAGACCAATTGCACTTCGCCCTTCTCGATTATATCATTCATATTAACCCTATAGGCCTATGAAGAAAATAATGACGGAAGTATACCACACCAAGACTGTGGAGGAATTTCACAAATCCTGCTTTATGGTCTGGTAGACACCCTTTATAAGTTACAAAGATTTGAGGCAACTTGTTGCTGTCTGAAATATAGCCAATAGCATACGCTTATAGACTCCAGAGCCATGTAATTATTATTATCATTATTATCATTTATTATAATAAGTTATTATCATTAATACGTTGCTGTTGTCATTGTGCAAAATCTGCACTCAACAGTTTTAACTGATAATATACGGCCTGGTTATATTCCTTCCCCATTCCTAAAGTAAAAGTAAAATAATAAAAATTAATTCTGTTTCTAATAGCAAAGATTACACTCCACCTCGCTTATTTATTTATTTATTTACTATTTATTTTTCTTCAAACTGAGAAAACCCGTCGGAAGACTAGACCTACATATATAGCCCAAGAAATGACTTTTAATAAATTATTCCAAGTATCGAAATAATGATCCAGAGTAACATTTGCTTTATACAGAAAACTACAAAAGCGTAAAGAGATAATAACTTTGAAATCACATCCCAAATGCGTCAATTTTATCATTAGACTATGCTCTGCTTAACTTTCATTTTTCACTCCATCGCGGCGTCCTCTTTCACTGCGTCCAGACTGACGATACCACGACTCACCGAAGTTATGGTGAGCAGAGGTTTTCATGCTACAGTAAAGTATTTAGTTTTCGTTCAAAAATATTATTGTAGCGAGAAATATTTCTGTTTTTCAGGTTCCAATATACTTCATTGATAAGATTCTGTATAACAAGTGACCAACTTTTCCTCATACATACACATGTTTATAAAGTAAAATATGAGATTTGATACTAAGTGGCAACTTGAGAACAACGCTTGTCCAGTACAAAAATAAAAAAGTCGCACGAGTTTTGCTGCATGATGTACGAGCGATTTGTTTATTCAATAATGTACGATCGAATCATTTATTAAATAATGTACGAGCGATCTATTTATCAAATAATGAGCGATTTATCTATTAAATAATATATGAGCGATTTATTTATTAAATAATGTACGAACGACTTATTTATTAAGTAATGTACGATTAAATCATGTATGAGTAAGCCGAATGCTAACTCGATGGAATCTTCTCCACTAACTTCTCCGAATTTATTTTTTCATCTGGAATACAACAGAATTTGAGACGTTTCTAATAATAGACCAACATTTAGAACATATATTGATCCGACGGACTACATCCAGTGAAGGAGAATGTCTTGAGTGAAAGCGTGAATGGACTTTACTATACCCAATGGGTCTGCTACATAAAAACATTGTATTTTTTTATTTTTTATACATTAAAGGTTACTGCAGGATGTACTGCATGGTGCTGCCCAACTGCACCGCGGTTACTGCCAATTCAACGCAGTCAGGTAGAGTGATTCGTTATGTTTCGTTCTTTTAAACTTTTAAATATATATATATTATATATATAATATATATATATATATATATATATATATATATATATATATATTAGACGGTCACATACATACATACATACATGCAAGTGTACAGAAAGTTCGCAAGCCTACTATATTATATATGTGACAAGTTTTACTGGAATTTAGGGACAGAATTTATCGCAAGTAATATATTATATATATATATATATATAGTGTGTGTGTGTGTGTGCGCGTGTGTTACACACAGGGAGAATTTGCGGGCCATTGACAAGTCGACTGCAAGTGAATCAATTTTGACAGTAGTGGAAGAAATAAAAAATGACCCTAAATAGGCAATAAAGTTACAGTATTGATGAGATCTAAGTAACTGCCGCAAGTGACTGAACCAAAATACAAAGCGAGTTCATAAACAGGGAGAACCTGATTTAGAGCCAGTGAACCTGAATAAGTTATTATATATTTTGAAGATCGGAGTATAGAGAGTTGAAGGACAGGTGGAAATGAAGTGTGATTAATAGAGAGTGGCCTGTTGGTAAAGGATGAAAAAAAAAAAAAAAAATCCAGTGGCTAACATATTTGCCGAAAACAAACATTCACACACTCTGTCACCCCCTTCAAACCTCTCTCTTACAACCAAACCCTCAGGCACCACATTCGGACCCCAGTCACTCTTCACGACATCGTTGCCCCTACCATGCATCCTAGACATTGCATCAGCAATCACATTTTTACTCCCTGGCACATATTCTAACCAAAAATCAAACTCACTCAAATCTTCAATTGTCCTCGCGATCCTAGCATTCACTCTCTCCTTCTTGATCATATACACTAATGGCCGATGGTACGTCCGGATGATAAATTTTACCCCATACAAAAACACTTTCAATGCTTTCACACAAAACCTTATTGCCGCAAGCTCCTTCTCAACCACCGAATACTTCCGCTCCACTTTATTAAAAGCTTTACTTACATACGAAATTAGTCTCAACTGTTCCTCCCCATTCACCTCTTGCATCTGTGCTAAACACCCTCCCATACTAACCTCGCTCGCATCAGTATACAGCTCAAACTCACTCGCATCCTCACTATAGTCTGCAAAAACCAAAATGACATCTCTAGCAGCCTCCTCTTTCAATCTCTCAAATACTCCCACCATTCGCTCATCCCACCTTAGCTTAGTACAATTTTTCTTCCCTGTCCATTCCATCAATGACTTCCATTTACCCGAACAATCGCTAACAAACTTCCTCCCAAACTCAATCAATCCCAAAAACCCCTTTAACTCGCCCACGGTCTGGGAACGCGGAAACTCCCTTACCTTTTTCACAAACTTTTCACTCTTCGTTACGCCACTAGCACTCACCTTATGACCAAGAAATTCCACTTCCCCAGCCAACCACAAACACTTCTCCAGCTTCACTTTCACTCCAACCTCTTCCAACCGCTCTAACACCTTCTCAAGCAACTCCATATTCTCCTCAACAGTTTCACTCGCAATCAAAATATCATCTATAAACACAGTCACCTTCCTTCTATCAAACCCAGCCAAAACCCCATTTATTGCCCTTTGAAAGGCAGCAGGCGCGTTAGCCAACCCAAAACCCAACCGTTTAAACAGGTAGTGGCAACTACCACTTGAAAAAGCAGTAACAGACCTGCTCCCCTCCTCAAGAGGCATCCGGTAATAGCCCCTTACCAGGTCTAATTTGGCAAACACTCTCATCCCATGCATCTTGTACACACAATCAAACACCACATTCATCGGAAATAGCTCCTTCACAGTCACTTCATTCACCCTCCTATAATTTACACACATCCGTAGACTTCCATCCGGCTTACGTACAGGGACTATGGGGCTATTCCAGGCACTCTCACTCCTCTCTATCACTCCCACTCTCTCAAGCTCCTCAATCTCTCGGGTAATAGGCAGGGAAAAGTGTCGAGGACACTTATGTATGGGGGTATCGTCTTCCAAAACTATCTTGAATTCAGGAAGCTTAGACCCCAAAAAATCCTTGTCGCGACTCAACACACCCCGCCAATCCCACAAAATCTGCATCAACCGCCTCCTCTCGTCATCTTTAACATTCTCATCGACCGTAACTCTTTCTCTCAACTCATCATACTCCTAATCATCACCTCCTGTCACGCTGCCTGTCATCACCTGTCGCACTTCAACATGTCTTTCGTCATCTGTACTCACCACTGTGAATAGCAACCCCACACAATCACCTTCACGTATACCCCGCACTTGCTTTTCCCTAACACTCGGCAATGAGGCTACAAAAACCTGCGGATTCTCCATATCCAAAATCCCATTGTGGAGGATTGAATTTTCTGTGTTGCCAAATTCTTCAGTTAGAGAGAGAGAGAGAGAGAGAGAGAGAAAGCGGTGGTTGGTGGAACGGTAGATTGTGATAGTAACAACTGTGAGTGTAATTGAGGTAGTTGTTTATTTTTGTTTGTTTTTGTAGTTTAGTACGATAGCGAGTGTTTCGAGTGAGTGGTTTTTTTGGTTCTGGCTGCAGCAGAAGTGAATGTGTTTTCGGCTGCCTGGATTATTTATCTTTTTTGGATTATCTATGTCTTGATTTTGACAGACTGCAGTCCTTCCTCGTATCTCTGAAGCTGTTCCTCCATTGCCCCCTTATCTCAAATCTAATCCTAACTTCTAATCTACCACTGCCTTCTGTTCAAGAGTCCGGTTCCCTGTCCCACCTTGACTGTCCCTGTTCGGGCGCCAAAATAATGTGGTGGGATTCACTAAAGCAACCCCACACACCATTGATCATCTTTACAGACAATAGCCTCCTCACTACACAACTTTATACTTACGTTATCTGTAACCAGACTCTTAGATAAAAGGATATTTAAACTACTCAAATAACTTAATACTATATTTCCTAACACATAACACTTAAAAACTAACAACCAAGCAAACCCACAACCTAACATAAACGAACTCAACACAAGATTATATGACACATACAAGTGGCCTTATAGGCCAATAGTGCCTCCAGCACTCCAACTATGGCACTTGAGCCACAGTACCGTGGCCAACGGTACTTCCACGTCAATCGTACTATCTGTAGTCAATATCAATCCAAATTCGTTCCAGCCGTCAACTTCAGGAATATCTATCCTCCATGAACGATTCCACTCTCAATTCCAAGGTCCAGCCATAGTCGTCATCATTAAGATCAATCTTATATCCTTGGTCACAATCTAATCAAGGTTCGTTCCGAGTCGTCAACATCAATTGTACAATTATTCAAGAGCAATCCAATCCATCATCCAATTCCACACAATAGTCCGTAATCCAGTACTATATAACGGGAGAAAAGGGGACAATAACTCCTTATCCACAGCTTAGCTGACGAGCACTGTATTATGAAGGAAGGTTAAGGAGGAACTGCAGTCCTGTAAAGAAACATCAATCATTACTAACATTCAAAACCAACTAAATAAACAAACAATCATAACCTAATCCTATCACTCACATCCACACTAAAAAGCAAAAGTACTTATTGTCAAAATCAAGACATAGATAATCCAAAAAAGATAAATAATCCAGGCAGCCGAAAACACATTCACTTCTGCTGCAGCCAGAACCAAAAAAACCACTCACTCGAAACACTCGCTATCGTACTAAACTACAAAAACAAACAAAAATAAACAACAACCTCAATTACACTCACAGTTGTTTCTATCACAAACTACCGTTCCACCAACCACAGCTTTCTCTCTCTCTCTGAAGAATTTGGCAACACAGAAAATTCAGTCCTCCACACCGTCGTATACATGCATGCTTGCTCTTACCAACTTGTTCGCATCCACACCCTCAACCACATATGCACACTTGTTACCTTTGACAATCCCAAGACTATCTGGCCATGCAACTTTTACACTAGCAACTTCTCCGACTTCTCGCAGCACCTTTGCACTCTCTTTCGCAATTAACGGCACCCCCTTCCATATTTTACTGGTTACCTCCCCATTCCTACCCAAGTACAACTCTCCACGTACATTCCCCTTCATATGCAACTCAACAATATTCGCGCTTGGACGGACCACCATCCCACACTTCAAGAACCTGTACCCTAACAACATATACTTATCACTCACTCCCTCGATCACATAAAAGTCACTTTCATCCACCACTACCCCTCCGATTTCTACATTTTCACGCACCACTCCCACCACAGGCATACCTAAATTTCCTATTCCTCGTACCTCCCCTTTATACTCCCCAATTTCACACTCACTCTGCAACTTGTTGCATCCATTCTTAAAAAAACCATTGACACTGCACCCAGTATCAATCAAAGCAACCAAACACACCCCTTTGCATCTCACTTGTACACTCATACATTCATCAGCTCTATCCCCAAATCCCTTTTCATGTAACAATCCTTCACACACATGCATCACTCTTACTGCCCGCATACCAGAGGACCCACCCAACTGAATCCCCTTTTCACCTAGTTTCCCGAATTCCCAGCCTGACTCATCCTCTTTCGCCTACACACAATCGCCACGTGACCTATTCCACATTCAACACATTTCGCAGGCTGTTCTATACACATCCTAGCATAATGCCCGTTCTTCCCGCAGTTGCCACAAACTGTGCTCATATGGGTACCCCGACATCCACTAGCTATGTGCCCTGCCTGTCCACACCTGTAACATTTAATATCCCTATCTTTCTTACACTTGCTCACCAAATGCTCCATTTGCCCACACCCGAAGCATGCTCCTAACGCCCACTGACATTCATTCTTCCTGTGTCCTGGCTTACCACATCAATAACACCACTGCTCTCGCTCACAACTAACTGACCCTGCTCTTCCAACACTCGCACTCCTATCTCTTTTAGGGCTAACTACACTCACGTTACTTGCCCCAACACTACTATCTACACTCGCTCTGCCATTCACCTCGGCCCTTCCAAAACTGCCTCCCTATAGCTTTTAAACTCTGGTACAACCTCAGCTACTTCAGTCATAACAATAACACTCCTTCTCTCTTTCATACACCTATCTAACTTGTAATCTTCTACTATTTCTAAAATATCGTTCCACGTCAACCTTTCATTCGTCCATTGCATTTTCTCCTTACGTTTCAGATTCATAAACTCTTATACGCTCTCTGGTACAGTCGCCAACAACTTTCGCACTAACTCCTTACACTCATTTATCTCTTTGTCCCCAAACTTTTTCCTGGCTAATGTTTCTAACCTACAGACATACATTGACAACGACTCACCAACATTCATTCTTGCCTCTTCAAAATCTTGCTTTCTCCTATATCTAACCCTACTCTTTATCCTCTTTGCCTGTTCTACAATCCTGGCTTTCACACTCTCATACAGCACATTCCCAACGCTCATCATTACCCCATACATACTCAACAAAAATCCCGTCATAAAGCTACCTAACTCTCTTGCCCAGACTCTCTTGTTATCCCCATACTTAGCCTCACAATACCTCTCATATTCCTTAAAAAAGTCCCCTATGTCCCTACTACCATATTCCTCGTATTGTGCACATCAGGGTACCTCTCTCATATACACAGCCATTCGTACTTCCTGCTCACTCTCACTCTCACTTTCGCTACTTCCATTTTGACCCTTCTTTCCCTCTTCTGAATACAGCGAATCCACTTCCATACTCATGTCCATACTCTTGATTATGCTCTTCTTACCCTTCTTCTTTTTACCCACCTGTTTCCACTCACCACTATCTAAATCACTCTCAGCCCTTTCCCCAATGTATTCAGTCCTAGTCTCATCCTGTCCATCACCTTTACTAACCTCCTTTCCCTCAGTTTTCTTCTTTTCCTCAGCCCCTTTCTTATTCTTGTCCTCAGGTTTATCCTTATCCTGTCTTCCCCTTCATTCCCTTACCTATATAACCAAATCACCTTCGTCACTTGTACTCTCATCCACTCGCTCTTTCGCTTCCTTTACCACTCCTGGCCCGTCACAAGACCCAGTAGGCCTACCTCCTACCACTCCCTCTCCCACGAATCCCTTCATCATTTCCTGCATCATCTCTTGCACTGCATTCATCATTACCCCCGAATTTTTCGTCCATTTTCTCAACCATTCTCTCTTCCGCACCTTTCACCTCTTCTTTCATTTCCACTTTTGCACTCCTTAGCATTCCTCTTAGTTCCTCTAACTCGTTCTTCAGCTCCTCACACTCTACCCTCAACCTATCATTCTCCACTTCCAACCTTCCCTTAGCTTCCCTCGCCAACCTCAGCTCCTCCTTCAGCCTTTCTATCTCCTTCAACCCTTCCATCCTCACTTTCTCCACCAATCACACAACTCAATACCTCAATCGTCCTGCAGCTGCCGCACCAACAGTCCCTGTTCGGGCACCAAAAAATAATGTTGCGGGATCACAAGCTTAAAAGCAAGCAGGCAAAATCCCCCCACATAAACCTAATCACTCCAGCTGCCAAACCCACTCTCAGAATACAAGCAGGACAATTGACCTATACCTACACACAGAACAAAAGAAAAAAAACACACAAAACACATGTACTTACCAACTCCAGACTATGCTGTGCTGTCCGCTGGTCAAGGTCACTGAGACACCAACAACCACAAGCCAAAAACCAAGAACCACAACCCACAACCCACAACACAACACCCAAGGACCACAACTCAACAACAAACAAGGAACACAACCACAACTCAAGACCACTGCACAAACAATTACTAACACATAAAAAACAACAATACAAAAAGGCAACACTACTGTCTATCACCAGCTCTTACCAAAGACTGACTAAAGACTCACTCAAAACACAGAACTCTAAACTCCAACAACACCAGCAGACAACCCACATCTCACCAACAGCCAATTCAGTCGTTAACTATCCATACAGCAATTACACCCTCTCTCTCTCTCTCTCTCTCTCTCTCTCTCTCTCTCTCTCTCTCTCTCACACACACACAGACGCTGTCAAATGGAACTCCATAACTCCTCCATAACACAATATTTTCCACTGTCATGCAGAGGGGGATCTAATACCTTTAAGATGGTTAAAAGTAGACCTAATTGTAGAACACGCACTGTTATAAGAGAAGTTAAAAACTAACGGGTCATACACTAGTCAGGACTAGAACATTTTCCCCAGAAGACAGGAAGAGCAATGTTGGGGTTCGAACGTTTTGCTGGTCTTTGGGGAACTTCGAATAATAAGGGTTTATGAGCAAAGAATATCAGGGTTTATGAGCAAAGAATATAAGGGTTTATGAGCAAAGGCTATAAGGGTTTATGAGGAAAGACTTCAAGGGTTTACGAGCAAAGACTATAAGGGTTTACGAGCAAAGAATATAAGGGTTTATGAGCAAAGGCTATAAGGGTTTATGAGCAAAGGCTATAAGGGTTTATGAGAAAAGACTTTAAGGGTTTACGAGCAAAGACTATAAGGGTTTATGAGCAAAGAATATAAGGGTTTATGAGCAAAGAATATAAGGGTTTATGAGGAAAGGCTATAAGGGTTTATGAGGAAAGACTATAAGGGTTTATGAGGAAAGACTATAAGGGTTTATGAGAAAAGAATATAAGGGTTTATGAGGAAAGACTATAAGGGTTTATGAGCAAAGAATATAAGGGTTTATGAGGAAAGACTATAAGGGTTTATGAGCAAAGACTATAAGGGTTTATGAGCAAAGAATTTATGGGTTTATGAGGAAAGACTTTAAGGGTTTATGAGCAAAGAATATAAGGGTTTATGAGGAAAGACTATAAGGGTTTATGGGCAAAGAATATAAGGGTTTATAAGCAAAGAATAAACTGGTTTGCAAAGATCCAGAGTAGAACGCAAGAGGACAACGAAAACTGGAATCACTATCAGAAAATTAGCTGAGAATCAAGCGATTTATTCACACGGAGAATAAAGATGGAACGCTATGTTTACTGAAGTAGTGTAGTACTTCATCTGTAATAGACAAGAAATTTCTATATAAGGCAAGATCAACAGCCATTCCTTCACAGAACATGAAGTTTCCATTCTGAATGATAGAGCACAACAATTCCTAGCAGATTAATGAAGGCTTTAGTACAGACCCCAACCCCAGCTTTGAAGCGAAATAAGACTTCAAAGCATCACTGGGTACCTGGGTTTTATAGAGACCAGACAAGTTACTGGTCAAATTTTGTTTCACAGAGGGAGGGTTAGCATTGAGACTAGAAATATTTGTAATGCAAATGAAAAAAAAAGAGATAGATGTAGTATGAAGAGAAATGATTATTCTAAAATAAACGAAATAGTGACTCGCAACTTTTACCGTGTAACGAGAAAAAAAAGGTGGCAGAGTGGGAATCTTTGTTAAAAAAAAGTTTACAAAGTATCTATAATGAACCAAAATGTGTTCAATACAAATATATCAACACTAAAATTACACATGTTCCAAAATTTCTTGTTTCAGTTATACATAAATTCAGTTATACATAAATAAACACATACATATCATAACAGTTTACAAACCACCAAACACAAGTAAGAGATCGTTCCTAGACGAATTCAGTGACTTTTTAAACTTGTTAACTGATTAATATAAATACACTGATTTGAGGTGACTTCAACCTGCATTTAGAAGATAATGACGACAATTAAGTCAAAGACTTCATAGAGTTACTCGAAAGCCACGATCTTGTAAATGTTGTGAAGAAACCGACATCATTATTGAGCAGTAACCTCGACTTAGTGATACAAAACAAAAACAATGAGATTGTGAGTGACAAGTTAAGCCTGAATACGTGATATCTTCAATACTTAAACTAGTCACATTTAGTATAAATACATGGAAAGGCTGTGCAATGATAAAAGATATTACTTACAGAAACAAAACCAACTTTAAAGCTGATAAATGTATTGTTGAGAGCATAAAGAAAATAAGAAAACCAAGCCAAGAGTGCAGGTGTAATTTGAGGAATATCTTGACAGGTGACCAGGCATAATTAAGATGTTTTACAGTCTACAGCAAAACTATATCAGCAGCAAACTACAACGATAAATGTCCAGAAAAGACGAGGCAAATAATAGTTAAAAGAAAATACGAAATGGTTTAACAGTGAATTATGTGAAGAGAAAAAGAAAAGAAAAATGGAAGATCTATGGAAAAGGTCGAAAAAAATCAAGAAGTAATGAAAATTGGTCACTGTCTGTATAAAACAGCCAGAAATCAGTACAACGACTTAATTATGAGAACCAAGAAAATGCATGGCAGTAAGATATTTAGTGAAGATAAAAATGTTAAAAAATCCACGATAATTTGGCAGGAATATCAAGACTCAAGAAAGAAAATGTTCTACCTGACGGAACCAGTGATCACAAGAACCTGGCTGATAACTTTGTGAACTACTTTGAACAAAAAATCGAGAGAATCTGTCAAAGTTTAGAAAAGGAGGTTCATTCTGACCTCCCAGTGATC
Organism: Macrobrachium nipponense; assembly: GCF_015104395.2. Classification (NCBI taxonomy): domain Eukaryota; kingdom Metazoa; phylum Arthropoda; class Malacostraca; order Decapoda; family Palaemonidae; genus Macrobrachium; species Macrobrachium nipponense. The sequence continues at coordinate 126,172,244 of NC_061108.1, forward strand.
ATAATGAGTAATAACAAATTCAGTAAGTTTGTAGAATTGAAAATGGACGAGTAAAGTTAAAAATAACCTAGTGTGAAAATGACCCGTTTCGCATAAGCGACTTAAAAAAAAAAAAAAAAAAAAAAACTCTAATCAGTTTCGGGAATTATATTCTGATATTGTCCAAATGAGTTTAGCCCTGGCATCATTCCCAAATAGTGAAAAGCTTGCTTGTATAAAGCCGACTTACAAACGAAAAGGCGATAAAGAAAATCTAAGCTTCTATAGCCCAATATCGAATCTATCGAACTTATCCAAACTTATAGAAACGGTAGTTCACGACCAAACGTGAAAACGCTTGAAACAACTCTAGACCTGAAGTGAATTTTGTGATCAGACATGCAAGTGAAGCATATAGGCTATTTGAACCTTGAACAAATTGTAAGTCAGGTGAGAGAGCATTTGTTTGTTTGTTTGTATGGTGCTTTTACGTTGCATGGAAACACCAGAAATACACCTCTCTCACTCCTCAATGGAATGGCCGAGAATCGAACCCGCGACCACCTAGGTGGGACGCTAATACCACGCCGCTGAGGAAGAGAGCGTTTGAATAAATACTGCGCACCAAGATTTTTACAACGAAAACAGCCTGAAGTGAAGGTCATACAAGACGAAAGTATTTAAATTTAAAAAAGAACCAAAGACTCTCCTTTTCTGCAGGAGCTACGTACTGATGAGAAAACACTAAGAGACAATGATAAAATAATAAGAAGCAACTTATTTAGAATATGTACAAGAGAAGGAATCATCTCTGTGGAGGGCTGTACATAAAACCAAAAAAGCAGTGAGGCAAATCCTACATTCCTGGATACACCTCGACACCAAGTAGTGGGATCATTTCATACCAAACACTCACCATTTTTGACGAAATTCAGGGAGGAATGATTGAGGAGAATAACAAAGTTTATGGAAACAAGGAGGTATTTATGGAGGTCACGCCAAGACTACAAAGCCTTAATATTAATCCTAACCTGATAAAAAAAAAAGCGGCCCCGTTCCATTATTCAAAATCAACAGTGGTATCACGAAAGGCTACGAAACTATTTTCGTGCTTTTTATCCAAGCCTTTATCCTTCACCTAAACCCAATAAATATTCATTAGTTAGTGATCTTTGCCTTTTCAACTTCAACAACCGTTTTGAAAACTGGACTCGATAGTTGCCGAATATACAATTGTTCTCTCTCCTTCAATACAAAAACATACGAGGAACTTAGGGATTCTAGATATTTGTTTAATTATACATTCACCCTTTCGTGTTACTGTCTTTTTTTTATGGGACATTCTTAGAGCTCAACGATTTAGTCTCTAAATATCACATAGGTAACGGTGGAAACTTTGCTGCTGCCCTCTGTAACTCCCTTTGCTTGACAAAATTTCTCACGCTTTACATAAACTGCTCATCCAGGTCTTCACAGCTGATCATAACTAAAGAAACTCGAAAAGGAAAATTACTTCTGCGCATTCTGATTCCTGTTGGAGAAATGTGGTACAACTGTCGCAGCAGCATAAATAAAACAGCGCAGTTTCAAATGCGATGGGCAACTCAAATAACGGCACGCACATATTCGTCGTGTAAATCGTCATGGCATGGCAACGTCCACAACAAGTTCCTTAGTCCCACTGGAAGAGCTGCTGGTTATGGTACTCCAAAGGAGCCATAGATATTAAAAACACGAAGGAGGGAGAGAGAGAGAGAAAAAAGGGATTTTGACTAGAAATGTGTGCTAAAGGGACATTTCAAGTAGCGACACGGGCTGAGCCCAGAAATATACTTTCAATCTTGAATCCAACACCATGCATTCAGATTTTACGCTCTTCCATTGACTGACGACTTACTGAAGGAAGAATCAGATGTGAAAGAATTCATGGACGAGAAACTTTCTTTTGAGTTCGTTTTGCTCAATGAGCTACAAGAATATTCAATGATCATAGCCAGGGAGGAATTTGAAGAATGATCATTTCTCATTTTGCTGAATTATGATTAGTATTTGTTAGCAGGACACGAGATTTCCAGAGCGACAGAGATACCTAAACAAAGTCACGGATTTATGTGATATCATTTTGTACACACGCACACACACACTATATATATATATATATATATATATAATAGTATCTATATATATATATATATATATATATATATATATATATATATATATATATATATATATATATTCTTCCTTCAGTAAGAAGGCACACACACACACACACACACACACATATATATATATATACATATATATATGTGTGTGTGTGTGTGTGTGTGTGTGTGTGGCGTGCCTTCTCACTGAAGGCAATTACCTTAGTGGCGCCAAGGTTTTCTTTTGAGGAATCCTCGTATCAACAATATCTATTCAGTGCTCACTTGTCAGTTTCTAGAGAACTAAGTAGATTTTTTTTTAATTCCTTGTCTGTCACGACAGTGGTTTCGCACGATTGGAGCATTATCTTGTAAATATTAATGACAGGCAGTTTCGCACTCCACTCATTGCACCAGATATAATATTTTCACTAAATTACTTCAGTTAGTGGTACAGTCATGAACTTTTTTGTGAAAATTACAGGGTGCCCACTCAAAATTCCAAAATGGCTGCCGTTTTTCAAGATGGCCGCTAGCCAAGGTTTTAATATGGGACTCTAGGCGCCTCTGGTCATGTTTTGGTTATACACCTTTTAGGCAAAGTCACCAAGCAAAAGTAAAATGTATTATTGTTAAATATTTCATATAGCATATATAAAGAAAGATGGCATCCAATATGGCAGCCAAAAACCTTAAATAATCGCGTCTCAGGATTCAGTAGGCATGGAAAAATGTCTTCCAGTTTAATATAATTTGCAAGTCTTTTTATAATTTCAGTGGTGGTTTTATCTTTAGTTTTAGTTTAAAAGAGTAAATGTCAGGGCACAACCAGGGTATATTGGTGACTTCATTGCAGTGTAACTCAGCATGGGGTTCAGTGTCAGCTAACCTTGCTTTACTTATAATGTACCTAGTTTTCCTTTGGTGTAGTATAGTAGTTAATATCCCATTTTATAAACCATCTTTATCACAATGGCAAATACTGTAGCAGAACCTCTTGTGATATCTTCAATTAACTCTACTACCCAGGAAGATATTATATCTGAATAAGAATTGATATATTTATTTCAACAACGATTTACTCGTCAGAAATCGAAACAACTAGCAGCCATATTGAAATTTTGCGTGGACACCCAGATTTTTCAAAAGAGGAGGTTAAAATGAGCACTTGTGCCAAATTTCATGCTTGTATCACAAAGCGAATTATTTTTGTATTTATCTGCTGCACTCAGTCTTTCTTCTGTCATTGCGTACGTGGATATGTACATCAGATGGACCGTTATATGACCATTCCAAGTTGAGAAACAGCTGCCTTGGTCTAGGATAAACTCAGGTACTTGAGCCAAACAAGGGTAGACAATTGTTACTGTGACTTTAGTTTCTAAATCTTCTTTGACTGTTGCATTAATGCAGAATCAATGAGGTTTTTAGACTATATCTTGACACCATGCTATTATATACCAGTTTGGGCGCAATCAATGTTATGATGCACAAGTTGAGTATTATCCCTTTTTTTCAGTTTTAACTGACTATTTATGTTTGTTCAATTATCTGTCACTCCCAAATCAAATTGATCAAAGTACATGGATGGGATTTTATAAATAATTTATAAATAATGTTGCTATTCTGGTTACGACCATTTTTAATCAGAATACTTTTTAGAGTTATATTAAAATAATATATTTTAACCATTGATTTCACTGACTCATATTCAATGAAATGAAGCGAACAAAGGGTGGTCTTTGGCAGTTATTCCTGTCCCGTTTACGTGTATGTGTGTGTGTGTGTGTGTGTTTATAAAATCTTTGAGGCAAGATATGAAGTGAACTATTACTCAAGCATCTAGTTAACCTCTTTGTAAAACTTGGTAGTGTTTTGGGAGTTTGGAGATTCCTTTCACAGTTAATGAGCTCTGAACGTCCTGGTGTAAATTCTTGAATGGGGAGAAACGCTTTGTACTCCTACTTTTACGTTCTCCTTTTGGAGAGTAAATGCTCAGTTTTCTAAATTATTATTCTGTGAATTCACAACGAAAAATCTGGATTCTCCACTAGGTTTTCAAAGGGTTACTACAGTGTGCCTTGATCAGTCAGAATTGTTACTCATTCTAAACTGAATGGAGCTTATCTTAGTCTTTAATGTGGGCCTTTATTTTCACGCAGGTCCCATCGACTGCTTCTTCAGTGGGCACCAACCTCTGAAGAGCGGTCTAGAACCCCAAGGCTCATCTTTTACCTTCACAAAAACAGGTAAGCGTTCTTATCGAGTCTCGTACTTTTCATCAAGAGGAAACAATCTGGCTACTTGACCACTCTTTCATTCTTCTTCATAGGAAAATCATGTTTATTTTCTTTTAAGACAAAGCGTTAGAAGGGATAGAAACCACTGTGTCCACAAATAATGATTTGACTGCTAGCAGCATTACACCCTTAATGAACACTAAATGCAACCATTAGTACTATAGCCACAAATACCAGCCCCATTTTTGTACTATAACCACAAATACTAGCCCCTTTTTTGTAGTACTATAGCCACAAATACTAGCACCTTTTTCGTAGTACTATAGCAACAAATACCAGCCCCTTTTTCTAGTACTATAGTCACATATATCAGCACCTTTTTCGTAGTCCTATAGCCACAAATACCAGCACCCTTTTCGTAGTACTATAGCAACAAATACCAGCCCCTTTTTGTAGTACTATAGTCACATATACCAGCACCTTTTTCGTAGTACTATAGCCACAAATACCAGCCCCTTTTTATAGTACTATAGCCATAAATACCAGTCCTTTTTTGTAGTATTATAGCCACAAATACCAGCGCGCCTTTTTCGTAGTACAATAGCAACAAATGCCAGCCCCTTTTTCGTAGTACTATAGCCACAAATACCAACACCTTGTTCACATCATCTAATCTTTAATGCGCCAATTACATTGCTTGCAGTTACTGTCATTCCACAAGTCTCTGGGTAGTTTTGTTCATTCTTGAAATTTGCATAGCTTAGCATAGAGTACTGAAAATCCTGGCGGGATTTCTGTAACCTTAAGGCATTTCACTGTACACGTTGACACCTGAATATAATGCTATCCTCTAGTTTTTTCATGGTAGAGTCTGACTAACACAGCCTGCAACGGCTCTGGAGATTTTGTAATTGTGCCTTGCTGTCAAATTTGAAAATACAGTAATCAATGAAGCACTTTCCTCCATTCTGTTAACAATGATGGGAGTGTGTAGTAGGGAATGAGGAATTAGTTTGGTCATGGACTACTGTAATCACTTCGAATTCCGACGAGTGGTAACTCACAACATGGCTGCTATGTCACATAGTATACTATTATGGATAAAATTCCAGGAAATATATTGATAAGATAACCTATGCATTATGGTATGACAGGGTACAGACAAGGTACAAAAGTAAATATTTTGTATGCAATCATATGATAGACATGAAATCGGACGCACTACTGATCAGTGAAGTTCCTCGTTGGACGAGTGGTTTACGTGCTCGCCTACCAATTCGGTAGTCGCTGGTTCGACTCCTCGCTCTGTCAACGTGGAATCAGAGGAATTTATTTCTGGTGATTAGAAATTCTTTTCTTGATGTAATGTGGTTCGGATCCCACAATAAGTTTTAGGCCTTGTTGATAGTATTGGTTCCTAGCCACGTAAAAAATATCTAAGCCTTCGGGCCAGCCCTAGCAGGGCTGTTCATCAGCTCAGTGGTCAGGTTAAACTTAGGTATACTTAACTGATCAGGGAATATTCAAACCTCAGACTCGTCAGAAGAGGTTATAACACATTGAGAAAAATTAGGTTCCCTATTTAATTTTGATTTATATACAAACACTGGGGCAACTAAAGGCCATTCAGCGCTGAAACGGAAATTGACAGGAAAAAGTTCGAAAGGCGTTACGGGAGGAAAACCTCAAAGCAGTTGCACTATGAAAGAATTTTTAGGAGAGGGTGGACAGTAAGATGAAAGAAAGAGAATATGAACGGAGGTACAGTAAAAGGAATGAAAGTAGTTGCAGCTAGGGGCCAAAGGAACGCTGCAAAGAACCTTAAGTAATGCCTACATTGCACCGAATGGGGTGCACTGGCGGTACTACCCCCCTACGGAGTGGTTTCCTATTTAGGTGCCCTTACTCGGTCAATAATTCATAACATGAAAATGTGGATCAAAGAATAGACAGGATATGACAGATTTCATTGAAACTGTTGCAGATTGCATTACACCTTTCACTGCGGTTGATGAAGTCGGCTGTTTGAACTTCGTCCAGGAAACGAAGACATTTACTGATGCCCAAAATGCTTGCAAATCAATGGACGCCGAACTTTATGATGCCCCATCCCCGGAGAAGTTTGGTCTGCTCCGTCAATATCTTCTGGGAAAGAAGCTGGGTAAGTAGATTTAATATATCCAATGCAGAATTATGAACACGCCGGTAAGCATGTTCAAGACATAAAAGACCCTTGAACATCTTAGAGCAATGTACATATCGCATTTTTTTTTTTGCATCGTTGATCCAGTGTTGTTTGCTTAGGAACACTACTATAGTAGATTCACATCAACCGTGCATCTGATGTCTAAGGCAGTCCCTTATGACCCTTCTGATTGGCTGTTGATAGTGCTGATAAGCCAATTACAGGGGTGGAAACTCTCAGTCTATCTCGAGAGGTTTCACATAGGCAGGATGTATGTTCCACCTCACCCGAGGGATACTTTTGAAAGACGTATCCCTCAGGAGAGGTGGAACATACATCCTGCCTTTGTGAACTCTCTTGAAAGACTGAGTGTTTCCAGCCCTGTGATTATTGGCTTATCAAGAGCCAATTAGCAATAAGTATTTTCTCGAGCTAGGTTATTTTGGTCTTGAAGGCAGCGTCATTTTTAATTCTGCTTGATATGCCCTCTTCCCTCTTCCACTCATTTCTCCACATTAACTCTCGCCTTTCCACAAATTTCTTCTTTAAAGTGAGTATTGTATTGTTTTTCACTGGAGCCAACCCCTAATAATCTATATAGATATATATATATATATATATTATATATATATATAATATATATTTATATATAAATATATAATATATATATATATATGTATATAATATATATACTATATATATATATATATATATATATATCTATATATATGTGTGTGTGTGTGTGTGTGTGTGTGTGTGTGTGTTTATATATATGCATGTATGTATTTTTTATTATTTTTTTATGAAACTATAGATCTCACGATACGCCTCGGCGTAATTTCTCTTCAATTTGTTAGTTTAAACATTCAGACGTTCATTGCTATGCCGACCTCCCTTTTCACCTAACGTTAATCTTCTATTTGTCTCCACGTTTCTCGCTCTGTCGATTCTCATGCCACGAATACCAAGCAACCAATCTATCTCTGCAGCTCCAACCTTCCATCTTTTATGCGCATTTAATATCCACACTTCGTTCCCATAAAGGAGAGTTGGCTAAACAATTCTTAAGTTTAGTTTAAATCTTAATCAGAACTTCGAGACTTCAGGTTGGCTCCTTTCTTCCTTGGAGCAAGAGCAGCCATGAAAATCTAAAACATTTTAAGGCAGCAGAGGATCAATAGGTGTGAGTCTAAGCGTTGCTGTAGCCAAATGTTGATGGTGTTTCCTTTTGCTTTTTTTTCAGGTAGTAATCTCTGGGTGGGAGTCAAAGACAGAGAATGGAAAAGAAGTAATCGCCCAGTAAATAATGAAAGTGAATGGGCTTTAGGAGACCCAAACGAGGATCCTAGTTTTTGTGCCAGAATGGGTGGGTCTGACTACAAACTCATGGATAGAGACTGTCAATTTCAATACTATTACATTTGCCAAAGTGCATAAGTGTCACACGGTTAGAAACCAACATGTGAGCTTGCTGGGGGGCCCTAAGCATTCAATAATAATAATAATAATAATAATAATAATAATAATAATAATAATAATAATAATAATAATAATAATATCTCGGAAGAAGACCCTCTCTCACTCACACTTCATTAATCAGGTTCTCAATCTCTCGAATAAGTTTTTTTTTTTTTTTTTTTTGCAGCAGATAAATCATATAATTTATCAGCTGTCTAAAGTTCATTTATTCCTTGGCGTTTCGGTAGTACTGTACCATTTTTCAAAAGGCAAGTGAAGCCAGGAATACAACAATGTCATATTTATACCCGCAGGCAGGCATACGGAAATTTTAGGCAATTTTTGATTGGTTGTTAAAGTTGCGGGGTGTTGGGGGCGGGGGGCACTCCTATTTCTGTGGTCTCCAACCCGTGGGGCATGGGCTGATGATCAGGTGGGCGAAGGACAAAAATAAATAATGTAGAACTGAAAGGTAAATAAACTATAGAATTTATGAAAATTTATATTTTGGATTTATGGTAATACGTAACTATACGTTTCATTTTGAACTTGTCAATTCCTATTCTAAATCTGAAGTAGTGGCCCATGGGTATTTGGAGATATCTAAAGTAGGCCATGACCTCAAAAAGGTTGAAGACCACTGTCCTATTGGCTGGGAGTGGAATGGTTCACCCGGGAGAGTCTGTCTAATTGACGTGGGTACTGGGCACTGGGCACTGATTGGCTGGCGCAGGTCCCAGGAGTTCTGACCATTGCATGCTGCCTGAAGCAGCAGGCAGCTGAATTGTCAGCCCATGGGCATGCCTTGCCATTCTCCGAGAGGTGGTAGGGAGAAGAGGTGTTTCCCGGGCTGTGTTCCACGATATTGACTTCAATTGATCATCCTGAATTGAAGCACCAGCGATAACCAGGGCTCCAATATTCACGGTTGAAATAAAAATGAAAATTCACAAAGTTCTTTCCTTTTCCTAAGTTTATACATCTGCCAGACAACTTACGCTGTTTCCTAATAAAAAAAAATCGCTGGCTGAATCTTGAGTTGGGTTGAATATAAAATTAAGGCCAAAGGCCAAGTAGTGGGACCTATGAGGTCATTCAAAGCAGAAATGGAAATTGACAGTAAAAGGTTTGTAAGGTGTAACAGGAGGAAAACGTCAGAGTTGCACTATGAATAAAGTGTTAGGAGAGGGTGGAAAGTAAGATGAAGAAAGAGAATATGAACGGAGATACAGTAAAAGGAAAGAAAGGGGTTGCAGCTAGGGGCCGAACCCACGCTACAAAGAACCTTAAGTAATGTCGACAGTGCAAATGTAATTATATATACTAAAATAGTATGAAGTTTTTTGCTATTACTGATGAGCTAACATCGACCTCAGAATTATTATTCGCAATATTCCTTATTCAAAGACATTTTAAATTCAACTTAGCAATGGAAAACTTCTCAAAAGGAAAACTTTTGGGCGAAAAGATTTTGAGAAAATGGAGACGAAGTCCGCATCAAAATCTACTATGATAACATAAGAGAAAATCAATCTTAGTGGATCCAAGGAAAATCACCGTCTGGTAAATTATTCAAAACTTACTTTGGAAATTGTTGTAGTCCATTTAAACAAACGGAACCAACCTACAAATTACTAATGACCAGTCGACATTGCACGCGAGCTGCAAAACATAGAAAAAGACAAGGAGCACTTTCGCTTGCAATACATTTGCTATTTATTGTTTTATACACACATATGTGTATGCATACATGAATATATAATATATATTTATTTATTTATTTATTTATTTATTTATTATCGTCACTCCATCTCCGACCACGTATTCACACAGTAAAACCTATGAGGAGACTAGGCAACGAAGACGGAATGATACTCCCCCACTATTAATTGCAAATTCATGCGTCAAGACCCTATCATGATCTTCAACTCTGCATCTACCTCGTTCATCAATCCTTCCGGACGGTTTTACATTATTTAATTAAAGGCGATGCCAGAGTGACGCGACACTTTCGAATACACGTGCACACAAACACACGATGGCTATCGTCAGGGCTATACCAACTATACAGGGTAACTACACTTCAGGTAATAGGCAAGTATAAAAAAAAAAAATCAATCCCAGTTTCACAAATCTGACATATTTCAATTTCATAAATCAGGGAAATATTCCATACAGTTTCAAAAGACTGGGCCAGTGGAGAATTGGTGAAAGGGGAACATCTGAATCTAAATGGAGTTCATAAAAGAACAATGTTTTTTAATGTAAAAACCACATGAAAATTCAAGTGTATATATTTAGCAGTTTGAAAACCCAACAATCACAGATATCAATACTGATTTGTCTTCTGCCGTTTCCTGACATTCTCGCTTTCCATGAGCAACTTGGCTAAAACTTATTAGCTAAAGCGTGATAATTCCCTAATGGAGGAGGTGTGTCTCAGCCTAAAACTCTCGTAACTTTGCCATGTCACGAGTCACGACGCAGACTTCAGTACGTAACCGGACACTGTGAAGGAAAGACGTACCTCCAACTTTCTCCCGAGGTTAACCAGCATCGAGGGCTTGACAGGTTAAAGGTTAAAGGTTCTAGTTAAGAATGTCACTTTGAATGGGGCACAGTCACCTTATAAAATTGAAACATTAACTTGAATCGGCATTGGAAGTGTTTCAAAAAAATTTATGACGTCAGTCTTGATTGTTCCTTAATAAAACTTTCAATTTTAGGAGGGGTGGAGGGGGGGTTGGAAATAGGCCTTAGTTTCAATAAAAGCGGCACTTCAGAATATTACGTAAGTGATTATACAAATCAGTACTCAGCAGATTCTTGAGCTACTTGCAAACGGCACTTTTAAAGACTTATAAAAGCATATGTATATACATTATATATGTACGTATATATATATATATTCATTTATATATATATATATATATATATTCATATATATATATACATATATATATGTACATATATATATATATATATATATATATATATATATATATATACATGTATACATGTATATATACATATATTACTTATATATACGCATAATAGTATTTATTATATATATATATATATATATATATATATATATATATATATATATATAAAGATTTTTGCCACGAAGAAAAAAATGAAAAAGCGAGATAGCCAAATACTTTCGGTCCTGTTCGGACCTTTACTGAAGCAAACTGATTTTACAGGGAACAACATAGTCAAAACTAAGCTTAATATACAAACTGACACTACAAGATTAGCAAGCAATAAGGGCGATTTTCACTCTACAGAAAGGAGGAGCCGCATGAGGGTAGCCCCACCTTGAAGGATACACGCAGTAAACAAGTGATTCTCCCAGAAAACAGTACATTTTGAAAAAACACGGGAGCATATACAATTTAATATCATGAATTTTTACACAAATTTTCCCCCCCCAAAAAATTATTATTAATGAAAAGACGAAAGAAAATATAAATATATATATATATATATATATATATATATATATATATATATATATATATATATATATATATATATAATATATCGAGCAAGAGTAAGAAGGAGAGAAAATATCGACCCAGAGAGAGAGAGAGAGAGAGAGAGAGGAGAGAGCGAGAGAGAGAGAGAGAGAGAGAGAGTAGATGAACTATATACATGTGGGACTAATTTATTAGTTGTTCATTTATTTTAAGGTCCTTCATAAACATCTTACAAATATATGGGTCCAAATGGTACATTCCCGGACTAAGATTTAGGTAGTTTTTATTAGTGATTTGTATAATTGCCGATTCCAGTAAATTTCTTGAAACATAATCATTAGATCTAGCAATTACCGAGGTATCACCCCAATTAATACAATGAGATTTTTCACTCAGATGGATAAACAGTGCATTTGAAGTCTGGGCTGTTCTAACTGAATACATATGCTGCTTTATACGTACACATAAATTTTTACTTGACTGACCAACGTAAAACGATGGGCAATCCTTACAAGGAATTTTGTAAATGATGTTGTTATTTGTTACGGGACTATTCTTAATTAACATATCTTTAATGGTATTGTTATAAGAGAACACTACATTAACATTAAAGGATTTAAATATTGATTTTATGGTTTCAAATCCACGAAAATAAGGTATGCTAAGTACATTTTTAGGCATTTTTTTTTCATTAATAGCAACACTATAAAACTTTTTGTGAGCTTTTTGATAACATAAATCAATTAAATGAGGTGGGTACCAGAGATCGTTTCCTATCTTTTTTATGTATTCTATTTCTTGGTCCAGATATTGTGGACTCGTGATACGCAAAGTGCGTAGGAACATAGACGAAAAAATTGAAATTTTAATATTAAGATGGTGGCCAGAATAAAAATGTACATATGTTAAATTATTTGTGGGTTTTCTATAGATACTGAATTTGCATTGGAAAGATTCTCTATATATTAATACATCTAGGAAAGGGATGACATTGTTATTTTCAATTTCAACAGTGAATTTTATGGATGGCACTAAATTATTCAATTTAGACAGTAAATCATTTACATCGATAACAACAGGTAAGACTACTAAGATATCATCGACATATCGGCACCATTTTAAGGGGATAAGTGTGATATTCGGGAGGTGTTGTCTCTCAAAAAATTCCATATATAAGTTTGAAAGGAGAGGTGATAAAGGGTTACCCATGGCCATACCAAATATTTGTTGGTAATATTCTTCATTAAAAATAAATCTGCAATCACAAATACATAACTTAATTAAGGAAATTATGTGACTAACGGACATAGGCAATTCATGCAGTACAAGTTCATTACTTAAATATTCTAGCACAGAGTCAATAGGGACTTTTGTAAACAAAGAACATACATCAAAACTGACAAAAATATCGCTAGGGTTTAGTACAATGTTATTTAATTTTTCCACAAGATCAAGAGAATTCCGGATGTGTGAATTAGATACAGTTCCTAGTATTTATACATAGCATCACGTTTTATATACTTCGTGATCAAGTTATTCATATATATATATATATATATATATATATCTATATAATATATATATATTATATATTTATATATATATATATGAATGTTAGTTTTTCATACACGAGACTTCGAAAAACTTTCATTAGAACTGCGGATGAGAATACTGCGATACATTTTCCGAATCCTGTTCGGGTAAAGAGATTGCTAAGATCACATTGCTAATTGTGAGAGCCTGTTATAGTAGTAGTATTAGTAGTAGAAGCAGCATCAAGGAAGCCTATCATCAGATTCGTCTTAAGACATTTTTTTTCGGTTTCCCCTCAGTTCATGATCTTATTCCTGAACACTAGAGATACCTTTATTTATTATGTCTATGGTGACGACAAAACAAAAAATTCAATCAGGATTGATAAAATCAAAACCTGAAGATCGGGAGATTTCCCATAAGAACGTCACGGTCTTATTTTGAGAGTGTGATTTTTATATTAGACAATTCATTTCTGACGAAAATGTTTTATATGCCCCAGGAGGCAAACACTTCCTTTTCCTAATCCACGATGGGTTCCTGTGATGCGAAGTGTTTTCGTGGTTCTCAACAATTAACGAGGACAAGATCATTAAAACAACGCACTAATGTGATAATGGTAGTAGAGTTCCTCCAGAAATCTGCAGATCTCGTTACTCAACACTGTTTATTCTTATGGACATCCAGTCCTAGACATAGAAGGTCTTACAAGAGCTGAGTCTTTCGTACCGTTTGAAGCTAAAATGAAACTTACAGATAGTGAAAGGTCTTGATTTGGTAAGGTGACGTCCCCCAAACTCTTAGTCTCTAAAGCCCTGTCCACACCTCACTAGCGGGCACTGCCCGACGGGTAAACACTGTTCTCATACCCAGTTCCATCATACTGACGGACCGAGTATGTAGACAAAACGATGCAATTGTCTGGTGACTGCCTCAGAAGCGAGAGAAAATATAAACAGCTGAAAGTGCCCAACGGGCATGCCCGTTAGTGTGGACAGGCCACAAGAAAGATGCCCTTAGGTTTTGGGTCTT